>NC_042977.1:32747489-33063520 GCF_901001165.1 Salmo trutta | reverse complement strand
AAGGGTGACGCGAGAGCGCATTTCGTGACAAAAAATGTCAAAATATTCCATCACCGTACTTCGAAGCATGTCAAACGCTGTTTAAAATAATTTTTTATGCTATTTTTCTCGTAAAATAGCGATAATATTCCAACCCGGCAACGTTGTATTCATTCAAAGGCTGAAAGAAAGAAATTGAGAATTCTCATGAACTCGCTTCTCAGTCTCACTGTTCCCAGGCTGACCACTCACAAACAGAGCTGCTGTACTTCGCCCAGAGACTGCAGACACCCCATTACACTTTCTGGTGCCTTCTGAGAGCCAATGGAAGCCTTAGAAAGTGTCACGTTACAGCAGAGATGCTGAATTTTCGATAGAGATGCAACTGAAGGACAACAAATTGTCAGACAGGGCACTTCCTGTATGGAATCTTCTCAGGTTTTGGCCTGCCGTATGAGTTCTGTTATACTCACAGACACCATCCAAACAGTTTTAGAAACTTTAGAGTGTTTTCTATCCAAATCTACTAATTATATGCATATTCTCGTTTCTGGGCAAGAGTAGTAACCAGTTTAAATCAGGTACGTTTTTTTATACGGCCGTGCAAATACTGCCCCCTAGCCCCAACAGGTTTTAAACAAATCATTTATGCTATTGCTAGCAATCATGAGGAAACTGACTGAACGACTCAAACTCCCCAGCTTATGCTCTCCAAATAGACGTTAGCTGTGAGGGCCGAGATGCCCATGCATTGACTTTCTGTTCACTATACATGTCGGGGAATGTTATTCACGAGGACATATTGTTCTGTCTCACGATTCCTGAGCATGAAAGGGCACAGGGGATGTTCAGTGTGCTGCATGGCTATATTGACGAAAAACAGATTCCATAGGGTCAAATGGTAGGCTTTTGCACAGATGGGTCTCTAAAGCGGGACGGCCGGCAGGCCACTGCACTCTAGTTATGAATGTGTTCCCCTATACTATATGGACGCATTGTATGATACGCCAAGAGCAACTGGCGGCAAAATAGCTGAGCACAGAACTCTGAGGTATACTGCAGCAGGTAACTTTGATTGTAAACCACATCAAACCACATCCACAGTGCGCACGCCTGTTCACAGAACTATGTGGAGATATGGGATCAGAGCATGACAATATTCTATTTCATACTAAAGCTTGGTGGTTATCAAGGGGGAGTGTTGGAAAGATTATTGTTCGACAGTGTCAGTGTGACCTACCCTCCCACAATGTGTGATATGAACCCAGGTAGCTCTTTCAGGAGCACTTGGTATGGCCCCTCCCACTGTGGCTGCTTCCAGTTCTTTTCTCCTCAGGGACTGGATCCACACCCAGTCTCCTGGTTGGATTGAGTGAATCACCTTCTCCTGTAATTCACCTGTTGGACACAAAATCTTGGACATACGGGTTTGGTTAACAAACAGTCTTCTCATGTGCTCTGCTAGTATTTCTTGAACTTCTATGTCTACCTGTTCTGGTATCGCTAACTCTGGCATTTTATAGGCTCTACCTGACTAGCTAAACTGTCATTCATTCTTTAAAGAGATAGATCCCAGTAAACCAACTCTAGGGATAATATCGTCACCTCATTTTTTTGTTACCATAATCATGTCCACCAAGTAAGTTGGGAACGCTTCTACCCATTTACTATACTTATCTGTTATTGTTAAACACCCCTTCTTCTCCTCAATTCGGAATAGTTCAATAAGTCAATTTCCAAATGTTGGAATGGATATTCTACAAAAAATGTTTTTGTTTAATAATTATCCTAACCTGTTCTATCGCCTGCTCTACCATACTCTCTACCATACTCCCCCTATTTATACATGGCTCAAGCCATGTATCAATTTTGCTGCATATCTAAACAGTGTCTTTGGTAAGGTTAGTAAATTATCCTTATGTCAGCCCTTCTCTTGTAGGATTGCCCCCTTTCATTTTCCACATGTCCAATTCTCCCTTGGGCATTCATCCTTAGCTACCCTGTAACAATTCTCTGTCAAGTGTCTTATCTTCTTTAAGATTTAACAACTACTTTCAACAAAATTATCATATCTTTTCCTAGCGAATTTTACCAAACATAAAATAAAATCAAAACTAAAATACATGCCTATGGAGCCGATAGTCTCTCCATGAATTAATATCCTAAAGCTAAGCAAACCAAACTAAATTATCTTCCTATCTTTTATTCTTATTATGTCTTTTCTGTCTGTCCCAGTATTATTTCTGTCCTCACCTGTTTATAATTTAACTATGCTGGTCTCCACTCACTAACTGTTATCTAATTCTTCTGTGTCCCTTTTATCTTCTCTTCCTTGCTTATGCTCTCCTCCTGCTACTTCCAACCCATCAAGGTCTCAGCAGTGCAGGGGAGTACTAAATGTCTCACTCTCTTATTCCATAGCTACTTAAATTTATCTCGATACCCTCAATGATCCTGGATCACCTACAGATGTCATATATTCCTGTCTTAGAATATATCCTGATACTTGACATAAGTCTACCATTATTAATGGTATTTCAACAACAAAATATAATAATACTATTATATTAATTCCACAGCCTTGTTGTGTTAAATCTCTTACACTGCTTACAACCACATCTGACTTCCTAAGGGAAAATAAACTTATCTAGATAATGTAAAAAGTACCCCTAATTATCAAACGATTTTCACATAACATAATCAGATCAAAATGACTAATCTGAAGTTCTCCACAAAGAAATAATATTGTACCCTTATCGTCATTCTGTCTTCTCATTGGTTCAAATTATCAATTGTGTGTAAGAACTTTAATTCCATAATAATTATCAGTTCTACAAATTTCCTTAAACTCAGTATCACAAATGACCTTAAATTCACCATCCAAATGGCTTTTCATTGCGGCTGATCAGACCACAAAAGGAAAAGTCACCAGAGGGGTCAAAAGTCATACCACCCTTTCAGAACCATATTTCTTACTACATTAGACAAATGAAAGCTAATAACTTTATCTACATTTTGTAACTCAATTTCCCAGAACATTCCCTATCAAAAGAATTTCACGTGTTTAATTAAAAACTCAGAAAACCCTAGGAATTTCTCCCAAAGACAGCTAAGCGCTCCTTTTTCAATAAATTAACCACTTGGTCAGCATTTCATCCTACCACACTGATTCAAAAACCCAAAAGTTGACTATAAACAAAACCTAATAATACTTATAATTCCATTGTACTCCCCCCAATCATTAGTTTTAAACTTAATTGAACATGCGCTACCCTTGGATACAATACTCTACTTCAAACCTATTAAACTCCCCTACTTTAACATACTACTTGACTAATTTAACCCAAGATTGCTTAAAACCTTAAAACCCCTTTAGTTTGTCTGCAAACCGGCCCATTCTGTTTGCTAGGAATACCCTGCCATTATACACAACTGTGTTTAATGTGCACCATCCCTTTAAATATAAAATTAACTCCACCTGTAATTCACTTTAATGACTTGATATTTTTCCATGCAATGTTCAATTCACTGGTGTTACTAAACAATCAATACCACGAATCAATAACCAGAATTTATCACAAAACTTTTACGATTCCATTATTCAGACCAGAATCGTTTCCAGCCACATACTCATAGGAAAAAAATATGACCTCTTTTCAAACAGCGTTCTGCCTTTCCTCTATCGCAAGATTAAAACCAATGTTCCAACTGTATCTCTCTTTCGGCTTCACACTTATGAAATGTCTATGACCTTTAATGTAAAATATAAATCACCAAACTTACTTTTCAACTTTCTTAGTAACTTCGTTTTTCTTTCCACCCTCTGCTCCTTCCTCGTTATCTCTGTCTCTCTTTTTCTCCTTCTCAGACTTTAGGAATAATTACTGTTGTGACTTTTGATAAGTTATTAGGTCTCACACACATACGAGTTACCTTTAACTGGTCAGTAAACCTATCTCACATGCACATAATTATTTATTTTTTTCCTGCTGATATCCTTCTTCAAACTTTCTCTCTCTCTTTCTTTACACTTGCCTTTTTGCCTTCTTAACTTACTTTTCCTTGTCTTGTCTCCACATACCTTATGCATCTTTCTTACCATTAGTCCCAACTTTAACCCATCATTTAAAACATATTTTTTCCAAACCTATCCACACCCTTAGTATATCAAATCAAGTAATAACTCTGTTAGAGCCAACATTACCCCACCATTCAAAACATATACTTTACAAGCCTAGCCACGCCCGCAGTACATGCCTTGCCAATAGCCACAATTATCGTCCTATCTAACATATTCCTCCAGTCCTTTTGATGCTTTTTCGTTAGTAAATTCAAACAGTTAAATATCACCTTTTATTCGACACCTAAATTAAGCATATTATTTTATCTCCAGCCTTTTTATTGTCCTATTACTATTTTATCTTTAACCTTCTAGTTTACTAAATTCAACCAGCTAAATATCTCATTTTATTTTACACTTAAAGTAGGCATATCATTTTATCTTCACACTTCTATTATAATACCATTCTCTTGCCTTTAAATTCCTAAGTTACTATTCCTCTTTTATCTCGTCTCCAACCTCACCTCCTTTCCTAAGAATTACTCCGCCGATCCTAGTCGTACCCTCGTAGTCACGAACCTCGCCGGTAGCAATTGCTATTTCAATTATTCCCTATATCCCCGGGTCGCACCCTCCAAGTTACGAACCTAGCCGGGAGATTTCAGTATTTTCTCCAATCCTAACCGTACCCTTAGTTACGAATCTCGCCGGTAGAACAATACTCCAAGTTACCAAGGTAATAACAACACATTCACCATGGGTTTGCATGTCACAATAATGACTCTATAATATTTCTTATCTACTCATAATAATTCATAATTTGGTTCACTTACATCGAACAGGTGCTTCACAAAATTAATTTGGATAAAGCCAATATTGTCACGGTTGTCGTCGGTGAAGGAGGACCAAAACGCAGCAGGTATGTGTATGCTCATCTTGATGATTATTTATTTTCAAAATGAATAAAAAAATAACAAAACACGAGAACTAACGAACGAACAACAAACAGTCTGGCAAAGCCTAAGGCTCAACACAGAACAATCACCCACCCATACCAAACACAAACACACCCTACTATATGGGACTCTCAATCAAAGGCAGATAGACAACACCTGCCTTCAACTGAGAGTCCCAACCCCAATTAACCAAACATAGACATACACTCACTAGACTCCACATAGAAATACCTAAACATAAACCAAAACCCGGAATTACTAAATCAAACACCCTTTTAACAAAACACACCACCCTGAACCACATAAAACAAATACCCTCTGCCACGTCCTGACCAAACTACAAAACAATTAACCTTATACTGGCCAGGACGTGACAGTACCCCCCCCCTTAAAGGTGCTACCCCGGAAGCACCTTAACAAAAAATAACCCCAAGCAACACCAAAAGAAAAATTCCCCTTTACTAAAGGGAGGGAAGGGAGGGTGGCTGCCGTCAACGACGGCACTGTGCTACACCCCCCCTCCCCAACCCACCTATTTCTGGAGGTGGCTCTGGCTCAGGCCGTTCCAGGCTGTCTGGGTAGTCTGGCAGCTCGGGACAGTCTGGGCAGTCTGGCAGCTCGGGACAGTCTGGGCAGTCTGGCAGCTCGGGACAGTCTGGGCGGTCTGGCAACTCGGGACAGTCTGGGCGGTCTGGCAACTCGGGACAGTCTGGGCGGTCTGGCAACTCGGGACAGTCTGGGCGGTCTGGCAACTCGGGACAGTCTGGGCGGTCTGGCAACTCGGGACAGTCTGGGCGGTCTGGCCACTCGGGACAGTCTGGGCGGTCTGGCCACTCGGGACAGTCTGGGCAGTCTGGCCACTCCGGCGGTTCAGCGCAGTCTGGCCACTCCGGCGGTTCAGCGCAGTCTGGCCACTCCGGCGGTTCAGCGCAGTCTGGCCACTCCGGCGGTTCAGCGCAGTCTGGCCACTCCGGCGGTTCAGCGCAGTCTGGCCACTCCGGCGGTTCAGCGCAGTCTGGCCACTCCGGCAGTTCAGCGCAGTCTGGCCACTCCGGCGACTGTTGACTGGCGGGCAGCTCCGACGACTGTTGACTGGCGGGCAGCTCCGACGACTGTTGACTGGCGGGCAGCTCCGACGACTGTTGACTGGCGGGCAGCCCCGACGACTGTTGACTGGCGGGCAGCCCCGACGACTGTTGACTGGCGGGCAGCTCCGACGACTGTTGACTGGCGTGCAGCTCCGACGACTGTTGACTGGCAGGCAGCTCTGACGACTGTTGACTGGCGGTGCTGGGTTTACGCACTTGAAGGCTAGTGCGGGGAGCGGGAACAGGACGAGTCGGACTGGGTTGACGCACTTCCGGGTCCGCACGAGAGACAGGAGCTGGAAACCCAGGGCTATGGAGGCGCACAGCCGGTCTAGATCTTACCTCCTGCACAACCCGCCTTGGCTGGATGGAACTAGTAGCCCTGTACGAGCGGAGTGCTCGTACAGGGCAGACTGGGCTGTGCAGGGGCCTGATGGTAGCCGTGCGTAGAGCGGGAGTTGGGTAGCCAGGTCCTCGGAGGCGTACCGGCGACCAGATGCGCTGCGCAGGCATCCTCCTACCAGGCTGGATGCCCGCTCTAGCACGGCACCTGCGAGGGGCTGGAATAACTCGCACCGGACTGTGCGTGCGTATGGGTGAGATAGTGCGCTTCTCAGCGAAACATAGCGCTCTCCACCCCATACGCTCCTCCATATAACCACGGGTAGCTGGCTTCCGGCTCTTCCTACGCCTAGCCAAACTACCCGTGTGCCCCCCAAAAAAAAATTCTTGGGGGTGCCTCTCGTGCTTCTCCCTCAGCGCGTCTATGGCCTCGTACCACCGCCTCTCTGCCTTGGCTGCCTCAATTTCCCACTGCGGGCGGTGATAATCCCCAGCCTGATGCCAAGGTCCGGCCCCGTCCAGAATTTCCTCCCAGGTCCACTTCTCCCACCAGTCCAACTCGAATTCCTTCTGCTCCTTCCTCTGCTGCTTGGTCCTTGAGTGGTGGGTGATTCTGTCACGGTTGTCGTCGGTGAAGGAGGACCAAAACGCAGCAGGTATGTGTATGCTCATCTTGATGATTATTTATTTTCAAAATGAATAAAAAAATAACAAAACACGAGAACTAACGAACGAACAACAAACAGTCTGGCAAAGCCTAAGGCTCAACACAGAACAATCACCCACCCATACCAAACACAAACACACCCTACTATATGGGACTCTCAATCAAAGGCAGATAGACAACACCTGCCTTCAACTGAGAGTCCCAACCCCAATTAACCAAACATAGACATACACTCACTAGACTCCACATAGAAATACCTAAACATAAACCAAAACCCGGAATTACTAAATCAAACACCCTTTTAACAAAACACACCACCCTGAACCACATAAAACAAATACCCTCTGCCACGTCCTGACCAAACTACAAAACAATTAACCTTATACTGGCCAGGACGTGACAAATATGCAGATCTTTAGTTACTATAACAATAGGTGTCTGCTTACCTGTTTTTAGTTGTCATGACTTTTTGTGAAACACACATCCCACGACAGCGATGTCCAATTGGCTGATCAATACTCAGCGAAGTCCCGGTACCAGATCACGTCGGGGTCACCATCTGTTAGGTCGCGTCAATTCGAATCTGGTATCAGAACAAAATAGTCAGCACATAGTAACTTCTGATTTCTTTGTACTTTAATTAATGCAAACACTTGAATGGTAAATGTGTGGCTCGTATATACGGGCTCCCTGTAACACCACGCAGGGCAGACAGAGAACTGGTATGACAGCACAAGTTCTTCCTTAAATACTGGACAGACTTAGTTCCCTCTCCATGAGGGCCTGTCATAGTAGCGGCTAGAATATGGTTTATTCTTATTCCAGCCTATCGTTGGCGTGCAGGTTGGTCCCAACCTCTAGACGCACTCCTGTTTCCTGGCGTAGCTGTTGTCTCTGGCGGATGTCTCATCTTGTGACTGCACAATGCACAGTTCTCTAAAACCCTTACACCCCCCTGCATATACCTTTCACCCATATCCTGTTATTGCTATTATTCTACAGAAAAGCTCTTGCAAAACCCTGTTTTAAAGCATCAGCATTCTGTCCACATGACCCACCATCACATGAGCCACTTCCTATAACATATAGCAGTATTCAATTATCTTATAGTTAATAAACTTATCATTATAGCATCTGTGTTATATTATATAGGTTATGCAAACAAATTGTTATATTATATAGTATATGCACACAAATAGTTGGTCAAACCCTAACAGTAGATTGTTGACTTGATTCATGATGATGACTGCTAGCTAAGATTTTGAAAGTATGATGTTGACATGATCAGTCCATTCACAGCTACCGTACATATAACGTGATTTGACGTCATTTTATCTGTGTTCAATGACCTTGAGCGTTCTTGGATGGGCACTTCTAATGTAACTATATGGCAGCACCCAAGGGGCTAGAATTTTCTAGCTCTACCCTTAGACTTGGCGGTGATGAAGTGTCCTCATGAGTGACAAAACACTGAGGCAATCACGGCGCAATACACCGTATTTTCTCAGGGCTTGCCCCACCATCACAGAAAGCACTGAGCTAGGCTGAAACACCTCCATTTTAGAGCTGCCTTACTCAAGAAAACAAAAAAGAGACCACGTTTGTATGTGGCTTTATTAACTCAATGATATGCATTGTTTTTACATTGTTTGCAAACTAATATGTGACATGTATTAATGCCAAAATAACATGCAAAACAGGCAAGCCCCCAAAACAGGTGGGGTTCTGCCCCACATGCCCTGAATGACGGGTTGCCACTGCTCAGTTGACATGCCGGTAAGCGAAATTGAAAAGCTGATCGAGCTGTCATGTGACCGAATGCATTCACGGGTCACTTCGGATAAGCGTTGGTTCCTGACTCAAAAGGAATACCCTGCTGTTTCCCTCTGAGCATTAATCTCAAACTTCCGACTTCAGGACGTTCAAGACAACTGGGAATTTGGAAAAAACAGAGCTCTGTCTCAGAAAAATCGTTTTTAACGTTCATCCAACTTGGAATTCCAACTCAGGAACTCTGCCTCTTTCTAGCGCTCCAACTTTCCGACCTGAAAATCACTGACATCATGATTTGACCTTGTATTTTTCCAACTACCTAGTGTTCTTGAAAGAACCATAAAACTAATTTTACCATTCGCCAGCTCATATATATGTGAAGCTGGGTTCAGTGTTCTCGTCTGCATTAAAAACAAATATCGATCCAGGTTGGATGTGACAGCAAAGATGAGGTGCGCACTGTCGACCACGCCCCCTGACTTTGAAAATCTCCAATGCGACATGCATCAAGCACACCCATCTCATTACTGGTGGTGAGATAACATACATTGTGTCAGACTAATTTGTTCATTGACTGTCATAGCTCCACATTAAAGGTATGTGATGGTGAGTTGAGAAGACAATCAATGGCTGTTAATTGCATAATTTTTTTTCAGATGGTTGGGGTCATGAGAATTTTCAGATATCAAAATGGGCTGGTGGACCAAAAAAGTTTGGGAACCCCAGGCTTACGGTATGCATAATGTTAGGCTGCATTGGGGGATAAAATGTTGTCCAACTTTAATAATATTGACCTAACTTTATAAATATTCACACTTTTTACTAAGATCATCTGTGTGATCAGTGTCTAGCTGGGAGAGGTTCAAGTCATCCTGGGTCTCAGTGGCCTTCTGCTCCTTCTCCTTCTGTTTGTCTAGTCTTCTCTGGTGATGTTTCTCCTGCTGCTCCTGTGGAGCCTGGAACTGTAGTCGTAGGCTATTGGGGGACATTGGGGGAGATCTGTATAACTGGATCATGGACTTCCTGTTCGATCGAGTCATATGGGTGAGGGTGGGATCAGATTTGTCAATGGGGTTGAAGTGGAGGATAGTACTCCTCGGGGAAGTGTGGTTAGTCTGGTGTTGTTCGCCCTGATGACAGATTACATATTTAAGGAGGTGGGACAGGGAATGGGTGTGGCCTTGTATGCTAATGATGGGGCTGTATGGAAGACCGGTGGGAATGTGAAATATATGATGAGGAAGATGCAAGAAGTTGTGGAGGATTGGTCTCTAACATGGGGTTTTTAGGATGTCTGTGACCAAGTCCTGCATTATGGTGTATTCTAGGACGAAGCTTAAAGATGTTAGGCTGCAAATATATGGTCAGGATATACAGTCGTGGCCAAAGGTTTTGAGAATGACACAAATATTAATTTTCACAGTCTCTTGCCTCAGTTTGTATGATGGCAATTTGCATATACTCCAGAAGGTTATGAAGAGTGATCAGATGAATTGCAATTAATTGCAAAGTCCCTCTTTGCATTGCAAATAAACTGAATCCCAGAAAAACATTTCCACTGCATTTCAGCCCTGCCACAAAAGGACCAGCTGACATCATGTCAGTGATTCTCTTGTTAGCACAGGTCTGAGTGTTGACGAGGACAAGGCTGGAGATCACTCTGTCATGCTGATTGAGTTTGAATAACAGACTGGAAGCCTCAAAAGGACGGTGGTGCTTGGAATCATTGTTCTTCCTCTGTCAACCATGGTTACCTGCAAGGAAACACATGCCGTCATCATTGCTTTGCACAAAAAGGGCTTCACAGGGAAGGATATTGCTGCCAGTAAGATTGCGCCTAAATCAACCATTTATCGGATCATCAAGAACTTCAAGGAGAGCGGTTCAATTGTTGGGAAGAAGGCTTCAGGGTGCCCAAGAAAGTCCAGCAAGCGCCAGGACCGTCTCCTAAAGTTGATTCAGTTGCGGGATCGGGGCATCACCAGTACAGAGCTTGCTCAGGAATGGCAGCAGGCAGGTGTGAGTGCATCTGCACGCACAGTGAGGCGAAGACTTTTGGAGGATGGCCTGGTGTCAAGAAGGGCAGCAAAGAAGCCACTTCTCTCCAGGAAAAACATCATGGACAGACTGATATTCTGCAAAAGATACAGGGATTGGACTGCTGAGTACTGGGGTAAAGTCCTTTTCTCTGATGAATCCCCTTTCCGATTGTTTGGGGCATCCGGAAAAAAGCTTGTCCGGAGAAGACAAAGTGAGCGCTACCATCAGTCCTGTGTCATGCCAACAGTAAAGCATCCTGAGACCATTCATGTGTGGGGTTGCTTCTCAGCCAAGGGAGTGGGCTCACTCACAGTTTTGCCTAAGAACACAGCCATGAATAAAGAATGGTACCAACACATCCAGAGCAACTTCTCCCAAACATCCAGGAACAGTTTGGTGACGATCAATGCCTTTTCCAGCATAATGGAGCACCTTGCCATAAGGCAAAAGTGATAACTAAGTGGCTCGGGGAACAAAACATCGATATTTTGGGTCCATGGCCAGGAAACTCCCCAGACCTTAATCCCATTGAGAACTTGTGGTCAATCCTCAAGAGGCGGGTGCACAAACAAAAACCCACAAATTCTGACAAACTCCAAGCATTGATTATGCAAGAATGGGCTGCCATCAGTCAGGATGTGGCCCAGAAGTTAATTGACAGCATGCCAGGGCGGATTGCAGAGGTCTTGAAAAAGAAGGGTCAACACTGCAAATATTGACTCTTTGCATCAACTTCATGTAATTGTCAATAAAAGCCTTTGACATTTATTAAATGCTTGTAATTATACTTCAGTATTCCATAGTAACATCTGACAAAAATATCTAAAGACACTGAGGCAGCAAACTTTGTGAAAATTAATATTTGTGTCATTCTCAAAACTTTTGGCCACGACTGTAGGTAGGGTGTCCGAATTTAAGTATCTAGGTATGTGGTTTGATGAGAGGCTTACGTAGAAGTTGAGTATATTGAAATTTAGTGCAGGAAGGTGCAAAACCTCATGAGGGCAGTGGCAGGATGTGATTGGGGGTCAAATAGACAAACACTGTTGTGTATGCACCAGGCATTGATCAGGTCATTTTTGGATTATGGGTGCTTTGTATATGGATCAGCAGCCAAAACGGTACTATGGTGCCTGGATAGTATACAGTCAAGGGCATTGAGATTGTGTGTGGGTGCCTTCAGAACGACACCTGTTGAGGCACTACAAGTGGATAGTGAGGAACTGCCACTGAGGATAAGGCGGAACAAACTTGCATTAGCGTACTTGGGCGAGGTTGAAAGGGAGTTTAGAAGGACATCCTGCGGTCACAGTAACTGTGGAATGCTGGGAGCGAGGAATGGGTAAGCAGAGGGAGAACGGGTGGACAATTGGGCAGAAAATGGACTGGGGGAGAGAGAGATAGGGCCAGCAATTGCATGGAACGTTCCTCCATGGCTGTTTCCGAAACCATGTGTAGATGTGCACATGATTGAGGGCAGGAGAGAATGGGGTGAGGACGTGAGGAGAGAAATATAGATAATCATTTTTATTTGTTTTTAAGGATATACTGTATAGAGATGGTTCAAAGGATCTAGTCAGTGGTAGGGTGGGGGCAGGGGTGTATATCCCAGATTTCAATGTTCCTAGGCCGTCATTGAAAATAAGAATTTGTTCTTAACTGACTTGCCTAGTTAAATAAAGGTAAAATAAATAATTCCCCATGGCCTACTATGTGCAGTGGGGGAGGGGAACTTACTGAAGTAGTTAGACACTTACAGAGTTTGCCTCTGAGAGGGCTGTGAGATGGTGTGATAAAAGTCACCAGCAGGGAATTTGTAGCAACATTTAGGCTGGGTGTTAACGTTAAGTATATTGCTTTTACGTAACAGTAATGTAGTGATGTGTATCTTAGCAATATCGATCCTTTTGTATTCCATTATTTTATTCTCCACAGAGAGGCTGATGACGTTTAGGAGCAAATCACCCCCAAATCAAATGTTATTAGTCACATGCGCTGAATACAACAGGTGTAGACCTTACAGTGAAATGCTTACTTATGAGCCCCTAACCCACAATTCAGTTTTTTTAAATATGAGTATGAATAAGAAATAAAAGTAACAAGTAATTAAAGAGCAGCAGTAAAATAACAATAGCGAGACTATACACAGTGGGGTACCGGTACAGAGTCAGTGTGCGGGGGCACCGGTAAGTTGAGGTAATATGTACATGTTGGTAGAGTTATTAAAGTGACTGGGGCAGGGCAATGCAAATAGTCTGGGTAGCCATTTGATTAGATGTTCAGGAGTCTTATGACTTGGAGGTAGAAGATGTTGAGAAGCCTCTTGGACCCAGACTTGCCGCTCCGGCACCGCTTGCCGTGCGGTAGCAGAGAGAACAGTCTATGACTAGGGTGGCTGGAATCTTTGACAAGTTTTAGGGCCTTCCTCTGACACCGCCTGGTGTAGAGGTCCTGGATGGCAGGAAGCTTGGCCCCAGTGATGTACTGGGCCGTACGCACTACCCTCTGTAGTGCCTTGCGGTCGGAGACCGAGCAGTTGCCATACCAGGCAGTGATGCAACCAGTCAGGATGCTCTCGATGGTGCAGCTGTAGAACCTTTTGAGGATCTGAGGACCCATGCCAAATCTTTTCAGTCTCCTGAGGGGGAATAGGTTTTGTCATGCCCTCTTCACGACTATCTTGGTGTGCTTGGACCATGTTAGTTTGTTGGTGATGTGGACACCAAGGAACTTGAAGCTCTCAACCTGCTCCCCCGGCCGGTCAAGGTCTTCACCCTCCCCTGCCAGATCCACAACCCCCACTGCTGTCTCTAATGATGGTTCAAGTTCCACCAGTTCACACTCCTCTTCCACTACCTCCACTGCAGGCCCTGGCTCCACTCCTCTCTCAGACAGTTCATCTAGAGGTGGGGGGACATGGAGGACAACTAGGCTTCAACAGAGAAGATGGAGGAGCAGAGGTAGAGGCACTGGAACCAGCACTGGAACCAGCACAACAGAGGGAGATGAACCTGAGGACAGATGGCACACACTCATTGAAGATTATGTGGACCCAGGTTCACTTGGATGTCCTTTGACACACTACAGTGTTTGAGAGCAGTTGATATTGTAGAAATTGTGTTTTTACAGTGACCAATAACTTTTAGGCATATTCAATGTGTAATAGCAATGGAATTCCCTAATTTACATACTTAGGACATTTTGGAGAGGATATGTCCCTTGACCGCAACTAATACCCATTACTAAAACATCTGTAAAGTTCAAGCTGTTGTGTCTATCAATCCCATTTTTTTCCAGAAGTTTTAGACTTTTTGTGGAAGCCATCTGATGTGTTTCCAGCTTTATTCATCAACAATTGACTTACAGGTTGTCCAAAAAACAGTTAGTTTGTGTGTGCTTGATCTTGTGTGATCTGAACTGTGCCATTCCTATCTATGTTCTGACCATTACCTTATAATCTCCCAGGTGACTTCTTTCTAATGACACCAAGTTTATGCATGTCCTTATGTAACTGCTCATTAAAAGCACTTACATTTGGGTATGTCTATTTAGGCGGAAATCTACATTTTTGCCATTACATTTAAGAGGTTTTAAGCTAGCTAGTTATTGTTATGTTGTTGCTAAACGCGGAACTATTCAACATCAGCTTTTATAACAAGAAGCAAACGCTAAGAAGGTTGTTTATGAAGATATCTGTGGTTAGAAGCTTGTTTTGAGGTCAGTGCTTTTTGGGATCATTGTCCCAGGACATAGACATGCCTTATATGGGCAGAAAGCTTACATGCTTGTTAATCTAACTGCACTGTCCAATTTACAGTAGCTATTACAGTGAGTGAAAAAATACCATGCTATTGTTTGAGGAGAGTGCACAAAAACAAAAAACTTTTATCACGGCAACTGGTTTGATACATTTACCTCTGAAGGTAAATAATGTACTTACATTCAGTAATCTTGCTCTGATTTGTCATCCTGAGGGTCCCAGAGATAAAATATAGAATTTTTTTTTGTTGATAAAATCAATTTTTATATTCAAATGTAGGAACTGGGTTCTACAGTTTGAACCCCTGCTGTGTCTGGGTATGTCATTTTAGGCGAAAATTGAAAAAAAGGGTCCGATCCTTAAGAGGTTTTAACCCTTAACCATCTTGAATTTTAACTTCAACGGTAGTGTGGACGTCCCCCACGGATCCCGATTGGCATGGACTGTTGTTTTGTTAGTGGCGATGCACTTCCTAGTCCCATCAAATGCTATTGTTTCCATGGCAACGTGCTCTTCCTTGGAGGCACGCACGGCGCAACAGGTTAACAGGCGGGGAGAGGACCAGGCCCCGTGTCCGGTCTGATGTTTTTGCCAGACATAC
The DNA here is from genome assembly GCF_901001165.1 of Salmo trutta. Classification (NCBI taxonomy): domain Eukaryota; kingdom Metazoa; phylum Chordata; class Actinopteri; order Salmoniformes; family Salmonidae; genus Salmo; species Salmo trutta. The sequence continues at coordinate 33,048,254 of NC_042977.1, read as the reverse complement.
TGGATGATCAAATCATAGACATACAGTAGACCTACGTCATTCAATCAAACACATGACCATTTTGATTTGGCAACCTGTGTGCCAGTGCATTCAGCATTATCAGTCTACAGTTATTATTGAAACCCATAATAATCCAAGGTATATTAGAATGAGTGTGATGAAGTGGGTTAATATTGTTTTCTGACTGATTTTCTAAAGTAATATTGTCATACACAACACTTTAATAATTTGTATTTATTTCACACACTATTGTTGATGAATATGTTCCAGTGCACTCAACCATTCAACATTGGGAGAGAGAATGACTTATAACATAGATGGTTAAAATTTCAGCAGTTTGTAGACAATAATGCCTTAAATGCAGTTCCATAAAAGTTATGATTATAGGCCTACAGCCCAATTACTTACTCTGTATAAACAATTCAGCCATTAGCTGTGTGAGACCATTTTATTACAGAATATCAATTTATTAACTTTCTATCAAAAAAGGAAAAATCACATAATGATCTATTTTGAGATCCTGATTTAGGTAGTCCGAGTGCCAGACCTAATAGAGTGTGTTAGCCTCTCCTATTGTCAGGTCACAGGTCACTACCACCTATTAGGGGGATGCTTTATTGCACTCATAAGTAAAGGCCATTTGACAATAGTAAGGTGCAACACATATTTTTCATTGGTAAAATACAATACATAAAGATGTACTATGCAGAAATCGCTCTGCCATTTCCTGGTTGCTAAATCGCAAAAATTATAATAGTTTGCCTAATTTCAGTTTATGTGACAAAACAAGCAAGTATAGTGTAGAGAATCATTGTACCGTCTAAACTGCTGTGAAATGTATTTTCACATAGGCAAAAATATTGTATGTTCAGCTGTTTGAAGCTGGTGCACAAAACCCGAAAGTAAAAGAAGCTAAAATTAAACTTAAAAGTGGAAAGTATAGAAATAGTGCACATAGAACAGATCTACCGCTAGACTTGCTGTCAATGAGTGACATATCGATTACTCACATTTCTATGTGAATTTTGTCAGGTCACCCAAAAAGTTACACATTGCAGCTTTAATAATAGAGTGAATCTAAATAATGTAATAATCAACCAATAAAATAAATACAATAAAATACCCTTCCAAAGGAAATCCAGAAAAGCATTCAGAGTGACGATTGGAATAGTGGTGGTTGAGCAAGACCTGTGTCCTAATAACAGCTGGTTGTCTTGTACCAACACAGCCACTTCAACTCAAACTACCTAATAGCCTTTGCTGATCCAGAGCATGTTATATAGCCCTCAAACTCAACTCTGGACCTCAAAGCCAGTTTCACTCTATTTGCATTGTTTCCCTTTAATCAGAGGCTGGGACAATAGGTGTGTGCAATTAATTGTTAGGTAGAATAGAACCAGCAGGCTTCGGACCTCGTAGGGTAAGAGTACCCGTTTTATAGCATCAAATGCCTGTTTGTTCCTCATTTGATAACCAGATGTAACTAACATCCTTAGCAATAAATATTTCATACAACATATTGTTCTCCTAAAATAATTTTTTTGAATGTGAGTTTCCACTACCACTTGTCCTCGAGTCAACCACGTACCTTCAACAGACTTGCATTCACAATCATCTCATACATCATGTTTTGTGTGTCATTAAGCTGCAATACCATCTCAGGTAGTTACAGTTGGCTCATATCTATGTCTCATCAAAGTGACAACCCTCAGGAAACACACACCTTTTGAGGATATGGAGAATCAAAACTGAGTTGAGGTAAGGCACGGCATCTTCGTCTAAAAAGAGTTCAGTAGACATTCTTGTTGAGTGAGAATTCCTTAAAACTACCTAGTACATTAAGAGGTGTGTTATACATGGGAAAGATGTGTAGATATACAACTTATGGCAAACTGAGGTAATATTAAGGGGACATACAAAATATTAATCCAAAAGAGTCCATATTCATTTATCGGGTTATTTGTGTTGAAATGCAGACTGCTGTTGTAATGCCTTCAGTTCTTCTCTTGGCTTCACAATGTAGTCTTTGTACATGGAATAAATGACACCTGAAAAACAGAGGGAAGAAAATGTTAAATGAAGATAATTTCCAAAACTAGTACATAAAATTACATTGTATTGGAGCTGCTGTAACTTAAATAGGAAAGTGTACATCATTTCATACGGTATACTTTTTCATGTAACATAGCAACATAATGACGACATCTGCAGCGTGAGAGGCTTTAAGACTAGTTTACATCTAGAATAACAATGTATCAAAATAACAGTTTCCACATCCTGTGCGATCTGATCAGTAGCCAAATCTGTTTTGGGACAGATACATTTCGCCAGAAACCTTACAACACTGTGCAAAAATATTTCAATTTGGCATGTACCAGAAAACTGGTGCCTGCAACGTTAAATAACATTACAACCTCATCCAATCACAATGTGGACACATGACACATTTAAAGGTCATGTGTGGACACAAAGTTATTTTATCAAATACAGATTTCAAGTTTAATACCAGTGGGGTGTTCCAGAAAGCAGGACCATTAAGTTACCAAGCAAACTTTGATAAATATAGCTCTTGATTTTCTAAATTATTTAGAATGCTAAACTTGAATATGGGTTGTTGGTTGTCCAGTCAATTATTTAAAGTTTATATTTCTCAAAAATAAATTATTTTTGGGACAGTTAGCTACCTGGCTTACTTATTGATCCTGCTTTCTGGAACAGCCCCTAGGTGTCAACAGGGTCCAACAGCCTGTAATACTGTACATACCAATGGTCATAGCTCCCACCACAAATCCTTGGGCCATAACACGCATGTGGATAAGGTGCACTGACATCTTCATGTCTCCACGGCTCTTCAACTTGTAAAGTCTGTAGCCCACAATGGAAAAGAATCCTGCCATTCCTTAAAAAAAAGTTAACTTAGTACACAATATAAAGGACAACTGGGCATATAGGACAATGGCAATTGAAGACATACAGTCAATATCTACATCAATAAAAAACAACCAATTTGCAGGTCCATAAAGGTGCATGAGATAACTATGATGGATATGGGCTACAGGTGTGGTTGTGTGTGCTGTGTATATCAATTATTGGTAGTATACACTAGATGACTGACATGGGGCACTGTTTTAAAGCCACCATCTTGGCAATCCCCCACCGTTGTAAAAAATAATTTAGAAGCAATGGAAATGAATTTGTCAATGTCTACATTTGTTTTTGCCACGTTCATTCTATTACAGAGACTTTAATGCATACCTCTACATATTTTGTGAGCTAAAAATATTTTAATTTTTTTTGGTTAAAGTATAATTTTTATAAAGTTCTAATGTTACTGTCCGCACTACAACAACAAAATACTTAATACATGTAATTTTGACCTTGAAACATTTAATTGAAACACTGTAGAATTCCAATCATTCCTATGGAGACTGCTTCTTCTGGGGAGTGCCAATATGGCCAATACATTGCATCAGCAATCCAGGGTTTACATCACTAGCGGTTCTGGAGGGAGGGGGGGGGGGGGCAGTGCCCCTGTGACAACAGTTTTGGACCGCCTTGTGGCCCCCCTAAATGTGGAGTACGAAATAATTTTTTCACAACAAATTTTTGCTATCGTTCTTTTTTTACATCCGTTATTAGACAGTGGCAATGCGGAACATGGTCTTTTGCCTGCTAATGCCTGCAATGCAGTGAAGAAAACGATGTGACAACAATAACGTCTAATGTAACTGGCCCCTCTAACAGTACAACTGGCCCCAGCTTGGCCCCCCCAGTTGAAATGGTCTAGAACCGCCACTGGTTTACATACAACATTTTATACTACTCACCTATTGGGACAAAAGGATTCTCCTTCACCTTTCGCATCAACTTCGATTCTTCATCATATGCAGACATCTTGGCTGAAACCAGAAAATTATAATTACTCAGAGGTACTGTACTTTATAACATAAATCTACCAAAGACGTTATTCACAATGATTTTCTCACTATGTCAACGACACAGATAACTACATTAAATAGGCTATTAGCAGTCATATTATTGGAAAATATTGGGACATACTTATAGGTCTCAGTAGGCCTATCTGAGCTTGTAAAACCTACAACACCAAACGTAATCAATAACTTGAAGTAGAAGTTCAGATATCAGTAACATGGTATTATCTTGGAAAATACAGTAAAACGTCGATTTATTTCAAGGACTGTAAGGATGTAACCTAATAGTTAATATCAGAGATTAAAGCAATGTGATGATTTAATACAGAATAACATTATAATTCATTCGTTTTGGCCAAGCTATATAAGAGTTCCCACCTCGAGGACACTTTTGAATGAAGGTCAAAGGGAACTGTTTCATAGTAAATATCACTTATGATTCCCTAAATAAAGACAACATCCGACATTAAAATGAACATGTATTCTTACCGTTTTGTCAAACTTCTATTGAAGATAATGGATCCGGACTGATTCTGTATGCGCTACACAGCAAATAGACACCGCGCTGTCCTTACATTGAGCAACTCAAACAGCAGTCCAAAATGAAGTAACATTTTCACACACATGTGACGTAGGCTGTCTTTTTCCATTGAATTATCTCACACGTTTAGCCAATAAAAACCCCTCAACCTTTTTCAATTAATTTGTTCAATCTCTTGATTATTATCCCTTGTTTATGGTACATTTTATTATGGCTCTCCCTGGAAAATAATAAACTCGAGCTGCAAATAAACTAAATCGTTCACAGAAGAAAATCTGTATGAATTGTAGTTCGGGAGGAATTACAAAATCGGTTTTGACAGAGTATATACCTCCAAATAAAACGTATTTAATTCCATGAGATACACATGTGTACGTATGCATTTAAGGATGAGAGTATATATTTATTTTGGAGATACTTACATTTTAAACGTCGTTTTAAAGTTTATTGGAACGCCATTTCCCAGAGTGCAAAACTAAACGGGGGGCGTGGTGTTTTAAAATAGCTTGTCTCATCCGATGTGCGCATTCGCCACGTGCTAGAACGGAATGTACCCTAGTTATTTTGGATCTCGTGCTGTGAATCGATTTGCATGAAATTATTATTTTATACAACTCAAATATCTATCATAGGTTTATAGACATTGATAGAATGGACTAAAACACAGGTGGTTCATGTTTTAAATATTCAAAATAATAAATGTCTATACCCTATCTATACATAAAATAGATTCAAGTTAGGTCTATAGAGGTATAGGTCTAGAGGTAAGTCGTTGAATTCAAACCTATAAACTGATCATTTAATTCAGATGTTTCCAAGAGGGTCTATAGTGGATTTTTGTTGCATTGGAAATATAGTTTAAATTACAACCTGTCATGTGATAGGCTACTCTAAAAGGGCAAAACGTCAACATAGTATCTTGTGACATGTTTAAATAGATACGTTTTAACTATCCATTATCAATTTCTATGAACTTATTCCACAAATATGCTGTTTGATAAATTCAACAGATGCTGTATTTTGAGTTTCCATTAAGAGTAAAAAAAAAACACAGGATTTTACATGTTGCTTATACGTGAGAGGAAGAGGCAATGACAAATACCAGGAAACGGGAATGCCTTCTTACTTCAGACAAACTGCTTACTTACATACCTATAGTGCTTATTACTTAAAGGCAGTTTTTTATTGCTGGAACAGAAACTTTACTATTGGCTTTTAGGATTTCAGAAACACTTTTTTCCCCCAGAGGTAAGCCTACTCTACTGCATGCATAAAACATCATAGAGGAAAGTTGTTTCTTCTTCTTGATGGTAAATCATCTGTCTGAAGTCTGTATTTCACATTTCTCCTCCTTAGATATACAACAGGATAATGGATTTAAACATCCCAGAACTGACTGATGACTATAACTACAGCCAATATTATGACTATGGAGATGAACCATTGGATGGCTTTGGACTTTGTGAAAAGGCACACGTCAAAGTATTTGGAAGAATTTTTCTACCCATCTCTTACATTATCATTTGCACCCTCAGCATTATAGTAAATATACTTTTTATTTCAACTTTAATCAAATCCAAACATCATAGAAAAACATTTCCTATGAGTATGGCAATTTCTGATATGTTGTTTGCATTAACACTCCCTTTTTGGGCAGTGTATGCCCACAATGAATGGATATTTGGCAATGATTCCTGCAAGACAGTTACTGCGATTTACATCACTACTTTGTACAGCAGTATCCTGTTCATCACTTGTATAAGTGTGGATAGGTATTTAAATGTAGTATGGACTCTTTCCAGCTGGAACCACTGTACACCTATGGAAAACACCTTAGTGTGCTTTGTGGTGTGGAGCCTCTCCATCTTAGCAGCAGCTCCACATTGGACCTTCGTTCAGGAACAAGAGTTTCACGGCCAGACGATTTGCATGTACCCTTTTGGAGAGGAAAATCACTTGCCTCTGTGGAAGATTCTCATGAAGTTTCAGCTGAACGTCTTTGGGTTTCTCACACCTTTTCTGATCATGCTCTTCTGCTACCTGCGAGTCTGCTGTGCTGTAGCGAAGGTTAAAGTGGGACCGAGACGAAAGAGTCTGAAATTGGTCATGATAGTTGTTGTGGTATTTTTTGTGTTATGGTTCCCGTACAACATTGTGTCCTTTTTACACTCCTTGCAACACTTGCATGTGATTTCTAATTGTGCCACAAGCCTACATCTGGATTTCGCCATTCAGGTTACAGAGGTCATTGCCTATAGCCATGGTTTTGTAAATCCCATTGTGTATGCCTTTGTCAACACGAGGGTTTGGAAGGGCTTTGCTAAGATGTGTGGGGGGAAATGCAGAAGAAGAACCAGTGATGAGTATGTGCTGGAGTGCTCCGATAGCACAAAGTCCATGTCAGTTCAGAGTGGAGTGATAGAGTTACAAGCAGTTCAGAGCTACCTAGAGAATAATACTCATCAACCAACAAACACAGAGCGGAGATAATCCTCCATTAAGAGTTGAAATGGCTTTGCACAAATAACGGTTTTCATTATAACATATTAACTATACCTGGGGAGTTAAATGGATTATTTACAATGACTCTCTATTTACAGTGTGTTTGTGTCCTTCTATTCCTTGTATTCATATACAGTATATCATTGTACAAATAGGGGGGTATATTGGCAAGATACATGACAATATAGATGTTTAATAGTTGAGCAGTTGTTTTGCTATCACACAGTGTTCTGAATAAAATAAAGATATAAAATAAAGCCACTCAGCATATGTGTGACACCAGTTAAACCTCGTGGCTATCTTACAAGGGTAACGTGGTGTCCTCCCTTCCTGTAATTCATAGTTTCATAATGCCAGTACAGACTTTTTTAATCAGGGCTATGTACAGTACATTTGAAAAGTGTTCAGACCCTTTGACTTTTTCCACATTTTGTTACATTACAGCCTTATTCTAAAATGGATTAAATTATTATTTTCCTCAGCCTTCCCTGTAGCTCAGTTGGTAGAGCATGGTGTTTGCAACGCCTGGGTTGTGGGTTTGATTCCCACGGGGGGCCAGCACAGGAAAAAGATGTATGAAATGTATGCATTCACTACTGTAAGTCGCTCTGGATAAGAGCGTCTGCTAAATGACTAAAATATAAATATATATATAAATCTACACACAATGCCCCATAATGACAAAACAAAAACTGTTTTTTAGAAATGTAAAAAACAGAAACACCTTATTTACATAAGTATTCAGATCCTTTGTTATGAGACTCAAAATTGAGCTCAGGTGCATCCTGTTTCCATTGATCATCCTTGAGATGTTTTTACAACTTGATTGGAGTCCATCTGTGGTAAATTAAATTGATTGGACATGATTTGGAAAGGCACACCCCTATCTATATAAGGTCCGACAGTTGACAGTGCATGTCAGAGCAAAAACCAAGCTATGAAGTCGAAGGAATTGTCCGTACAGGATTGTGTCGAGGGACATATCTGGGGAAGGGTACCAAAACATTTCTGCAGCATTGACGGTCCCCAAGAACACAGTGGCCTCCATCATTCTTAAATGGAAGAAGTTTGGAACCACCAAGACTCTTCGTAGAGCTGGCCGCCCGGACAAACTGAGCAATCGGAGGAGAAGGGCCTTGACCAATCAGGCCTTTATGGTAGAGTGGCCAGACGGAAGCTACTCCTCAGTAAAAGGCACATGACAGCCCGCTTGGAGTTTGCCAAAAGGCACCTAAAGGACTCAGACAATGAGAAACAAGATTCTCTGGTCTGCTGAAACCAAGATTGAACTCTTTGGCCTGAATGCCAAGCGTCACGTCTGGAGGAAACCTGGCACCATCCCTACAGTGAAGCATGGAGGTGGCAGCATCCTGCTGTGGGGATGTTTTTCAGCAGCAGGAACTGGGAGACTAGTCAGGATCAAGGGAAAGATGAACGGAGCAAAGTACAGAGCAATCCTTGATGGAGACATGCTCTAGAGCGCTCAGGACCTCAGAGTGGGATGAAGATTCACCTTCCAACAGGACAATAACCCTAAGCACACAGACAAGTCTCTGAATGTCCTTGAGTGGCCCAGCCACAGCCTGGACTTGAACACGATCTAACATCTCTGGAGAGACCTGAAAAAAACTTTGCAAGGGGTCTGAATACTTTCCGAATGCACTGTATCTAGGTAGAGGATATCTACCGTATTCAAGGGATATATGTATAAACTGCTAAAAATCTCAATGTAGCCTACTGCATCAGATTTATTTTATTTTGTTTAAAAGTAATTTGTCACAGACTAATCCCGAGGAGGCACTTCTAAGGTCATAGTGGTAAGAAAGCAACTTTGACCCATCAGACTTTCCACCCCAATTCCTGACAGGACAGAACACAATCACTGAAAAGTAGAGCCAATTGAATAACTCTAAAATATCTCCTAGAAGACTGTCAATAATATGCAAACAACATGGACCATAGTACTGTGACCCCTAATTCCTAACAGCAGGACAAGACACAATCACTGATAAGTAGACCCAAAGAGATTGAACTACTCTAAAATATCCCCTAGATTAGAAGACAGTCAATAATATTTAAACCACATGAACCATTGTACTGGCCAAAAGTGGTGGTGTTGTAAAATAATGGTGTTTTTTGGCCATATGACAAAATGGCTCAGTTTTCCTTCAGATACTTTTCAAAATAATGTGATTTCATATTCAGGGGTTATATTGTCAAGATACTGATAATAAAGACGTTTATTAGTTGAACTTATTTTTTTGCTATCACACAGTGTAATGAATAATTAAAAAATTGTCACTCACCATAATAGTTTATAAAACTGCTACGAATCTCAATGTAGACTACAGCATTTTAATTTGTTATTTAAGTAATTTGTCAAAGAGACATCTCAATTCCTGTATCCCCAAGAGGCACTTCAATGTTCATCATAGGGGTATGAAACAAAACAGGAAGCAACTTTGACGTAACAGACTTTCCACTCCAATTCCTGCCAGGACACAATCACTGATAAGTAGTCTCAAAGAGATTATACTACATTTACATTTACGTAATTTAGCAGACACTTTTATCCAGAGCGACTTACAAATTGGTGCATTCACCTTATGATATCCAGTGGAACAACCACTTTACAATAGTACATCTATATCTTTTTTTTTTGGGGGGGGGGGGGGGTTAGAAGGATTACTTTATCCTATCCCAGGTATTCCTTAAAGAGGTGGGGTTTCAGGTGTCACCGGAAGGTGGTGATTGACTCCGCTGTCCTGGCGATGTGAGGGAGCTTGTTCCACCATTGGGGTGCCAGAGCAGCGAACAGTTTTGACTGGGCTGAGTGGGAACTGTGCTTCCGCAGAGGTAGGGAGGCGAGCAGGCCAGAGGTGGATGAACGCAGTGCCCTTCTTTGAGTGTAGGGACTGATCAGAGCCTGAAGGTACGGAGGTGCCGTTCCCCTCACAGCTTCGTAGGCAAGCACCATGGTCTTGTAGCAGATGCGAGCTTCAACTGGAAGCCAGTGGAGTGTGCAGAGGAGCGGGGTGATGTGAGAGAACTTGGGAAGGTTGAACACCAGACGGGCTGCGGCGTTCTGGATGAGTTGTAAGGGTTTAATGGCACAGGCAGGGAGCCCCGCCAGCAGCAAGTTGCAGTAATCCAGACGGGAGATGACAAGTGCCTGGATTAGGACCTGCGCCGCTTCCTGTGTAAGGCAGGGTCGTACTCTGCGAATGTTGTAGAGCATGAACCTACAGGATCGGGTCACTGCCTTGATGTTAGCGGAGAACGACAGGGTGTTGTCCAGGGTCACGCCAAGGCTCTTAGCACTCTGGGAGGAGGACACAATGGAGTTGTCAACCGTGATGGCTAGATCATGGAACGGGCAGTCCTTCCCCAGGAGGAAGAGCAGCTCCATCTTGCCGAGGTTCAGCTTGAGGTGGTGATCCGTCATCCACACTGATATGTCTGCCAGACATGCAGAGATGTGATTCGCCAGCTAGTTATCAGAAGGGGGAAAGGAGAAGATTAATTGTGTGTCGTCTGCGTAGCAATGATAGGAGAGACCATGTGAGGATATGACAGAGCCAAGTGACTTGGTATATAGCGAGAATAGGAGAGGGCCTAGAACTGAGCCCTGGGGGACACCAGTGTTGAGAGCACGTGGTGCGGAGACAGATTCTCGCCACGCCACCTGGTAGGAGCGACTTGTCAGGTAGGATGCAATCCAAGAGTGAGCCGCGCCGGAGATGCCCAACTCGGAGAGGGTGGAGAGGAGGATCTGATGGTTCACAGTATCAAAGGCAGCAGATAGGTCTAGAAGGATGAGAGCAGAGGAGAGAGAGTTAGCTTTAGCAGTGCGGAGAGCCTCCGTGACACAGAGAAGAGCAGTCTCAGTTGAATGACCAGTCTTGAAACCTGACTGATTTGGATCAAGAAGGTCATTCTGAGAGAGATAGCAAGAGAGCTGACCAAGGACGGCACGCGCAAGAGTTTTGGAGAGAAAAGAAAGAAGGGATACTGGTCTGTAGTTGTTGACATCGGAGGGATCGAGTGTACTACAACATGGAAACAACACGGACCATTTTTCTGTGACCCCTTTGTAAAGAAGAATGTATGGTCAGTGGTGCTATAGATACACACAGCGAGGCAGTGTTTAACGTGACCACACACCCGAGTAGTGTACAGCAATAGGGTATTTCCATTACTCCCATGTAATTAGTCAAACTTTGGCGGCATCCGCTGCAAACAACTGTCACTTTTTGGTCGTTTCAATAAACGTTTTCAGCAGCCTCACGTGTCGTTATTAACATACTTGGCGGTCACAACAACAAATCATTTGCATGATACTTATTCTGCCACTCCAATCGTCTCTTTGGCTGATAATCGGGACGTACATTCCATGCGACAGTATATCTGCTCATGCTAATATTTTTACGTTTCGAATGAAAGTGTTTTTAGGAATGATGTAGTTTGTTGATTAAGACGGCATGGAAGTATGAACAATGACCAACCAAGCATATCCTAAATGTTTATAGAATGAATGAAAAATGAATACAGCAATTGTCGGGTTATGAATAAAGTTATTAATTTCAGATAACGGAGTACCCTATGGCTGTATCCTACTCGGGGGCGTGTTCACGTTAAGCCCTGCCTCGCTGTGTGTATCTATAGCAAAATAAATGTACACTATCATTCTTGGCCAGATGGCATGTCCCCAGAGAAAATAACTCAGTTTTCCTTCAGATCCTTTTCAAAATAATTTGATTTCATATACAGCGGTTATATTGTCAAGATACTGACCATAAAGATGTTTATTAGTTGAACTTATATTTTTTGCTATCACACAGTGTAATGAATAATACAAACATTGTCACTCACCATAATAGTTTATAAAACTGGTACAAATCTCAATGTAGCCTACAGCATTTTAATTTGTTATGTAAGTAATTTGTCACAGAGACATCTCAATTCCTGTTTCCCCAAGAGGTACTTCAATGTTCATCATAGGGGTATGAAACAAAACAGGAAGCAACTTTGACCCATCAGACTTTCCACTCCAATTCCTGCCAGGACACAATCACTGATAAGTAGTCTCAAAGAGATTATACTACAACATGGAAACAACACGGACCATTTTTCTGTGACCCCTTTGTAAAGAAGAATGTATGGTCAGTGGTGCTATAGATACACACAGCGAGGCAGGGTTTAACGTGACCACACACCCGAGTAGTGTACAGCAATAGGGTATTCCCATTACTCCCATGTAATTAGTCAAACTTTGGCGGCATCCGCTGCAAACAACTGTCATTTTTGGTCGTTTCAATAAACGTTTTCAACAGCCTCACATGTCGTTATTAACATACTTGGCGGTCACAACAACACATTATTTGAAAGATACTTATTCTGCCACTCTAATCGTCTCTTTTGCTGATAATCGAGACGTACATTCCACGCGACAGTCTATCTGCTCATGCTAATATTTTTACGTTTCGAATGAGTGTTTTTAGGAATGATGTAGTTTGTTGATTAAGACGGCATGGAAGTATGAACAATGACCAAACAAGCTTATCCTAAGTGTTTATATAATTAATAAAAAAATGAATACAGCAGTTGTCGGGTTATGAATAAAGTAATTAATTTAAGATATATGAGTAACGGGAGTACCCTATGGCTGTATCCTACTCGGGGACGTGTTCACGTTAAACCCTGCCTCGCTGTGTGTATCTATAGCAAAACAAATGTATACTATCATTTTTGGCCAGATGGGGGCGGCATGTCCCAAGATAAATTAACGCGGATCCTTTCTAAAATTATGTGTTTCTAGGCTCCTCACTGACAAGATAGTATAGCGTGATGTTTATGGTATTCTCTCTTCCTCAATCATCACTCAGGGTTTCAAAGTGTTATCATGGTGAAGGAAGTCCATGCTTAGTATGTTGCCACCATACAGTTAAACTTAAAGTTGCACTCCACTCCGCTCAAACGCATTAAGAAGGAAATAAATTCCACAAATTAACTTTTAACAAGGCACACCTGTTAATTGAAATGCATTCCAGGTGACTACCTCATGAGGCTGGTTGAGAGTGTGCAAAGCTGTCATCAAGCCAAAGGGTGGCTACTTTGAAGAAGTTTAACACTTTTTTAGTTACTACATGATTCCATGTGTTATTTCATAGTGTTGATGTCTTCACTATTATTCTACAATTTTAAAAATAGTAAAAATAAAGAAAACCCCTTGAATGAGATGGTGTGTCCAATATTTTGACTGGTACTGTATCTTAACCCAAGTTTCGTCAATATCGTGAAAACGGGGCAGGAGATATACTTGTTCAAAGTTTGGTACGGGACAAAAAGTCTAATTTGCAGAAAGTCTATGTGTGGAGTTTATAGGTTGTTATGGGAAGTTGTTGCTCATGAGGGGCTGCATATATCTACAACATGTCATGATTGTAGCTCAAATGGGACAGGAGATATGCTTGATTAAAGTGTGGAATTTCAGTTTATTACTATAGCACCCCCATTGTCCCGATCTCGATGACAAGACACATCATTCATCCAAGTTTTGTCAAAATCGGGCCAGTGTTGTCTGAGATATGAAGTACGCATATAGCCTAGGGGTTACGAGCATTAGGTTGGTAACCGAAACGTCACTGGTTTGAATCGCTGAGCCGGCAACGTGGAAAAATCATCTGTTCTCCATCCATAGGGTCAATTGTAACATTTCACCTCCGCCGCTCTCAGTTGAATTGTAAATGACTGGTATGTCCTAGAAACGTAGAGTAGTGTGTAATGGTAGCTGAGACATGCATGTTGTTTGTATAATATTTTTATTTATCTAACTCAAACAATCTTTTCAAAAATAAGCAAAATGCAATTTTTTTTTACTTTTAGCCCCGGTCTCCCTTTGTAAAAGTATACTGCTCAAAAAAATAAAGGGAACACTTAAACAACACATCCTAGATCTGAATGAAAGAAATAATCTTATTAAATACTTTTTTCTTTACATAATTGAATGTACTGACAACAAAATCACACAAAAATAATCAATGGAAATCCAATTTATCAACCCATGGAGGTCTGGATTTGGAGTCACACTCAAAATTAAAGTGGAAAACCACAGTACAGGTTGATCTAACTTTGATGTAATGTCCTTAAAACAAGTCAAAATGAGGCTCAGTAGTGTGTGTGGCCTCCACGTGCCTGTATGACCTCCCTACAACGCCTGGGCATGCTCCTGATGAGGTGGCGGATGGTCTCTTGAGGGATCTCCTCCCAGACCTGGACTAAAGCATCCGCCAACTCCTGGACAGTCTGTGGTACAACGTGGCGTTGGTGGATGGAGCGAGACATGATGTCCCAGATGTGCTCAATTGGATTCAGGTCTGGGGAACGGGCGGGCCAGTCCATAGCATCAATGCCTTCCTCTTGAAGGAACTGCTGACACACTCCAGCCACATGAGGTCTAGCATTGTCTTGCATTAAAAAGAACCCAGGGCCAACCGCACCAGCATATGGTCTCACAAGGGGTCTGAGGATCTCATCTCGGTACCTAATGGCAGTCAGGCTACCTCTGGCGAGCACATAGAGGGCTGTGCGGCCCCCCAAAGAAATGCCACCCCACACCATGACTGACCCACCGCCAAACCGGTCATGCTGGAGGATGTTGCAAGCAGCAGAACGTTCTCCACGGCGTCTCCAGACTCTGTCTGTCACGTGCTCAGTGTGAACCTGCTTTCATCTGTGAAGAGCACAGGGCGCCGGTGGCGAATTTGCCAATCTTGGTGTTCTCTGGCAAATGCCAAACGTCCTGCACGGTGTTGGGCTGTAAGCACAACCCCCACCTGTGGACGTCGGGCCCTCATACCACCCTCATGGAGTCTGTTTCTGACCGTTTGAGCAGACACATGCACATTTGTGGCCTGCTGGAGGTAATTTTGCAGGGCTCTGGCAGTGCTTCTCCTGCTCCTCCTTGCACAAAGGCGGAGGTAGCGGTCCTGCTGCTGGGTTGTTGCCCTCCTACGGCCTCCTCCACGTCTCCTGATGTACTGGCCTGTCTCCTGTTAGCGCCTCCATGCTCTGGACACTACGCTGACAGACACAGCAAACCTTCTTGCCACAGCTCGCATTGATGTGCCATCCTGGATGAGCTGCACTACCTGAGCCACTTGTGTGGGTTGTAGACTCCGTCTCATGCTACCACTAGAGTGAAAGCACCGCCAGCATTCAAAAGTGACCAAAACATCAGCCAGAAAGCATAGGAACTGAGAAGTGGTCTGTGGTCCCCACCTGCAGAACCACTCCTTTATTGGGGGTGTCTTGCTAATTGCCTATAATTTCCACCTGTTGTCTATTCCATTTGCACAACAGCATGTGAAATGTATTGTCAATCAGTGTTGCTTCCTAAGTGGACAGTTTGATTTCACAGAAGTGTGATTGACTTGGAGTTACATTGTGTTTTTTAAGTGTTCCCTTTATTTTTTTGAGCAGTGTATTTGAACTCAATCCATTAAGGACATGGGGACTATCAATTCTATATTTCAAATACTGTATGTAAGAGGAGGATTATGAAACACAATTATTGTACATTTCTAAATATTTTGCACTTAAATCAAATCAAAAATCTAATTTTATTGGTCACATACACATGGTTAGCAGATGTTAAAGCGAGTGTAGCGAAATGCTTGTGCTTCTAGTTCTGACCGTGCAGTAATATCTAACAAGTAATCTAACAATTTCCCGACAACTACCTTATACAAGTGTAAAGGGATGAATATGTACATATAAATATATGGATGAGCGATGGCCGTGTGGCATAGGCAAAATGCAGTAGATGGAATACAGTATATACATATGAGATGAGTAATGTCGGCCATGTAAATATTATATAAAGTGGCATTGTTTAAGTGACTGGTGATACATTTATTACATCCAATTTCACATCCAATTTTACTTACTGTAATATGCAATTATATCAATGTATTGACCTTTATACCTAATGCTTCAACAAACTTGCAACACCAAGGACTGTTCTGTACTTTTTGGGTAGTGCGCAATCTAGTTACTCATTAACTGCTGACAGGGACATCACAGTTTCATCACTGCATGGTTAGATCTGTCCATGTACGGTACAAAATGTTTACATTCTATTCTTTCCAAAAGTTTATACATTTTTGGCTACGGTACTGAACATAGCTGAGTGTTGTAAAAGAAAGTGACTAAAACAGTTCAAAACACGAAAGTCTATAGTGGTTCCCTGAGTCTGTAAAAGTGATTTAGTAAACTAAGGGGACTCCCACAGTGCTTAGGGAAGGGGAGGAGCATGGCTATCTTCAACACAAAGGAATTTGATCTGTGCCCCAGACTGGCTCAGTAAGAACAAAGAGGAAAGAACATGGGCTTTTTGCTTCCAATCCTTCTGGCTTTGCTAGCCTCTGTGCTGGGAGGCCTCTACTTCCTTGGGGCCTTCAGGCAGCGTCGACCCGGGGAACCCCCACTGGACCGGGGCCCAATCCCCTGGCTGGGCCACGTTATGGAGTTCCGTAGGGACACAGCAAAGTTTCTGGAGAGGATGAAGAGGAAGCATGGGGATATTTTCACCATACAGCTGGGAGGATTCTATTTCACATTCCTCATGGACCCTCTGTCCTTCGGGACGGTCGTGAAGGAGGCTCGTGCCAAGCTGGACTTCACCAAATTCGCAGAGCAGCTGGTGCAGAAAGTGTTTGGTTACCACTCCATGGAGAATGACCACAAGTTTCTGCAGATGTCCAGCAACAAGCACCTGATGGGGGATGGTTTAGTGGTAATGACACAGGCCATGATGAGCAACCTACAGAATCTAATGCTGCACAGTGTAGGGACAAAGCATGATAAAAACAAGACCTGGAATGAGGATGGCCTGTTCAACTACAGCTACAATATTGTCTTCAGGGCAGGCTACCTGGCTCTGTTTGGTAACGAGACACCCAAATCCACGGGGAGCTTAGAGAAAGCCAAAGAGGTCGACAGAGAGGAGTCCCAGGAGCTCTTCCGTGAGTTCCGTAAGTATGACCAGCTCTTCCCCAATCTGGCCTACGGGGTCCTGCCTCCGGGGGAGAAGAGGGAGGCAGAGAGGCTGAAGAGGCTGTTCTGGAACATGCTGTCAGTGCAGAAGGTGAGGACCAAGGATAACATCAGTGGCTGGGTGCGCGAGCAGCAGCAGGTGAGGGAAGAGCATGGCATGGAGGACTTCATGCAGAACAGGTACATGTTCCTCCTCCTTTGGGCCTCCCAGGGGAACACCGGCCCTGCTGCCTTCTGGCTTCTCCTTTACCTCATGAAGCACCCAGAGGCCATGAAGGCTGTGCAGGGGGAGGTGGAGGAGGTGCTGAAGGAGACAGACCAGGAGGTGAAGCACGGTGGACCCCTTATCGATCTGACCCGGGACATGCTGCTGAAGACGCCCATTCTGGACAGCGCTGTGGAAGAGACCCTCCGCCTCACTGCTGCCCCTGTCCTCACCAGGGCTGTGCTCCAGGACATGTCCCTCAAGATGTCTGATGGAAATGAGTACCGCATCAGGGAGGGAGACAGGGTGGCCCTTTTCCCTTACACCGCTGTTCATATTGACCCAGAGGTCCACCCCGACCCACTCACCTTTAAATATGACCGCTTCCTGACCCCAGAGGGGGGTAAAAAATCAGATTTTTACAAAGGTGGGAAGAAGTTGAAGTACTACAACATGCCGTGGGGTGCTGGGATCACCATGTGCCCTGGGCGCTTCTTTGCCACCAACGAGCTGAAGCAGTTTGTCTTCCTCATGCTCATGTACTTTGACTTTGAGCTCAAGAACCCAGAGGAAAAGATACCTGATATTGACATAAAGCGCTGGGGCTTTGGGTCCATGCAGCCAACCAAAGACATCCAGTTTAGATACAGACTCAGGTTTTAAAACTGAGTGACTGACACAAACCAGCCTTTAGCAACACTTTGAATCTAAATGTCAATTTTCCGAGCTGTTAATCTGATGTTGATTATTATAAACTAGCTTGTGCCTAAACAGGACTTTATCTAGAGTACATAGTACAGCAACAAGTGGTACAGTATTACAATACTGGATATAATTGTTGTATTTATTAGAGGAAAAATCATCAACTTTGTCTCTCAAAGAAAAATATCTTTAAGGATTAGTTTTGAGTCAGCTGGAAAGCAGACATTGCAAAATGGAAAGCTGACATGAGCAGAAAAAAGAAAGACTGTAAAGCTGGTTTACAGATAGTATTAGAAATGCACAGATGTTCAGAACCAACTACATGTAGGAGTTGAGTTGACAATTATTTTAAGATACTGCTGTGTACCAGATTGCAGGGGCCTGCCCACTGGGGAGCCAGGCCCACACACTGAGGAGCCAGGCCCAGCGAATCAGATTGTACATTAATAGGGTTCATAGCTTTCACCTGGATGTCGGTCTATATTATGGAAAGAGCAGGTGTTCCTAATGTTTTGTACACTCAGTGTATGTCACAGTGCTTCTATGGCTATATATACCATGCCACTGCATATTTCATTTGTTAATTTAGCAAACCAGACAGCTCATCATCTTGCAATATAAGAACCATTGCTCTTTAAATAACATTGTAATGTTAAGCATTACATCTGTGTTTTTTTCCTCCTGTCAAATGTAATAAAATATGCTTTTAAAGCCTTGATTGTCATACAAGTCTTATTGTGCACATGAAATGTGGCCTTGAATGTATTGGCAGAGGTGAAGCTAAGTGAGCAATGACCTGAGACTCTGGGAAACTGGGTCGATCAATACTATAGCCTAGCTCCCACAGATGTGCCCTGAGAAACGCTCAGGTGTACTGAGAAACTTGCCTCTAATGCATTGGTAGAGACTGGCTGGAGTTATTTGGGGTTGAAGCATCCCACAGATTCAACACATAGCTCCCCAACAGCTAAACTAGTAAGCTAGATAGAAGGAAGCTTTGTGATATGCTAAGCTTACTGTGCACATAAAAGGGTGATGCATACTCCTACAAGTGTCCTAGGGCACCCAGTGGACACAAAGGGCAAATGTGGAAATCAGTCTAAGGTTACTAAAGTTGCTCCCATGGACTATTCAGGAAAAAAGTATTGGTTAATAAGGTTGTAGAGTATATTCTCACGTTAGTTTAACATTATGGCCTTTAACCATAATAATCAAATAAAAAACATAGAAAACATCAAGGCTCAAATTCAGATTGAACTCATTGTATTTCTGAAAATAGACCAATAATAGCCTGGGATGGCTTCTAACAGACCCCACAACAGACCAGTAATAGGGTTAGACTGAGCAGTCACCTTGAATTAGGCTTCTTATTAATGCTGGGCAACCCACATGGCAGGGAAATATACTGAACTTCAGCCTCCATAGTGCTGCCTGCCTTGTGTTCAACAATATGGGCCATGATTCCTGAACACTGCATATAGTGTGATTGTACTGTAATGCCTGGGGCAAGATTATCATCAGTTCAAACAGAATATTTACTCCTGTTTTTTCATTGGCAATTTACAACTGAGCACTGGGAACTAGGCCTGGTACTGAAGACCTGTTTACAACAGTAAACAGCTTGAATTTGTATTGTGCTATCAATAATAATGCACAATATGATCATCTTTCAAGCTTGTTGTGCCCTTTGAAAGACACACTAATTTATTCCAGTTTGATTACCTTCATTCTTGATAAATCCACACTATGACATTTTCAATAGTTGAATCTTTCTGACAGCCCTGTCTAAACCATAAGAGACAAAAAGGTTCCGTTGGTCTGTATTCTACCTTTGATAAGGCGTACATTTGATTTAATATTAACAAATTGTCTTATGGCCAAACTACATGATGTACTCTTATGTTAAGTTTATAACGTACATTGATAATTACAGAAAATGTAGAAACTACATTGGAAAGAGAAAAATAATGTTCATATAATTGAAATAGGACTTCTTCATTTGTATTTGACAGTGGGTGTAAATTCACCTTTTACGTTTGTCCACATTAATACATTATTTTGCTCTACATATTTAGAGAAAACTGTAGTGGTTACTCTCTCCATCTGAGTTGCTGCCGTGAAACACACACATACACACACTGTTAGTTAAGTCACAAGGCTCTGTAGCTCTGGAGGTTCATAGCAGCATCAGTGAAAAGTTTCTGGGTGAATAAACGGCTGTAACAGAACAAGTCATCCTGGATGAAATAAACAAATAGTCGAACTACAGCAGTTGAGCAAGAGCACCAGTCATGAAGGCGACCGACTGACCAAGCCAGGGAACAATGAGGCCATTGGCAGGAGTCCTGAGTGTCTTGCCTGTACTTGGTGGTGAGGGGTTTTGAAGAAAAATGAGCCATTGTCTCTCTCTCTCATCCTGCTTCCGAACCTCAGCAAAGCTGAGCAATGTCTCTGGAAGCCGTCCCAGGATGCTCCACTGTGAAGAATACTAGTCTGGTCAAACCTAGCTGGCCCCATGGAGAGGTAGGTGTGCCTTCTTTATTTGTTATCCATTTGTGATGCTCTTGTTTTACCTCAGGGCTCTTCTGATGTATTTTTATGTAATGCTATGTACTGTAGTTAGGTATGATATATATTCTAATTATGAGGGCACCAGGCTGATCAGGCAGCTGCCCTCTGGGCAGTGGTCACACCGGTACATTTTTGCATGTTATTTCCAAAGAAGCTTTCTTGGATTCTTATAGACCATATAATTTACAGTATTTACAGTCAAAGGAGAAGAACAGCTGAGTGTTGTTACTGTTTATGTAGGTCAGTTACCATCGAACTGCAGACTACAATCAATCAATGTTGCCCTGGAGGCTGCTCTGCAGGGTGGTCAAGAGCTGGCACAGACATAACATCTGTTTTAAACCTAACCCTAACTTTAACCTTAACCACAATGCTAACTCTAATGCCTGAGACCAAAAAACACATTTTTGTTTTCATATTGACAATTTTGACTTTGCAGCTGGCCCATCTAGTGGAAACCACTCAAAGCAATTTTTATTTGTCACATGCTTTGTAAACAACAGGTGTAGACTAACAGTGAAATGCTTACTTACGGGTCCTTCCCAACAATGCATTAAGGAATAAGATTGTTATTTGTATACAGCACAGTGTGTATTCTCTCCCTTCCTGTGAGTACACCAGAATAAATATGATTTTTGTACCCTATCAAATTTTATAACCACCAATTCAATATTAGCAATTGAATGTCAATGAGTTCATATACCACGTATCTTCCTTGAGTTATTGTATTATCATTATTGCATTGTGCTATCATGTCTTTAATGGCCTATTATCTGTATCAGTGACTTTTTTTAATGAAACCAGCATAATCTTTTTAGAAATGAGTATTATATTATTATCAAACATACTCTACATAAAACCATAAACCAGCACTAACAAACTGACGTCAACACCTTGATCTCGTTATTACAGTTTGTTCTACCTCTGGGGCAAGACTCTTGGCAATACATGTCAACCTGAGTTAAAGGGTGACTTGTGTCATCAGCCCGTTAAAGAGTACCTCAGGTCATTCTCCAGTTATCTGTTGGCACACTACAAAAGTGGATTAGCAACAAGGTCATTGACCTTGTCACCCTGAATTACACTTGAACCAGAAAGAAAGTTCAAATAAATGCTTTTTCATTGTTAAGAGACTACTAACCAAATACTTTTCAGCCGGACATTGCTGCTATATTGGGGGTATTTCAATAATATCATGCTCCTGTTAAATGACTTCATTGATAGTTGGTATGTAATAAACATTCTCAGTATGGCCAACCCCTATACATGTGCTGTGTGTTGACAGAGTAATAGTTACTCAATGGCAACAAAACCTATTGAGATTCATATTTGTTATTCTGCTGGCATTCCTACAGTGACTATTGCATGTTACTAGGCCACCAGCCTTACTCAAAGATTTACATGCGGTGTCATACTGGGCTGAAGATGATCAGTGCAGGCTCACCTCAAGCCAAACACCTGACGCCTTCTGTACGTCTGAACCAACAAGTCATAAAATACCGATCCCATATTTAAAAAAAGGAATGGACTGCTATACAGAGGGGTCATGCACCGACTTTCTTTTGGGGGGACACTGATGGCCAAATCTTTGAATTAATTATGCATAAAATATACAATACATTTTATATGCTCAGCTTACAAATGGGAAAATAAGGTGGTTTCTGCTATTTAAGAACAAAGGAGGCTCCGACTGTGTGATAGATGCACCATAGGCTAAGCTATCAGATTCAACACATTATTTAAGTATAGCTAATGTGTTACCCTGTCTGTTTGCATCCACTTCTGATGTAAATGTGTAATTAGTGAACTTTTTTTTTTATTGTGTCCCATGAATCTCAACGACATGTATGTGTGAAACCCTACAGTGTTGCTACGGTCCTAGTAGAACAAAAGCTTGTCAATTCTCTTACAAAGTAGGCTGGATCTGATTACCTAATTCTGACCACACGTTTACTGTAGCATTTGTTACAGGCTAGGATTGTGTAGTGATACAATAGAGAGCCTTTTGTCATATTGTTGCAGTGCCCTACTACCCTGAGACAGCCTGTGCATGCACAACCATTAAGATACATGGATGCCACCTAGTGGTTTAAAACATCCACTGGCAAAACCAGATGTGGTGGAGAAATTACATACTGCTTACACACGTTTGTATAGAAATTACATTCTGTATCAGTAACAATGAATATGACCTCTTGCATTAAGAAATAAGATTGTTTTTTTGCATACAGAGAAGGGCATATTCTATCCCTTCCTGTGAATACACCAGAATAAATAGGATTTTTGTACCCTATCAAATTTAATAACAAGCAATTCAATATTAGTAATTGGATGTCAACGAGTCTATACACCACATATCTTCTTTGAGTTTATTACGTTTCAGGAGATGACCTAGATGCAGACGACGTCGAAGTAACAACAGTTTATTAATCGAACAGGGGGCAGGCAAAAGACAGGTCAAGGGCAGGCAGAGGTCAGTAATCCAGATAGGTGGGGCAAAGGTGCAGGACGGCAGGCAGGCTCAGGGTCAGGGCAGGCAGAATGGTCAACACCGGGAAAACTAGGAAATAGGACCAATCGAGCGATAGGAGCAGAGGGAAAACCACTGCTTAACGAAAAGAAAGAAACTGGCAACAGACAAACAGAGAACACAGGTATAAATACACAGGGGCTAATGGGGAAGATGGGCGACACATGGAGGGGGTGGAGACAATCACAAAGACAGGTGAAACAGATCAGGGTGTGACAGAGTTGTTGTATTATCATTATTGTGTTGTCTTTTCTGGCCTAATATCTGTATCAAAGTGATATTTTTTATGAAATCAGCATTATCTTTTTAAAACTGAGTATTATCTTATTATCAAACATAGTCTACATAAAACCATAAATCAGCACTAACGAGCTGACTTCAACACCTTGATCTCGTTATTACAGCATTAGTCATGAAATATCACTTTGACGGTGGCAGGAGAAAGAGCCATAGATATGCAGTTCTGGTGTCAGCTATTGTTGCATGAGACAACACTGCATGGCAAAGCTACAGCTAGGAAGTGTTGGCTGATATGATATTAGGCCTGCAGTAGCACTGCCAGTGGCCGAAGTTCACTGAGTTACTGGTTCTGCCTCTTACACTGCAGTAAAAGGTTGTTAGAGTACTAAGAGCTCTGGGGGTGTTGCTTTACTAAGCATTTCTCTGCTACTGAAATCCAAATGACCCTGAATACGTCTGCTGCTCTTTGGGCCTGGCCTGGGTCCACCCCATGACATGGCAGTTATGACAAGATAATGTCAAAGATTACGGACCTCCAGCAATCCAAATAAGCTTTATTTGTTGCTTGGTTTGGTTTAAGGGGAAGTTATGTAGAGTGATTATTCTGGTGACCTGATAATCATGTCTATTTTAGAGCACATCGATGAAATATATCAGGGATTATTGAAAGTCTGGACAATCTACTTTTTTTCCACACAAAATGTTTCCTTAATTAAAAAATATATATATATATATATTTTGATAGACCAAAGTATCAGCTAACACAACATGTAAAGGAACAACCTCCTAATTCTTTTTTTTCTTCCTCATGGAATATAAAAAAATGGATTTGTCAACTCTGTCAGACACCATAAAAGGCTTTTCATTCTTAAATGTATTGTACAACAAGTGTTTGAAACCTTGATTGTTTAATTCTAACATTAGATTATTCAAATATGAAATACGAATCTCCAAATGTTGTTTTGTTTTTTAAAATAATGTTATATAATGTTCCAGGTCTAATGTCGTTAGCATTTGGCATGTTCTTCTAGATTACGAACATGTTTTACGGAGTTGACAAAAAGGGCACTTTTCTAAGTAGCAATTTAGTTTTTCCTCAGTTGCTTTGACTCTAAAAACGGCAAAGGTTGTGATGTGTACCATATGTCTCACATAAAGATGACTGATGGCTGGCTAATAATGTTACAAACATCTCTAATCATCATATTCTAGACAGATCACATCTTAATGTTGAGATTAAAAAGGATAACTTTTTTTCAAATGCAAAAATATTGCATGAAAATCTATTTAGATATCAGCAAAGCATTTCTCTTGCTGCCTCACTGAAACTATACTAGAATGTCTCAGAATAAATTGACTGGTGCTTTCATCTCAGAACCCAGGTGAATGGAAAATTGGGTGCTCTTCTGGCATTTTTCATGCGTTTTTACATGAAGTGGCTTAGAGTGTGTTTTATATAATCGAGAGACATGGTCCGTACCAAGCAGACAGTACTAAGCACTTGTTAGAACATACAGTCAGGTCCATAAATATTTGGACATTGACCAAGTTATTATTATTTTAGCGGTCTACCACAGCATATTGGAGCTGAAATGAAATAGTGCAGACTTTCAGCTTTAATTTGAGGGTATTTACATCCAAATTGGGTGAACGGTGTAGGAATTACAGCACTTTTTATATGTGCCCCCCCCCCCCCTTTAAGGGACCAAAAGTAATTGGACAATTAGCTGCTCAGCTGTTCCATGGCCAGGTGTGTCTTATTCCCTCATTAGTTAATTTACAAGTAAGCAGAAAAAAAGTCTAGAGTTGATTTCAAGGGTGGAAAAGAACTGTCACTGCCAGTGAAGCAGGAAATTATTAGGTGGAAAAATCTAAACAAACCCATCAGAGAGATAACAAAACATTAGGTGTGGCCAAATCAACTATTTGGTACATTCTTAAAAAGAAAGTACGCACTGGTGAGCTCAGAAACACCAAAAGGCCCGGAAGACCACGGAAAGCAACTGTGATGGATGACAGAAGAATTCTTTCCCTGGTGAAGAAAAACCCCTTCACAACAGTTGGCCAGATAAAGAACACCCTCCAGGAGGTAGGCGTATCTGTGTTAAAGTCAACATTCAAGAGAAGACTTCACCAGAGTAAATACAGACGGTTTACCACAAGATGTAAACCATTGGTAAGCCTCAAACAGGAAGACCAGATTAGAGTTTGCCAAACAACATCTAAAAAACCATGTACAGTTCTGGAACAACATCCTATGGACAGATGAGACAAATATCAACTAGTACCAGAATAATGGGAAGAGTATGGAGAAGGGAAGGAACTGCTCACGATCTGAAGCTTACCACCTCATCTGTGAATCATGGCGGAGGTAGTGTTATGGCGTGGGCATGTATGGCTGCCAATAGAACTGGTTCCCTTGTATTTGTTGATGATGGGACTGCTAACAAAATCAGCAGGATGAATTCTGAAGTGTTTAGGGCTATATTATCTGTGGAGATGGACAACGACCCAAAGCACACTGCGAAAGCAACCCAATACTTTTTTAAGGCAAAGAAGTGGAATGTTCTGCAATGGCCAAGTCAATCACCTGACCTGAATCCAACTGAGCATGCATTTCACTTGCTGAAGGTAAAACTGAAAGCAAAATGCCCCAAGAACAAGCAAGACCTGAAGACAGCTGCAGTAAAGGCCTGGCAGAGCATCACCAGGGAAGAAACCCAGCAGTTGATGTCTACGGGTTCCAGACTTCAGGCAGTCATTGACTGCAAAGGATTTGCAACCAAGTATAAAAACTCACAATTTAATTTATTAATATGTAAGTTTGTACAATTACTTTTCAGCTCCTAAAATTGGGGGGACCACATAAAAGTGCTGTAATTCCTACGCCATTTACCCAATTTGGATGTAAGTATCCTCAAATTGCTCATCTTGATTGTTTCCTTTCAAATCCATTGTGGTGGCGTACAGAGACATAATGACAATAACTCCAAATATTTATGGACCTGACTGTATGTGGGTGAGGTAATACATGCTTTCTAGATACTACCTACCAAACGTGCAGAAAATAGGATTTGTGTAGTTCAGGTAATACTAATTACATCTTTGGGATCATCCATTAAATGAACAAACAAATCACTTTTAATCTGCAGAAACTGGATTTAAGACAGTCCTTAGGCTTACATCTCACTCACTCCAAGTGCAACATCTGCCTGAAAGACAGAGCACTGATACATCACTTCCTACTGACCCCAGAATAGACACAGCAGCATATGCTTTTCCACTATTTCTCTCAACTTGCATAAACATTAACGGGACATGGATGTCTGCTCATCATGTTAACCCTACAGGCAATGCCAGTCTTCAGCCGAGAGGTTCTGTCTCAATATACGTTAGTACAGAATCTGCATAGAGAAGACTTAATTCTTAGTGTGTTTATACTATCTGAACACAGTACAACCAAAACCTCCAGGTAGATATTTAGCAGGCCCAATGTTCTATTGGAACATCCTTTTAGGCTGTAGCTGTAGAAATGTCCTCTTTGTCCGTGTTTGTTCTAAGAAATTGTATGGAGTTACAGCGTATGCATAGTTCTTACGTAATGATAAGCAAGGGTTCCATTGGAGGAAGAGTACTTCAACCATTCCAATTCATTCTCAAATTGTTTGGGGCAGTCAACGTTTACAGGCTATTTAAAGTTCTACATCAGATGTACATTATTCTATTATATAAATGTACAGCAAAATGTCAGGGATTTTGTGCAGTATGTTACCAAGTCCTACACAACTATACTGCAATGCCTTGTTGACTAAGAGTAGACAGCCAAGCTCAGCTGAAGGAAGTTTTTCTAGGATAATGTTGGCATTCATCTCTAGGCTCTTTATCCCCAGTCGCTTCAGTGGACTGGAGCCTCCATCAAACTGGCACAGGACGCACAGAGCCAGGGGGTAGGATAGAATAGGCTTGGATGAAAAACGGAAAGAAAAGTGAACAAATGAGAGAGGACTGCCACCACTCTCAGGAAGCCTATAGGATATACCCCACTCTGCTCTGCGCTGCCTGGGAAGAGAAATTGGATGGTGTGGGGGAAAGGAGAAGGGGGGGCAGGCACCGACAGAGTTGCATGCTTTTCTCTGGTGTCTTGTGTCACTCTTTTCTCTGGGGGGCCCCGTCCAAGTCACATGGCTGTGCTTGATCTGTTACATAAACACAGACCTCCGTGGCCCCCAGTCGGCTCCCATTAACTTAGTTCTGCAGAGAGAAAAAACTCTCTGTGTCTGGGTGACATTGGCAAGGGGCTGAGGAGAGCAAAGCTGTCGAGATGTTCACTTCTTGTTGTCCTTGATGTTGCATCATTTTAACTCCACTGCAGACAGACGACAGAACTCTCAATGACCTCTTGAAGGTGATAACTGATTGATATTGAGCATCAGAGTCTCACAAATACATTGTATATTTGTGCGCTTATCAAATGCTTGTGTAAAGTGTTGTTTGAACAGCATGCACCATTTTGTGCAGCAAAAGATGACACACTAAAATGAATCTGTTTGTCAACTCAACAAATCATTTTGTACTTTTATTTTGAGTAGATACAATTCTTGGATGGGATAGCCTACACATACTTACATTTTCTGTCAGTTTACCATCACACCCTTAAACTTAAAGATCTGACCCTTTTTTTCACTCAGAACCTAAAGCAAGGATATGCACATTCTTGATACCATTTTAAATGAAACACTTTGACGTTTGTGGAAATGTGAAAAGAATGTAGGAGAATAACACATTAGATCTAGTAAAAGATAATACAAACAAAAAAACATGTGTTAAAAAAAATGGTTCCATTATCTTTGAAATGCAAGGGAAAGGCCATACATTAAGGTAGGATCCTATGTGTAATTTAGATTTTGCTTACAATGATGGCAGCAGTGTGTGTGCAAAGTTTCAGACGGATCCAGTGAAGAATTACTTCACTACACAATATTTTGCATCAAGTCTGCCAGGAGTTTGTGCCGAATTGGTCAATTGATGCATTTTCAAGTACATAACTATACAGAACATACAGAAATGCTATGATAATAAAAAATTCAGTTTACACACTCCCAGGAATGTCATATATGATGGATCATTAGCTTCCCTACAGAAAATACACTAAACTTCACACATCTAGATGGCCGGGGGGGGGGGGGGGGGGGGGGTCAGAGACAGTAGTGGGGTCAAACTGTGGAACCCAGTTCCTACATTTAAAAATAAAATTGATTTTATCAAACAAATCTATGCTACATTTTATCTCTGGGACCCTCAGGATGACAAATCAGAGCAAGATCACTGAACGTAAGTACATTCATTTATCTTCAGAGGTGAATGAATCAAACCAATTACTGTAATAAGTGTTTTGTTGTTGTGGACTATCCTCAAACAATAGAATGGTATTGAGTGGCATTTTTTAAATTGGAGATTACATTAAATACCGAGCTTGAACAGAAAGTTTGATACACTTACTTAGTTATTAACTGAGTGAGCACCACTTAATATATAATGACTAACTTATAATAACCAGAACATGTATATAAATAGGCTAGTTACTGGACCATCTGTGTATTTTGGATGGCAGCAAGATTTTGAAGCTGTGCATGTGATCCGACTTGGAGAAAAAGTCACGTGATGGTCTGACTGTGTTGCTTCCCCCAGGGACAGCACAGCACATGGCTGGCTAGATGAACTCCTAATGCTCCAGTCATTCCAGCAGCATCCCCTTTCCTCCTCTAGATCTCCTCAGTCAGATTGGGGGAGGGAGGGATGGGTGGAGGAGGGGATGTTTGGAAGCAAGGCCTCTGGAGGATGGGTCCTTCAGGCCCAGCTGGCTTGGTTTCAGAGCCAGCACCCCACTCTGTCACCTCACTCACACAGCCTCACGTCTCAACCACTAAAATGGCCAAGATTCTTTTCTTGAGCACTCTCACCCAGCTCGCCACACTCTCACCCAGCTCGCCACACTCTCACCCAGCTCGCCACACTCTCACCCAGCTCTCCACACTCTCACCCAGCTCTCCACACTCTCACCCAGCTCTCCACACTCTCACCCAGCTCTCCACACTCTCACCCAGCTCTCCACTCTCTCACCCAGCTCTCCACTCTCTCCACACTCTCACCCAGCTCCCCACACTCTCACCCAGCTCCCCACACTCTCACCCAGCTCCCCACACTCTCACCCAGCTCCCCACACTCTCACACAGCTCCCCACACTCTCACACAGCTCCCCACTCTCACACAGCTCTCCACACTCTCACACAGCTCTCCACTCTCTCACCAAGCTCTCCACTCTCTCACCAAGCTCTCCACTCTCTCACCAAGCTCTCCACTCTCTCACCAAGCTCTCCACACTCTCACACAGCTCTCCACACTCTCACACAGCTCTCCAGCTCTCCACACTCTCACACAGCTCTCCACACTCTCACACAGCTCCCCACACTCTCACACAGCTCCCCACACTCCCACACAGCTCTCCACACTCACATAGCTCTCCACACTCTCACACAGCTCTCCACACTCCCACACAGCTCTCCACACTCTCACACAGCTCCCCACACTCTCACACAGCTCTCCACACTCTCACACAGCTCTCCACACTCTCACATAGCTCTCCACACTCTCACACAGCTCCCCACACTCCCACACAGCTCTCCACACTCTCACACAGCTCCCCATACTCCCACACAGCTCCCCACACTCCCACACAGCTCTCACATAGCTCTCCACACTCTCACACAGCTCTCCACACTCTCTTTTGTCTTCTATTGTTCCTGCAAGCCAGGGGGGAGGCCAATGCCATCACATCAAATCAACTCCTTGAATAGCCTTCTCCTTGAAGTTTGCAGTTGTGTAAACATATGTTGTTCCCCTTAAGTGTGTGTAAATAACTGTATTTATACATGGGATATTGCTTTTCAACAAGAAGTTCAAAACTAGCCAGTTATCTTTAAGAAGTGTTAAATAATTACTTTTTTTCTGAAAATACTTGTCCCCAGATGAAAAATATGACCAGTAACCCTAATCCTGCGTCAGGTTTCCAGTGATGTCTGAGCAGAAATAAAACATTGACGTGAAACATCAAATTACAGTTGATACAAATTACAAATCTGTTACCCACACACCCCAGTTTACTAATGAAAGAGATGGATAAGGCTTGCATCTGCTTTGTATCCAGATATATTTCATTTAATTATGATTATTGGCGTCATTGAGGTCTCTTTCAGAGGAAGACTGTAAATCACTACACAACACAGCTATATGTTCATTGTAACACTGGCCAGATACATTTATTTTAACATTAGCCAGATACTGTTTTCTTTATACTGTTGTGCACCAAAGGTATTTGAGTTTAGCTCAAGGTCACTTCCAGTATTAAATAGCATACAGTACAATGGCTAGCACATTGGGGAATGATTTTTCCAATTACAACTTATGTATATGAACTATGATTTCTCCTTGGATACAAATATTTCAGCCTAGCCTTAAAGACTGGACGTAACATAGTAAATGTAAATCTGTGACACTTAAATTATTCTCAAAAGTATGATATGTTGCATTTGGTATGTTTACATAAGGTTACTTAAGCCCAGAAAATGTATACATACCATACACAATGTAACATATCATGATAAATGGAACAAGACAGATTTAGGTTTACTATATTAGGTCTACCCCAGAGTCCAGGTTGAATAGTTATGAAGTAGGGATATAGAATATGGCCAGAGAACAATACAATATGAATAAGGCATGGTTTGCTTCCACTGTACACATAGATGCTATTTTAGTCATGTGAAAAAAGCTGGCACATGCACTAAGTAACATTGTGTGCTATTGCGTTCCAGTTCTACGGCCTGACAAAAAGCCTTGAGTGTAAACACCATGTCGGAAAAGACGCGGAGCGTAGCGCAGAGTGGGACCTGTCCACCAGTCCCATCTTTGGCCATCCGCCTGGATGGAACGTCTAAATATTTGGACATCTGATATGACTGAGCGTACCTGTTGGATACATTCAAGCAAATCTGGTGTAAGGCCATGTGGTTTTTATCTCTGGGTGGCACTTGGAGAGTGGATATCCCAGCAGGCGCTCCCTCTCATTCTCTTTCTCTCTTTCTCCATTGTTGATTGTTACAATCGAGGACACCTGTTATAATTATGACATATAAGTAGAAGTACAGTTGTTCCGTGTGTGTGTGTGTGTGTGAGGATGAGAGAGAGAGTGAGAGCACTTCACATGCATGACTATCCATATGCCAACTACTATGAAGATGTGGCTACTTTACACTATCACATACACAAGTATAGCTGTACAGGTAGCCTAGGCATGGGGAGGTGAGGAGAGGCAGTTGTGTGGAGAGAACCATGTGTTGCTGAGATCAGAGAAGTGGCAGAGAGATGGAGAGATGTCATGTGTGTTACTTACTAAGTGTTGAGCTATAGGGGGTAGGTGTTGAGCAGTGTTGAGCAATAGGGGGTAGGTGTTGAGCAGTGTTGAGCAATAGGGGGTAGGTGTTGAGCAGTGTTGAGCAATAGGGGGTAGGTGTTGAGCAGTGTTGCGCTATAGGGGCTGGGTATTGAGCAATGTTGAGCTATAGGGGTGGGTGTTGAGCAGTGTTGAGCTATAGGGGGTGGGTATCGAACAGTGTTGAGCTATAGGGGGTGGGTGTTGAGCAGTGTTGAGCTATAGGGGGTGGGTATCGAACAGTGTTGAGCTATAGGGGGTGGGTGTTGAGCAGTGTTGAGCTATAGGGGGTGGGTATCGAACAGTGTTGAGTTATAGGGGGTGGGTGTTGAGCAGTGTTGAGCTATAGGGGGTGGGTATTGAACAGTGTTGAGCTATAGGGGGTGGGTGTTGAGCAGGGTTGAGCTATAGGGGGTGGGTATCGAACAGTGTTGAGCTATAGGGGGTGGGTGTTGAGCAGTGTTGAGCTATAGCGGGTGGGTATCGAACAGTGTTGAGCTATAGGGGGTAGGTGTTGAGCAGTGTTGAGCTATAGCGGGTGGGTATCGAACAGTGTTGAGCTATAGGGGGTGGGTGTTGAGCAGTGTTGAGCTATAGGGGGTGGGTATCGAACAGTGTTGAGCTATAGGGGGTGGGTGTTGAGCAGTGTTGAGCTATAGGGGGTGGGTATTGAACAGTGTTGAGCTATAGGGGCTGGGTATTGACCAGTGTTGAGCTATAGGGGGTGGGTGTTGAGCAGTGTTGAGCTATAGGGGCTGGGTATTGAACAGTGTTGAGCTATAGGGGGTAGGTGTTGAGCAGTAGTGAGTTATAGGGGCTGGGTATTGAGCAGTGTTGAGCTATAGGGGGTGTGTGTTGAGCAGTGTTGAGCTATAGGGGCTGGGTATTGAGCAGTGTTGAGCTACAGGGGGTGAGTGTTGAGCAGTGTTGAGCTATAGAGGTTGCGTATTGAGCAGTAGTGAGTTATGGGGGCTGGGTATTGAGCAGTGTTGAGCTATAGGGGGTGGGTGGGGAAGGGTGGGGGTATTGCCACTAACAAGCCTCCCTCAGCTGGGTGGGTGTTAATTTCAAACTGCAGTCAGATGTCCTTAAGTTTGACCCCTCCGATGAGGGTCACTTGCCAGGGGAGAGAGGGAGAGATTTTTTTCTTCTCTTTTTTTATACTTCCTTCTTGGGCAGAAGGCTGGCGTAATAGAAACCAGACACGAGTCAGAATGTGAGGCATTCACAGGAGAAAGAGTTCAGTTCCGTCCTCACTCAGTGGATAAACAAAAAAGAGAGAGGATAGACAGAAAATGCTGTAATAACATATAGTCTTATTATAAGATGTTTGTTGTTTTTACTATGTGGGGAAGATAATGTTGTTGTTAGCTAGTGGGGGTCACGGCATCAGATCAGGATCAGGATCAGGATGGACCCTCCATGCCATTGCTGTTGTGGAGACTATGCACGAGAGCTCTAGAGATGGCTGTGGAAATGTGGACAAAGTTATGTTTGAACAGAGCGTGCGGTGCAACTTCTTCTCCAGGTGGGTTTTGTCAGTTCTCTGTCAACATTTTCTCCAAACCCTGGGATGCCTATCTCTGCAGAGTTACTGTATTTTCCCTTCATACTGTAGGTGTTGTATTTGGGAAATAGAAAGTTGACTTCAACCCATAAAGAACTTGTCTCTGATTGCCAATGATTGAATTTGAATTGTAGGATTTTTTATAGATTAAATTCCAAGAAATGTGTCTGTGTAAAAATGCTAAATGCAAAAGTAGAATATAAAATGTTATGCCAGTTGTACCACCGTTTTAAATCCACAGGGTAAAAGTATAGTTTAGAAATAACATTGAGATAAGTGTCTATTAAAAATACTCAAGGATTTTGATCCATATGCTCAACTAGGGCTGGGAATTGCCAGGGACCTCACCATGCGATATTATCACCATACTTAGGTGCCGATACGATATGTATTGCGATTCTCACGATTCTATATGTATTACGATTTCATGCTGCGATTTCATTGCGAATCGATATTCCAAACATATTACTCCCCATATGTCTTCTGCAGAGGGACAAGAAACAGCCATGAGAACAAGTTTTGATCAGTCAGGGAAATAAAAGTGCTGAAAACAAATTGTCTCAATATTTAAAAATAAGATTGAGAACAATCTATGAAGGGCAACAGGTAGCCTAGCGATTTAATAAGAGCGTTGGGCCAGTATCTGAAAGGTCACTGGTTCAAATCCCTGAGTCAATTCGGCGAAAAAGTCTGACGATAAGAGCATCTGCTAAATGACTAAAACGTAAATGAAGGAAAAATACTGGAGTTTTGGTAGCCAACTAGCACAATTATATTGCGATATTGTCAAAACGATACGATATATCGTCAAAAATATTCTTATATGTAACTGTATCAATCCTTTCTGCCATCACTATGCTCATCACCTTAAAGCCCAATATGCCTCCTCTCTCTGACAGCAATTTAATCTCAAACATCTGCATCCTTTAGTCCCGCTGTGTAAAACATATTTTGCAGCAAAAAAAAAAAAAAGTAGTTCAACTTGGCATACACCTCTGACCAGGGGCACAACTTTCAGTGGGGACGGGGGGACATCCCCTCCACATTCTGAAATTGAAGTTTTGTCCCTCCCAGTTTTATCATTGGAATGTGACACAAAAGGTGGCAAAGGTGTGCTTTAGGACCATGCGGACACCTCTGAGCGGTCGGGTAGGCTGTTGGAGAGTTTATCTGACAGGATTTTTTTTTTTACAAATAATAATAATAATAATAATAATAATAATAATATATCCCCCCCCACTTCTAAAACCAAGGTTGTGCCCCTGCATCTGATACCATGTCATTTGCAATTCTTTATCATGTATATTCTCCCAGGCAGCTACAACCTCAACATTTGTTCATTTCTAATATTGGTGGTTCTCAGCTGGAGAGACAGATGGTGATGCAACCTGTGCAATAATGGGGATAGAGATTAAATCCAGAGAAGAAATTCCACGCAATTACAGCAACATGTGCTACTGCAACTTGTTTACACCAGACTTGTAAATGCTCGTTCTATTGTTGTAAGATATTGAGGTATAGTTCTTGTTATTGTTCTCTCATTATACAGATTTGTACCATTTGGAATATATTTGACGTGTTCAAAATATTGGTTTAGATCATGTTCAATGATCAATAAAAGTGATAGACTACAACATTTCATTAGTTATTCATAATAGGACACAGGTCAAATGTCAAGATCTTGAGGGCAAGTCAAGTTGCACTCCTCAGGTGCGATTGCCTTCAAATGGGAGAACAAGGCTGGGGTCAATTCGAATTGAAGGCAGTCAGTTCAGGAAGTAAACTTAACTAAAAATGTATCTATTTTCAATGACTTCTCAAAAAAATGAGGAGTAGAAGCTATTTATTTCAAAGATTTTTCCCCCTCAAAAAATGTATATATTAAAATCACTTTCTGAATTGACTGCCTTCAATTCTTATTGACCTCAGCCCTATGGAAGACCAAAGCATATGTTGTAATACAGAAATGGAAAGATAGCCTACATAATAACAGTGCATCTTTTTGGTCATATCACTCTGTAGTTTTTTCCTTCAGCTAAATCCAGATACTGAAATCGATATTTACAAGATTTATTTATATTATGAAAGGGAATAAAATAAGATGTGCCTACAATTAAAACTTACACATGAAGATAGTAATTGCGTTCATTAATACAGCATTCTCAAATCATGATTTTTCCAATATTATTGTTGAGACAGAAATTGTTTACAGAAATTAAACCTTGTTATTCCCCAAAGGCTCTGTCAGCAGGCTTGTGAGCATGAAAACATGTTTATTGCTTTCTTGCATGGGTAACTTGCTCTTTCTGACATTAAGCATGGTATATGTACGTGTTAGAGATCCCACAATAAAACAGTACAATATCACACAGCGGAAGAGCGGAAGTTAACAAGCTACACAAAAACATATTCCCCTTTCAAGTTCAACTGTATGAAATACCAACTGAATATAATAATGTTGCAAACTACCCACAAACCACTGAATTGCTGTATACAGTTCCACCTCTAAAACATGCCCAAATTGGGGCACTCTTCGTAATAAAGCCAAGCCATAATCCTCGATTGGGCTTCAGTTAAACAAACCTGCCTTACCTCAAGATCTAGGCAGTGATGTACTTTAGTGAAGTGTAATTTTACATATACGCTTTACTAACTTATTACACTAGGTAGGTAAGTGTTTCAACCTATTTTTTACACCCCTGGTCCTGGGGCAGATGAAGAGTTACCCACAGTAGCTGCCATCTGTGGCCTGGCCATGTGGTGCTAGCTGATCCTCCCTCCCTCCCTCCTCAGTGTGAGACTGAAGCAGGAGCACTGGGTCTGGAGGGCAGGCCTCGTGGCAGCTACACAGACGAACAAGCCTCTCCTGTTCACTGTGTTCACTCAGATGGCAACGAAGGGAGATCAGGGGAGATGGCACGTCCCACGACAGGGAAAACAGTGCTGCTATACAGTCATGATACTATCAACTCACAAAGCGGGCAGTCGGCCTGCTCTGTGTGAGGGGAGTAGTAACACTAGTGGGACGACATCCTGGGCTATAGGTGGTTTACTTTTGTTCTTCTAGAATTGTCATTTTTGTTAGGATCCCATTAACTGACGCCATAGCGTGAGCTAGTCTTCATGGGGTCCATAGAACTTAAAAGAGATTGCAAAAAATGACATTTACATTAAGACATTACAAACATTTAACAGGTAGACGTCTCTAGACTAAGATTCAACAGTCGATCTGAGAGACCCAGGTCAACGTTCAAGGGAACCTATAGGGATTCTCTCTCAGAATACCGAGACCAGCACACAGAGAAACCTCCACATATGTGTTCTCTCTCTCCTCCTCCATATGCCTCCTATCTTCATATCACCCAGCTGCATCACTCAGTACACTCCTTTAACCTGGGGAGAACTAATCTAGTTATCCCTTCATTCAGTCATTGGAAGCTGCATCATTAAATAATATGAGAATAGCAGAAGCTTTTGAGTAATCTTTACAGTAAGTTAGGTACCCCTCACTATGTATGTATATGTTTGACTAGTCTATGGTATAGCCTACGCAATGGATTACAATTTAAATGAGTTATATCATTGTCACACTGGTAGGAATTTGTGTGATATGTCATAAAACATTTTTGTGTTTTTAGCTAAATTGAATTTATTTATTATTTAAAAAATAATGCACTCCACTAGTTTTATGTGCGTTTGATAATTATAGTGAATAAGAAAGGACATACAAGAAAGCCAAATTAGGACATAGTTTTTTTGCACATGGAAGTGAGTGGGAACAGTCTATTAATCATTTGATTAATTTCAAACGGGGCCCAAGGATTATCTTCATAGTTGTTGCTTTTAATTAACATTAGTCTGTTGTGTTGTGTCCCTCTGAGGTCTTGCATGTCCAACGCCTTGGTTGACACTGTAGTGTGAATTTAATTGGATTATCTTGACTGCTGACGGGCTGAGGATCATTAAATGCCTCAGCTTGCAACTTTGGCATCATGTACTATTTATTATAGCAAAAGTTGTGTGAAAATATATCATTTTAATGCATTTATTTTGTCTTCATGTTGGGATTATCTCAATATCAAATCATTTCTGTGTAACCATAAATTACCTTACTATGATTGTTTTCAATTAAAATGCTTAAAAAGAAACAACAATAGTTTCTTTGCAAAGAACAATTTCTCAAGCAGAATTTTGCTAGGACTGTCAGAGTGGAGTGAGTGGGGAGGGGAAAACCAAAAACTAGTTGTTATTGGCAGAGAGCTTTGGAACCCTCTTTCTTATTGGTCTGTTAACTAATTGACCGCCTGTTGACTTAACAGTATTATTCCAACTTCATAGTGTGAAAACATGTATAAAACAAAGAAAATCACATTTTTGACTGTACTGGGCCTTTAAAAGAAAAGCAAAAGTTTTAATGAACCAAACCCCTAATTATAATTATTCTGTGTTCCCAGATTCTAATTGAAAAGCCTCTATGACCACCATGAGCTGGAGCTTTCTAACTCGTCTTCTGGAAGAGATCCACAACCATTCCACCTTTGTGGGGAAAGTGTGGCTCACAGTGCTCATCATCTTCCGCATCGTGCTGACCGCCGTGGGGGGCGAGTCCATCTACTCGGACGAGCAGACCAAGTTTACCTGCAACACCAAGCAGCCCGGCTGTGACAACGTGTGCTATGATGCCTTCGCCCCGCTTTCGCACGTCCGCTTCTGGGTCTTCCAGATCATCATGATCTCCACCCCCTCGGTCATGTACCTGGGCTACGCCATACACAAGATAGCCCGCGCTTCCGAGGTGGAGCGCCGGAAGTTCCACCGCCGGAAGAAGCCCATTCAGGCCCACAGGTGGAGGGAGAGCCACCCACTTGAGGAGGTGCTGGAGAATGAGGACGATGATGCAGAGCCCATGATCTACCAGGAGGACGTGGTGGAAGTCCAGGAGGTCAAGCCGGAGCCGACCAAGCCGCAGAAACATGACGGCCGCCGGCGGATCATGCAAGAGGGCCTGATGAGGATCTACGTCCTGCAGCTTCTGTCCCGGGCCGTATTTGAGATTGGCTTCCTGGTGGGCCAGTATCTTCTCTATGGCTTCCGTGTTAATCCGTCCTATGTGTGCAATAAGGTGCCCTGTCCCCACAAGGTAGACTGCTTCATCTCTCGGCCCACAGAGAAGACCATATTCTTGCTCATCATGTATGTGGTCAGCTGCCTCTGCCTGCTCCTTAATGTTTGCGAGATGTTCCACTTGGGTATCGGAAAGTTCCGGGACACTCTCCGCAAGAGGAGGAACGAGGGGGGGCGACGGCCCTCGTACAGCTACCCGTACTCCCGTAACATCCCCACCTCTCCCCCCATGTACAACATGGTCATGAAGTCAGACAAGCCCAACAGGATCATCCCCAACAGTCTTATCACCCACCATGAGAAGAACATGGCCAACGATGCCCTGGAACATCACCAAGAGTGCACCAGTCCAGACGAGAACATCCCCTCGGACCTGGCCAGTCTGCATCGCCACCTACGGGTGGCCCAAGAGCAGCTTGACATGGCTTTCCAGACCTACAATACTAACAAGAACCAGTCCACCTCCAGGACAAGTAGTCCAGTGTCTGGGGGCACCATGGCAGAGCAGAACAGGGTCAACACAGCCCAGGAAAACCAAGGAGCCAGGCCGAAATCAGCCACTACAGAGAAAGCTGCGACCATTGTAAAAAACGGAAAGACTTCTGTATGGATTTAAGAATGATTAACTTCACGTGGTACAGTAATCATACTGAAAAGCCATTTTTCAATTTCCAGGACCATATTCTGTGGATACTGGAAGATGTGTGAGATGAGACAAGATATTAAAGTCTTTGGAGCATGAATCGATTGCACTGCCCGAATACACTGTAAAAAGTACAATTTCATTCAACATACAATTGTAAGGCAACCAGCTGCAATAGGATTATGAGTTTGCTCAACAACATTTTCACACACAAACGTTTTGTTGTGAGTTTGCTCAACAACATGTTTGTTGAGCAAACTCACAATCCTACTGTACGTTGAATCAACAACTTTCTTTTACAGTGTAGATTTAACTTTTGTCACCAGCAGAAACCAGCAGTGTGACATGTCCGATCAGGAGCACATAAAATAGGCACATTGTGACATCAGAACAATAGTAAACATATATTTTTTAAACAAACAAATACAGTAGTATGGATCCTATTATTCGTATGTTATTGTGTGCTTTAAATGCCATAACCTAAACATAATTAATATATGCATATGTTGCTTAGCGATTTATAGGGAGATATAAAATAAACCATGCTGGCAATATAATTTTACCCTAGCTATTGAACTGGATTAATTTGACAAAATATATTTATAATGGTTTTAACTATAACAATTGTGGCCTCGTTAGCCTAGTTAAAAGCAATGCAGTGGTAAGCACTGTTTAATGGTACTATGCTTGAATCATGATGTTTGAGAAATGGACAGTCAACCAAATGTGAAGATTTTGTTGTTGTTGAGAAATTCAGAATTGTTCAGATTTGCACTTGTAACTTTTTAACTCATTTTGAGTTGTATTATGACATTTAGAGAAATGATGCATGAATAATGTATTTGTTTAAGAAATTTTGGATGTAGTTAGTATAGGTTTTGTTGAAAGAAGAGATGTGACATGTTATAGGACAAATGGTGTTCCATCAGCAGCAAAAATTTGAGCTACACTGTTCTCCATAAAGTCATATTTTAATTCACTCCACTTCTCAAAGCTTTGTTGTGTTAGACATTGTCGGAATAAATTAGTTAAAGAAGAAAAAGGTAAGTTGTTGTATTGAAAACTTACCGTAAACCAATTTCTGATAATTTCTGCTGTTTTTGTGGGGCATATAATGCATGCTTTTACTTTAAAACATTGCTACATTTTTACACATATGACATATACAATACAATGTACATAGTCAAAAATCTATCCTCATAAAGTTGACTCCATATTTTCCTATATTTAGGAATCTGTCTTGAATCAAGTAGTTTTCTGCATTTTTTTCATAGTAGATACATAATTCTGCCTTTAGCATTATGATACTCCAGTCCAAAGTGCCTCAAACGGCTAAGATTGTTCCTGTGTTTTACTCAAAAATAAATAAACCTAGATTATAATGATTGGTGTGTCTCTAATTATATGTCATTGTATATTGTATGTGAAAGGGGATACCTAGTCAAATAAAATGTTATTTGTCACATGCGCCGAATACAACAGGTGTAGACCTTACAGTGAAATGTTTACTTACAAACCCTTAACCAACAATGCTTTAAGAAGTTAAGAAGAAAAACATGTAAAAAAGTAAAAAATGTATAAGTAAAAAATTTAAAATAAAAGTAACAAATAATTCAATAGCAGCAGTAAAATAACAATAGCGCGGCTATATACAGGGGGTACTGGTACAGAGTCAATGTGCAGGGGCACCGGTTAGTCGAGGTAATTGCGGTAATATGTACATGTAGGTAGAGTTAAAGTGACTATGCATAGATAATAAACAGAGAGTAAATAATAAACAGAGATGAGTAGCAGCTTAAAAGAGGGGTCTGGGTAGCTCTTTGATTAGCTGTTCAGGAGTCTTATGGCTTGGGGGTAGAAGCTGTTAAGAAGCCTTTTGGACCTAGACTTGGCGCTCCGGTACCGCTTGCTGTGTGGTAGCAGAGAGAACAGTCTATGACTAGGGTGACTGGAGTATTTGACCATTTTTAGGGCCTTCCTCTGATACCGCCTGGTACAGAGGTCCTGGATGGCGGGAAGCTTGGCCCCAGTGATGTACTGGGCCGTACGCACTACCCTCTGTAGTGCCTTGCAGTAGGAGGCCGAGCAGTTGCCATACCAGGCAGTGATGCAAGCAGTCGGGATGCTCTCGATGGTGCAGCATCAGAACCTTTTGAGGATCTGAGGACCCATGCCAAATCTTTTCAGTCTCCTGAGTGGTAATAGGCTTTCTCGTGCCCTCTACACGACTGTCTTGGTGTGTTTGGACCATGATAGTTTGTTGGTGATGTGGACACCAAGGAACTTAAAGTTCTCAACCTGCTCCACTGCAGTCCCGTCAATGAGAATGGGGGCATGCTCGGTCCTTCTTTTCCTGTGGTCAGTTGCACAACAATGCATTCAACCTAAATCTGTCTTTTGCATTTAACCCAACCCCTCTGAATCAGAGATGTGCGGGGGACTGCCTTAATTGACCTTGCACTCAGGGGGATACCAAATAAAATTGAAAAGAATGTGTAAATTATCCATAAAACTGTCATTCAGTATCTCATGATTCAGTATGTCACAAAATGTGTAATGATGAATAAGAGTATTTAAGTTATGATTTCCTAATATAAATTT
Source organism: Salmo trutta (assembly GCF_901001165.1). Lineage (NCBI taxonomy): Eukaryota > Metazoa > Chordata > Actinopteri > Salmoniformes > Salmonidae > Salmo > Salmo trutta. The sequence goes on along the minus strand of NC_042977.1, from coordinate 33,006,552 downwards.
GATCCAAAACCATCAACGTCAAAAGCATTTCTGTTTGCTAATGGTAGGCCAGAGACAATGTTGGCAAGTCAAGCTCATAATGGAGTGCATACACAATAAGTAAGCATTACTTCCCATGAATCATTACTAAAATATCAATGCCAAAGGAATGTGTACCATAAGGCTGAAAATTAAACATGTTCAGTCATCAAACATGTTCAGTCATGTCAAAACAATTAGGCCTACTGACCAGTCAAAATTATTATATATTTTAAAAATAATTTTAAACATACAATCTATCTGCAGTGAAGCCACTCAACATTACGTTCGGTCATCCAGCAGACACACCCATCCAGAGCGACCCACTGGAGCAATCAGGGTCAAGCGCCACGCTTAAGGGCACAAGGACAGATCCCCCACCCAGTCGAATTGGGGACCAGAAACATCGACCTCTCGGTCACCGCCCCCAAGCTCCCAACCGCCAGGCCACTAACCATCCCAAGATCCCCCCACAGTTCCCCTCGAGAGCTGCCCCTCAACCAACCAAGCCACCCCCACAGTCCCCCCTGAAAAACCTCCCACTCCACTCCCCCAAACCCTCCCATCTCCATCCCCCCAAGCCACCGTCCCCCTCCAACCCAACCAAAATGTTATAACAATATGGAGGGCTCCATATAGCTCTGCATTGAGATGATTGGCTGATGGTTTGTGGGGAAGGTACATCCTGCATAAACACAAACTCACTTCCTTGACAACTTCCTGCTCTGCTAAGAGCAAGAAGTATGAAATCTGTGACGTCTGTAGACGCTGCATCACAGTAGATGCTGTACGGCCACTTCAGAGGTCAGATGGACCATGCAGATCCAATCCGACGTCTGCATTGGCTGTACAGCATTTACAGTGATATGGCCTCTGCCGAAGTCAAGACATTCATACTTCTTGCGCTTCGCCGAGCAGCACAGAACTGTTGTGAAGGAAGTTGTCAAGGAAGTGAGTTTCTGTTTATACAGGACCTCACGCCCTCACCTACCGTCAACCAAACATGTCAATGCGGAGCTATGTGGAGCCCTCCACATTGTTACAAAATTTGAGAGGTGCACAGCGATGCAGTACGGAGCTCAATTTGGCGTCTGCATGCCTCCGGAGGCTCCACAAATTGCGTCACACAATCCATAGGGCGCCTCTGACCACATTTTCGGATCAAGCAAAAATTGGCTCTTAGCAACACCAAGTTGGGTTCCAGCAAATCTGTAAACGCAGTCAGTCTGCTCTTTATATAGGCTACAAGATAGATTTTCTTCTAACTGAATTATTAAACTGAAGTTTATAGTAAAGGCTACAAAAATGCTAATATTGAGGATGCCCACTGTTTTGAGCAATGTGGGTTAAATTTTAGACATTTTATTTACAACCCACTACCTCGTTTTATTTAGGACACAGGAGTTTGGCACTGAAACAATCTTCTGATAGGAGCTGGGCCACTCCATTTATTTGCTCAACTTGTTGGTTGTTGTATTTCCCGGACCTTTTCATACGCTTTCTAGGATCACAATATTAAACATTTCTACATTTTTTGTTATATTGATTTACACTTAGACATATTGGGTTTTAATCGTATTATTTTACCATAGTTTCACTCTTGGTTTATTCTTGGTCCATCTGCATGGAATTACTTTTGTGCCTTTAACTTGTATTTTTCATTAGGTACAGCACATGGGAAGTTAATGGAAAAGTTATTTGTATGTACACTATGTTATCACGCACAGCCTTTTATCAGTTTGATGGAAACATCTCTGGTGGGAAAATGCAAATATTGTTTTATGAAAATGTTTGAATATTCGCATTAAAATCTGTTGCAAATTGGATGGAAACCAAGCTAATGATATCATGATTGCATGAAACGCTTCCCTCTTTGCCTGCAATTTTCTGGTTAAGTTACCCTGCTCATTTTTTTGGAGTGACAGGTCAGCCTCACCCAATGATCCAGTTTGTTTACATCCTAGCTAAATATTGGTACTATGTTAGATAGGCTACTGTGCACCTGGATAACTTGCAAGCAACTCGTTTGTTACTGTATAAAGTACCTTGATTGCTAGTTCCAGAAGCTAGATTTGTCGATTGTATCCCCTGAACTATTATCCATCTTTAGCCCCTAACTATGTTAGCTAGCTAACAGGCTAAGACGTTGAATCACACAAATGACTGTGGTCATTTCTAGATACAGTAGCTGCAGTAAAATATAACCAAAGCCAAAACCAATTTTTCTAACCACACCAATCTATGCATATATGTCCAGTAACAATAGCTCCAAGCTATGTGTACTTGCCCAATTTGAAGAGAGTAGATGGATAACTTTGCCATTACATTCCTTAAGTTAGTCCTTGGTGAGACAGTTGACAAAGGTCTTGCTTGACTCAACACTGTTAAAGCTGCAAGACATGGGCATTATAGCATAGAGTTTTGTCACATGCGCCAAATACATAAGGTGTAGACCTTGCAGTGAAATGCTTACTTACGCGCCCTAACCAACAGTGCAATTTTTAAGTAAAAAATTGGTATTAGGTGAACAATAGATAAGAAATAAAAACAACAGTAAAAAGACAGTGAAAATAACAGTAGCGAGGCTATATACAGTAGTGAGGCAATAACAGTAGTGAGGCTATATACAGGCACCGGTGAGGCAATATGTACATGTAGGTATGGTTAAAGTAACTATGCGTATATGATAAACAGAGAGTAGCAGCAGCGTAAAAGAGATGTTGGCGGGTTGAGGGTGGCGGGACACAATGCAGATAGTCCGGGTAGCCAATATGCGGGTCACCGGTTAGTCGGGCTAATTAAGGTAATATGTACATGAATGTATAGTTAAAGTGACTATGCATAGATGATAAACAGAGAGTAGCAGCAGCGTAAAAGAGGGGTTGGGGGGTGGGACACAATGCAAATATTCCAGGTAGCCATTTGATTAGCTGTTCAGGAGTCTTATGGCTTGGGGGTAAAAGCTGTTGAGAAGCCTTTTGGTCCTAGACTTGGCGCTCCGGTACCATTTGCCATGCGGTAGTAGAGAGAACAGTCTATGACTGGTGTGGCTGGGGTCTTTGACAATTTTTAGGGCCTTCCTCTGACACCGCCTGGTGTAGAGGTCCTGGATAGCAGGCAGCTTAGCCCCAGTGATTTACTGGGTCATACAAACTACCCTCTGTAGTGCCTTGTGGTCAGAGGCCGAGCAGTTACCATACCAGGCAGGGATGCAACCAGTCAGGATGCTCTCGATGGTGCAGCTGTAGAACCTTTTGAGGATCTGAGGACCCATGCCAAATCTTTTTAAGTTTCCTGAGGAGGAATAGGCTTTGTTGTGCCCTCTTCACAACTCTCTTGGTGTATTTGGACCATTCTAGTTTGTTGGTGATGTGGACACCAAGGAACTTGAAGCTCTCAACCTGCTCCACTACAGCCCCACCGATGAGAATGGGGGCATGCTTGGTCCTTCTTTTCCTGTAGTCCACAATCATCTCCTTTGTCTTGATTACGATGAGGGATAGGTTCTCATTCTGGCACAATCCGGCCAGGTCTCTGACCACCTCCCTATAGGCTGTCTCGTCGTTGTCGGTGGTCAGGACTACTACTGTTGTGTCGTCTGCAAACTTAATGATGGTGTTGGAGTCGTGCCTGGCCACACAGTCGTGGGTGAACAGGGAGTACAGGAGGGGGCTGAGTATGCACCCCTTTGGGGCACCTGTGTTAAGGATCAGCGTGGCAGATGTGTTGTTAAATATCCGTACCACCTGGGGGCGGCCCGTCTGGAAGTCCAGGATCCAGTTGCAGAGGGAGGTGTTTAGTCCCAGGGTCCTTAGCTTAGTGATGAGCTTTGAGGGCACTATGGTGTTGAACGCTAAGTCAATGAATAGCATTCTCACGTAGGTGTTCCTTTTGCCCAGGTGGGAAAGGGTTTCTGGGATAATGGTGTTAATGTGAGCCATTATCAGCCTTTCAAAGCACTTCATTGTAATCATTGTGATTATATTAGCAGAATACCTTATTGAACATGTGACTAGTGGCTGATAACATATTGGCACTGTAAAATTGTCTGAACACAGTTCAGCGACAATGGATAAGTCTGCCCTTCTCTTTCTCACCGGTACAGTTAGAAATATTTGTAGTATTATTGGGGAAAAAATTGTCAAAGACCCCAGCCACACCAGTCATAGACTGTTCTCTCTACTACCGCATGGCAAACGGTACCGGAGCGCCAAGTCTAGGACCAAAAGGCTTGTCAGAACTGCCTGTGAAAAAGCAGCTAAATTATGCAAAAAGTTTAACATGGGGGGGAAACATATAACAAATAATCAATAGCTAGGCTTCCATCCAATTTGCAACCGATTTTCATGTGAATATCCTAAAATCTGCATAAAACAATACATGCATTTTCCCACCAGAGATGTGTTTCCATCCAAATTACTTTTTGCAGGAAAAAGGTTGTGCGTGATGATGTTGTGCACATTAAAAAAAAGTTGCCGTTAAATTCCCATATACCAAATGAAAAATACAAGTGAAATGGGTTTCCATCACATTTTCAACTCTACTGATGGTGTTGTCCCAAAATATTTTGCATTATATAGCAAATGTGCCCATTCTGATCTTGACACATGCGCTCTAGCCTAGCCAACATCTTGCATGTACAGTGCAGATAGGCTAACTACATTATGAGATTATTATGGATAAGAGCGATTTTATTTGTATTTGTCAAACAGCAGCCAAGCATCGATCATCATATCACCAGAATAAGATCCTCAATATTTATTGGAAAGGAGCATCAACCTCATCACCACACAACATATCATCACGTGACTCCAAGTTTATTTCAATATGATGGTTATTATATCAATATTTGCGTATAAAGGTTTTTCCACCGTCATTTCTCAAATAATTAATTTTACCGACACAAAAAGATCCCACCATGTCAAACGAACAAATTGTCTGTCAGCATTTATAAAATTGTACAGGCATTTCATGTTTCCATCAGCCGGTTGTGACTTTTATCATGCATCAAGTAACATGAAATGGTTTGATGGAAACATTGTGAATGTAAAAAGAACTAATAAGTGCACGAGTTACAATTCAATAACTGTTTTTTATTGTTCACGATAACTACAGTGCATTTGGAAAGTATTCAGACCATTAGACTTTTTACACATTTTGTTACACTACAGCCTTATTCTAAAATGGATTAAATAAAAAAACATCAATCTACACACAATAACCCCATAATGGTGAATCAAAAACAGTTTTTTTGAAACTTCCGTGAATTTATTAAAAAAATAACAGAAATACCTTATTTGCATAAGTATTGAGACCATTTGCTATGAAACTCGAAATTTAGTTCATGTGCATCCTGTTTCCATTGATCATCCTTAAGATGTATCTACAACGTGATTGGAGTCCACCAGTGGTATATTCAATTGATTGAACACGATTTGGAAAGGCACACACCTGTCTATATAAGGTCCCACAGTTGACAGTGCATGTCAGAGTAAAAACCAAGCCATGAGGTCGAAGGAATTGTCTGTAGAGCTCCGAGACAGGATTGTGTAGAGGCGCAGATGTGGGGAAAGGTACCAAAACATTTCTGCAGCATTGAAGGTCCACAAGAACACAGTGGCCTCCATCCTTCCGAAATGGAAGAGGTTTGGAACCACCAAGACTCTTCGTAGAGCTGGCTGCTCGGCCAAATTGAGCAATCGGAGGAGAAGGGCCTTGGTCAGGGAGGTGACCAAGAAGCCAATGGTCACTGACAGAGCTCCAGAGTTACTCTGTGGAAATTGGGAGAACCTTCCAGAAGGACAACCCTATTTGCAGCACTCCACCAATCAGGCCTTTATGGTAGAGTGGCCAGACAGAAGCCAATCCTCAGTAAAAGGCACATGACAGTCCGCTTGGAGTTTGCCAAAAAGCACCTAAAGACTCTCAGACCATGAGAAACAAGATCCCCTGTCTGATGAAACCAAGATTGAACTCTTTGGCCTGAATGCCAAGTGTCACGTCTGGAGGAAACCTGGCCCCATCCCTATGGTGAAGCATGATGGTGGAAGCATCATACTGTGGGGATGTTGTTCAGCGGCAGGGATTGGGAGACTAGTCAGGTTTGAGGCAAAGATGAAAGGAGCAAAGTACAGTGAGATCATTGATGAAAACCTGCTCCAGACCACTCAGGACCTCAGCCAGGGGCGAAGGTTCACCTTCCAACAGGACTATGACCTTAAGCACACAGCCAAGACAAGGCAGGATTGGCTTCGGGACAAGTCTCTGAATGTCCTTGAGTGGCCTAGCCAGAGCCCGGACTTGAACCCAATCGAACATCTCTGGAGAGACCTGAAAATAGCTGTGCAGCAACGCTCCCCATCCAACCTGACAGAGATTGAGAGGATCTGCAGAGAAGAATGGGAGAAACTCCACAAATACAGGTGTGTCAAGCTAGTAGAGTCATACCCAAGAAGACTCGAGCCTGTAATTGCTGTCAAAGGTGATTCAACAAAGTACTGAGTAAAGGTTGTGAATACTTATGTAAATGTGATATTTCAGTTATTTATATATTTATAAAATTGAAAAAATGTCTAAACCTGTTTTGCTTTGTCATTATGGGGTATTGTGTGGAGATTGATCAGGGTAAAAAACGATTTAATCAATTTTAGAATAGGGCTGTAACGGCTTGGGGGTAGAAGCTGTTCAGGGTCCTGTTGGTTCCAGACTTGGTGCATCAGTACCGCTTGCCATGCGGTAGCAGAGAGAACTGTCTATGACTTAGGTGGCTGGAGTCTGACAATTTTTAGGGCCTTCTCTGACTCCGCCTGGTATAGAGGTCCTGGATGACAGGGAGCTTGGCCCCAGTGATGTACTGGGCCGTACCCACAACCCTTTGTAGGGCCTTGCAGTCGGATGAAATGCAGTTGCCATACCCAGTGGTGATGCAGCCAGTCAAGATGCTCTCAATGCTGCAGCTGTAGAACTTTGAGGATCTGCTGTCAGGTTGCAAATCTTTTCAGCCTCCTCAGCCCCCAGCTATGCCCTGGACACCACATGTGAATTAATTGCCCCCCATCTATCTTCAGAGTTCGTACTGTTAGGTGACCAAAACTGGGATATGCTTAACACCCCGGCCGTCCTACAATCTAAACTAGATGCCTTCAATCTCACACAAATGATCATGGAACCTACCAGGTCCAACCCTAAATCCGTAAACACGGGCACCCTCATAGATATCATCCAGACCAACCTGCCTTCTAAATACACTTCTGCTGTCTTCAACCAGGATCTCAGCGATCACTGCCTCATTGCCTGCATCCGTAATGGGTCCGCGGTCAAACGACCACCCCTCACCACTGTCAAACGCTCCCTAAAACACTTCAGCGAGCAGGCCTTTCTAATCGACCTGGCCCGGGTATCCTGGAATGATATTGACCTCATTCCGTCAATAGAGGATGCCAGGTTATTCTTTAAAAGCGCTTAACCTCACTATCTTAAATAAGCATGCCCCATTCAAAAAATGTAGAACTAAGAACAGATATAGACTTGACTGCCCTTGACCAACACAAAAACCTCGTGGCATACTGCATTAGCATCAAATAGCTCCCGTGATATGCAACTTTTCAGGGAAGTTAGGAACCAATATACACAGGCAGTTAGGAAAGCAGAGGCTAGCTTTTTCAAATAGAAATGTGCATCCTGTAGCACAAACTCCAAAAAGTTCTGGGACACTGTAAAGTCCATGAAGAATAAGAGCACCTCCTCCCAGCTGACCACTGCACAGAGGCTAAGAAACACTGTCACCACCAATAAATCTACGATAATCGAGAATTACAATAAGCATTTTTCTACGGCTGGCCATGCTTTCCACCTGGCTACCACTACCCGGTCAACAGCTCTGCAACCCCCACAGCAACTTGCCCAAGCCTCCCCCATTTCTCCTTCACCCAAATCCAGATAGCTGATGTTCTGAAAGAGTTGCAAAATCTGGACCCCTACAAATCAGCTGGGATAAACAATCTGGCCCTCTCTTTCTAAAACTATCCACCGCAATTGCTGCAACCCCTATTACTAGCCTGTTCAACCTCTCTTTCGTATCGTCTGAGATCCCTAAAGATCGTAAAGCTGCCGCGATCATCCCCCTCTTAAAAGGGGGAGACACTCTAGACCCATACTGTTACAGACCTATATCTATCCTACCCTGCCTTTCTAAAGTCTTTGAAAGCCAAGTTAACAAACAGATCACCGACCATTTCGAATCCCACCGTACCTTCTCCGCAATGCAATCTGCTTTCCGAGCTGGTCATGGGTGTACCTCAGCTATGCTCAAGGTCATAAACAATATCATAACCGCCATCGATAAAAGACAATACTGTGCAGCCGTCTTTATCGACCTGGCCAAGGCTTTCAACTCTGTCAATCACCGCATTCTTATCGGCAGAGTCAATAGCCTTGGTTTCTCAAATGACTGCCTCGCCTGGTTCACCAACTACTTCTCAGATAGAGTTCATTGTGTCAAATCGGAGGGCCTGTTGTCCGGACATCTGGCAGTCTCTATGGGGGTGCCACAGGGTTCAATTCTCAGGCAGACTCTTTTCTCTGATTACATCAATGACGTCGCTCTTGCTGCTGGTGATTCTCTGATCCACCTCTACGCAGACAACACCATTCTGTATACTTCTGGCCCTTCTTTGGACAGTGTTAACAAACCTCCAGATGAGCTTCAATGCCATACAACACTCCTTCCATGGCCTCCAACTGCTCTTAAATGCAAGTAAAACTAAATGCATGCTCTTCAACCAATCGCTGCCCACACCCACCCGCCCGTCTAGCATCACTACTGTTGACGGTTCTGACTTAGAATATGTGGACAACTACAAATACCTAGGTGTCTGGTTAGACCGTAAAATCTCCTTCCAGACTCACATTAAGCATCTCCAATCCAAAATGTATTCTAGAATTGGCTTCCTATTTTTCATCAAAGCATCCTTCACTCATGCTGCCAAACACACCCTCATAAAACTGACTATCCTACCAATCCTTGACTTCGGCGATGTCATTTTCAAAATAGCCTCCAACACTCTACTCAGCAAATTGGATGTAGTCTATCACAGTGTCACCAAACCCTAATATACTACCCACTACTGCGACCTGTATGCTCTTGTTGGCTGGCCCTCGCTACATATTCGTCGCCAAACCCACTGGCTCCAGGTCATCTATAAGTCTTTGCTAGGTAAAGCCCCGCCTTATCTCAGCTCACTGGTCACCATAGCAGCACCCACCCGTAGCACACGCTCCAGCAGGTATATTTCACTGGTCACCCCCAAAGCCAATTCCTCCTTTGGCCGCCTTTCCTTCCAGTTCTCTGCTGCCAATGACTGGAACGAATTGCAAAAATCACTGAAGCTGGAGTCTTACATCTCCCTCACTAACTTTAAGCATCGGAGCAGCTTACTGATCATTGCACCTGTACACAGCCCATCTGTAAATAGCCCACCCAACTACCTCATCCCCATATTGTTATTTATTTTTTGCTCCTTTGAACCCCAGCATCTCTACTTGAACATTTATCTTCTACACATCTTTCACTTCAGTGTTTAATTGCTAAATTGTAATTATTTCTCCACTATGGCCTATTTATTGCCTTACCTCCCTAATCGTACTACATTTGCACACACTGTAGATATACTTTTCTATTGTGTTATTGATTGTACGTTTGCTTATTCCATGTGTAACTCTGCGTTGTTGTTTATGTCGCACTGCTTTGCTTTATCTTGGCCAGGTCGCAGATGTAAATGAGAACTTGTTCTCAACTGGACTACCTGGTTAAATAAAGGTGAAACATTAATAAAAAAGGTGAAAAATGTATAAATTAATACAAATTACACATTTTGTTGTGTTACAGCCTGCATTTAAAATGGATTAAATTGTGATTTTTGGCACTGGCCTACACACAAACCCCATAATGTCAAAGTGGACATTTGTTTTTAGACATTTTTACAAATGAATGACAAGCTGAAATGTCTTGAGTCAATAACTATTCAACCTCTTTTGTTATGGCAAGCCTAAATAAGTTCAGGACTTCAAATGTACTTAACAAGTCACATAATAAGTTGCATGGACTCACTGTGTGCAACAATAGTGTTTAACATGATTTTTGAATGACTACCTCACAGAGTTGTGGACTCGAGTCACATGAATGAACCCCAATGACTCGGTGGCATGTGATGTGTACAAGGAAAGCAGGTACGAGGTCCGCAAATCCATTAGGGACGCAAAAAGACAATACAGACTCAAACTCGAATTGATGTTTGACAACTCAGACATGCATGTGATAAGGACTACAGATTATCACAGACTACAAAGGAAAATTCAGCTGTGCGGTGCCCACCGAAGCCTCCCTCCCACACGAGCGTAACACATTCTATGCTTGCGTCAAGGCAGAAAATACTGAGCCATCCTGGAACACTGTCGCTGCTCTGGATGACCAGGTGCTTTTGCTCTCTGAGGCTGACATGAGAAATCTCAAGAGTGAATACTCCCAAAGCCGCTGTCCCAGATTACATCCCTGGCGCGTGCTCAGAGTGTGTTGACCAGCTGGCGGGCATCTTCTCAGACATCTTCAACCTGTCCCTCTCCCAGGCTGTAGCCCCCACCTGCTTTAAGGAGACCACCATCGTTCCAGTACCCAAGAAAAACAAGGTGACATGCCCAAATGACTATCGCCACGTCGCACTCAACTCAATCATCATGAAGTGCTTCGAGAAGCTGGTTTTAGCTCACATCAAGGCCAGCATGCCAGGCACACTGGGCCCATTCCAATTTCCCTAAAGCTCCAACAGATCCATGGAAGATGCCATTTCCATTGCTATTCACACGACCGTAACACATCTGGACAAGAGGAACACCTATGTGAGAATGTTGTTAACTGGCTACAGTTCAGCATTCAACACTATTATTCCCTCCAAAATCGACACTAAGCTCAGAGCCCTGGGTCTGCACACCAACCTCTGCAACTGGATCCTGGACTTCCTGACGGGCAGACCACATGCTGTGAGAATTGGCAACAATTCCTCATCCACACTGACTCTTAACACAGGGCCCCCCTTGGGGTGTTTCCTCAGTCCTCTGCTGTACTCCCCGTTCACCCACGACTGCGTGTCACAGTTTCTGTGTTATTTGATTGTTGTTTCCTTAGGTTACCACTTCGAACTGCAGTCATCAACGTTTCCCACCGAGGGTTCCAGAGTGGCATACGCTATCTCCTTGCTCTCAGGACAGTCTCTGGCCTGGGCCACGGCCAAATGGGAGCAGCAATCAGAACGGACTCAGTGAGGTTCTCAAGGATGAACTGGCTTCCCCTGACACTCTGGATGAGTTTATCGTTCTGGCCATCTGGATTGACAACCGGCTTCGGGAACGCTGTCGAGAGGACGGAGGGGTTCTGAGTTATTTCCAGTGTTTTGCGTTCCGCTGAGGGAGTCGACTCTTTGTTTGTTCCACTGCCTTAAGCTGTGTCTGCTTGTCCTGTACCTCGTCAGAATTCTCCTTCAGACGAGCCGATGCAATTGGGACGCACAAGACTTTCCGCTCTGGAGAGAAGGTGCAGGATTAACAAGCAACGTTGTCTTTACTGTGGACAGTCTGGACATTTCCGTGCCTCCTGTCCTGAGCTGATCAGAAACAGGATGACTCATCAGTAGACAGGAGAATATTTGCGAGTCAGATACAGTCTCCAGCTGCCGACACGGTACGCACCTTGCTTCTGGCCAACCTGCAGTGGGACAATGGGCAGTTGAACATTCCTGCTTTCATAGAATCTGGGGCTACCGGCTGTTTTCTGGATCGTTTTCTGGATACATTAGCTCGGCAACAGGGGCTGCCTCTCACTAAGCTGAACATTCCGTTGTCGGCTACTGTGCTGGATGGTCAACCCCTAAGGTCTGGGAAGGTGAAGCAACTCACCATGCATATTCAGCTACGAGTTCTGGATTATCATGTGGAGTTTATCCAGTTATATTTGGTCTCCTGAGCTTCCCCTGGTTCTTGGACATCCGTGACTTTCTATGCATAATCCTCAAATTGACTCTCAAATTGACTGGCCCTCGGGAAGAGTTCTGGGATGGAATCCTTCATGCCAGTCCACCCGCCAGCAACTCTCTCCACACCTTTCCGGCCCTGCTTGTCTGGAGGCTTCCGATTCTCCTGTTCCCCCGGCTGGGGGTGACAAGCCTGATCTTTCCCACATACCTTGGGAGTACTGGGATCTGGGTCAGGTCTTTAGCAAAGAAGGGCCAGCGAACTGCCGCCTTACAGATCCTACGATTGTTCCATCAACATCCTGCCCGGCACCACCTCTCAGAGAGGAGGGCTGTATTCTCTCTCAGGTCCAGAGACTGCAGCCATGAACAGTTACAGTTGAAGTCAGAAGTTTACATACACTTAGGTTGGAGTCATTAAAACTTGTTTTTCAACCACTCCACAAATTTCTTGTTAACAAACTATAGTTTTGGCAAGTTGGTTAGGACATCTACTTTGTGCATGACACAAGTAATTTTCCCAACAATTGTTTACAGACAGATTATTTCACTTATAATTCACTGTATCACAATTCCAGTGGGTCAGAAGTTTACATACACGAAGTTGACTGTGCCTTTAAACAGCTTGGAAAATTCCAGAAAATTATGTCATGGCTTTAGAAGCTTCTAATAGGTTAATTCACATCATTTGAGTCAATTGGAGGTGTACCTGTGGATGCATTTCAAGGTCTACCTTCAAACCCAGTGCCTCTTTGCTTGACATCATGGGAAAATCAAAATAAATCAGCCAAGACCTCAGAAAAAAATTGTAGACCTCCACACGTCTGGTTCATCCTTGGGAGCAATTTCCATACGCCTGAAGGTACCACGTTTATCTGTACAAACAATAGTATGCAAGTATAAACACCATGGGACCAAGCAGCCGTCCTACCGCTCAGGAAGGAGACGCGTTCTGTCTCCTAGAGATGAACGTACTTTGGTGCGAAATGTGCAAATCAATCCTAGAACAACAGCAAAGGACCTTGTGAAGATGCTGGAGGAAACAGGTACAAAAGTATCTATATCCACAGTAAAACGAGTCCTATATTGATTTAACCTGAAATGCCGCTCAGCAAGGAAGAAGCCACTGCTCCAAAACCACCATAAAAAAAGCCAGACTATTGTTTGCAACTGCACATGGGGACAAAGATCGTACTTTTTGGAGAAATGTCCTCTGGTCTGATGAAACAAAAATAGAACTGTTTGGCCATAATGACCATCGCTATGTTTGGAGGAAAAAGAGGGATGCTTGCAAGCCAAAGAACACCATCCCAACCGTGAAGCACAGGGGTGGCAGCATCGTGTTGTGGGGGTGCATTGCTGCAGGAGAGACTGGTGCACTTCACAAAATAGATGGCATCATGAGGCAGGAAAATATGTGGATATATTGAAGCAACATCTCAAGACATCAGTCAGGAAGTTAAAGCTTGGTCGCAAATGGGTCTTCCAAATAGACAATGACCCCAGGCATACTTCCAAAGTTGTGGACAACAAAGACAAGGTATTGGAGTGGACATCACAAAGCCCTGACCTCAATCCTATGGAACATTTGAGAGCAGAACTGAAAAAGCGTGTGCGAGCAAGGAGGCCTACAAACCTGACTCAGTTACACCAGCTCTGTCAGGATGAATGGACCAAAATTCACCCAACTTATTGTGGGAAGCTTGTGGAGGGCTACCCGAAACATTAGACCCAAGTTAAACAATTTAAAGGCAATGCTAAAAAATAGTAATGAGTGTTTTAAACTTCTGACCCACTGGAAATGTGATGAAAGAAATAAAAGCGGAAATAAAAAAATTCTACTATTATTATTCTGACATTTCAAATTCTTAAAATAAAGTGGTGATCCTAACTGACCTAAAACAGGAAATTTTTACTAGGATTAAATGTCAGGAATTTTGAAAAACTGAGTTTAAATGTATTTGGCTAAGGTGTATGTAAACTTCCAACTTCAACTGTATATTAACGAGGCGCTGGCGGCTGGATTTATTCGGTCGTCCACTTAAACCGCAGGAGCAGGTTTTTTCTTTGTTGGAAAGAGGCATGGGGGATTACATCCCTGTATCGATTACCGGGGTTTAAATAACATTACCATCAAGAACCATTACCGTCTTCCTCTTATGTTGTCAGCCTTTGAGAGACTCCAGGGAGCTACGGTTTTCTCAAAATTGGATTGACGGAACGCGTAAAATCTGGTGCACATCAGACAGGGAGACAAGTGGAAGATAGCATTCAACACGCCAAATGGACATTATGAGTACCGTGTCGACTTACAAACGCTCCAGCCGTTTTCCAGGCCCTTGTTAATGATGTGCTGCGTGACTTCTTTAACCAGTTCGTGTTTGTGTACCTTGATGACATCCTCATCTTCTCCAGGTCCATGGTTGAACACATCCAACATGTTCGCCATGTTCTTCAAAGACTCCTCTCTCACCAATTGTTCGTGAAGGCCGAAAAGTGTGAGTTTCACGTTCCTCAGATCTCCTTCCTTGGGTACATCGTGTCTCAGGGCTGTGTACGGATGGACTCCCAAAAGGTAGAAGTGGTGGTCAACTGGCCGCAACCCAGCACAATCAAGCAAGTCCAGAGTTTTAGGGTTTTTGCTCATTTCTACCGGAGATTTGTGAGAGACTTTACTTTGGTGTCTGCGTCATTGACAGCGCTCACCAAGGGCAACGCTGGGCATGTAAGCTGGACCCCTGCTGCTGAGAAGGCGTTCCAGAACCTGAAACTTTGGTTTTCTTCTGCACCCATTCTAGTTCATGCGGATCCTTCTCTTCCCTGTGTGTTAGAGGTGGATGCCTCTGCCGTTGGCGTGGTTGCGGTTCTGTCTCAGTGCTGGGCTAAAGACCAAAAGCTTCATTCCTGTGCCTTCTTCTCCAGGCGTCTCACTCCAGCAGAGAGGAACTATTATGTCAGCATTTGGGAGCTGTTTGCAGTCAAAATGGCTTTGGAGGAGTGGCGGCACTGGTTGGAGGGTTTGGAACATCCATTCACGGTTTGGACTGACCACAAGAACCTGGCCTACATCCAGGAGGCTAAATGCCTCAGTCCCCGACAGGCTCGTTGGGCTCTTTTCTTCACTCGGTTCAGATTCACATCATCTTAATGCCCGGGGTCTAAGAACGTGAAGCCGGATGCCCTTTCTCGCCAGTTCTCCAGCTCCAGTGAGGATTGGCCACTTGGATCCATCATCCCCAGGTCGCTCATCCTAGCACCAGTGTCCTGGGGTATAGAGACTGTAGTCTAGCACCAGTGTCCTGGGGTATAGAGACTGTAGTGAGGGAGGCGCAGGGTAGGGAGACAGTTCCTGACGGCTGTCCATCTAACAAACTTTTTCTTCCTCTTGAGGCACAGTCCAAGGTACTTCAGTGGGCTAACTCTGTTTCTGAGTTTCTGAGGAGGAGGTTTTGGTGGACCTCTGAGGAGGCAGAAACTCGGACCATTGTGGCTGCCTGCCCGACATGCATCCGGGAACAAGACTCCTCGTCAGCAGCCTCTGGGGCTTCTTCATCTGCTGACAACACCTCCTCAACCCTTCATCACAGGTTTTCCATCCTCAGAGGGCCACACTGTCATCCTGGTCATTGTGGACCACTTTTCCAAGGGGGCACATTTCATTCCACTGCCTAAGCTTCCATCTGCCCATGAGACTGATCAGCTACTTATTCAGCATTTTTTCCGCCTTCACATACTTCCTCTGGACATCGTCTCCGACCGGGGCCCCCAGTTTGCCTCCAGATTCTGTAAGGCGTTCTGTACTCTTCTGGGGTCATCAGCCAGTTTGTCCTCGGGCTATCACCCTCAGTCCAACGGTCAAACGGAGTGGGTGAACCAGGATCTGGAGACCGCCTTACTGTGCAGTGTGTCTGTGTAACCGATGTGAAATAGCTAGTTAGTTAGCGGTGGTGCGCGCTAATAGCGTTTCAATCAGTGACGTCACTCGCTCTGAGACTTGAAGTAGGGTTTCCCCTTGCGTTGCAAGGGCCGCGGCTTTTGTGGCGCGATGGGTAACGATGCTTCGTGGTGTGTCAGTTGTTGATGTGTGCAAGGGTCCCTGGTTCGAGCCCGGGTTGGGGCGAAGAGAGGGACGGAACCTACACTGTTACATCTGCCAACCCCGCCACTTGGAGTCAGCATATTCCCTGGGTGGAGTATGCACACAACACTCTCCAGTGTTCCTCCACCGGCCTGTCACCATTCCAGGTTTTGTTACGGATACCAGCCTTCCCTGTTTCCAGATCAGGAGAATAAGTGCCGGTTCCATCCGCTCAACGTCTCATCTCTCGTTGCCGCCGGACCTGGCAGTGGCTAACCATATGATGGATTGCGGTCTCTCCTTTTCCATAAGAAACAAACATGTAAATATGTAATTCATTTGGGTGAACTATGCTATCCCTTTAAAATAGGACCATAGAAAATTCTGCCTCGAGGTAGCTCTCCAAGAGGGTTGGCTACCACTGATCTATGTTTACAAATACTGGGTGTTTCTACAAATTACTCCACATTCATGATAAGTCTAATGAATATCAATCTTCAGGTGGTTGAGACTGATTTGTAAAACATTTCCATCATCTTAATCTAGGCACTGGGCTATATTATATTGTCATATGCTGTCAAAAGGAAGCATTCTGTGACGAATTAATTTGTTGACAATTATGTGTACAAAACAGAGCTACAAGTTGCCTTACTACTCTTTTGACAGTTGAGTTCATCAACTTAGTTCAGAAGATAACAAACATGCCTGTCCAGTCTGCCAGTGGCTGTCTGCTTGACTCTAATCATGAGGGGTCTTTCACTACATTTATAAACT
Source organism: Salmo trutta (assembly GCF_901001165.1). NCBI lineage: Eukaryota > Metazoa > Chordata > Actinopteri > Salmoniformes > Salmonidae > Salmo > Salmo trutta. The sequence goes on along the minus strand of NC_042977.1, from coordinate 32,989,662 downwards.
GCGTGGTTTGAGCCCTGAATGCTGATTGGCTGACAGCCGTGGAATATCAGATCATATACCATGGGTATGACAAAACATGTATTTTTACTGCTCTGATTATATTGGTAACCAGTTTATAATAGCAATAAGGCACCTTGGAGGTTTGTGGTATATGGCCAATATACCACGGCTAAGGGCTGTGTCCAGGCATAGCCTGTGTCATGCCTAAGAACAGCCCTTAGCCGTGGTATATTGGCCATACACCACACCCCCTCATGCCTTATTACTTAAATGAGCACCTACTAAACCAAATCACAAGCTTCAATCTGCCGCTTTTCACAGTGCAGTGGCAGGAAAATGAATAAGAAAATAGAAGCAGTACTTTTTTCAATGCCTGAGAAATAAGAGGTGTGGTGCGTGAAGAGGGTCAAATGAGTGAGAGTTGGCAGCACTGAATCAATATTTCAGTTGTATGAAGGCTTAAAAATCCTTCTTCAGCCTATCTCCTCCCCATTATCTAAATTGATTGAAGTGGAAGTGAATGACATCAATAAGGGATCATTGCATTCATCTGGATTCACCTGGTTAGTCTGCCATGGAAAGAGCAGGTGTTCCTAATGTTTTGTACACTGTGTAGTAGACGATCCATGAATCAGAACGTGAGTGGATTACCTTGAAAACAACAGGCGGTCGAACATCTTGGAAGCAGTCTTATTACCTCAGTGCTCTGAACACACGAATCTTCTGGAAATTACCCATCGTCGTGACGTAACGCACGCAGTGCATTGTGGGATTCAAAATGGAGTTTGTTATCAAGATGTCAGCTGAAACGTCCCGTCTCGGACTTATTTAACGCTTTTTATTTAAATGTCCAGTTGCTGTTTTTCGCACACGTACCAAACAATGCACTGTATGGGATTGGTTTGTTTCGCTAGGGCCGCGGTTGGTCCAAACTCTTTACTTCGACTCTACTCACGCAATTTCAATGCTATAAAATGTTCCGAGCGCCGGTACCAGTGGACAGGTGCTTGGTGCCCAGCAGGATGGACCAACATCAATAATTACAGTCAGGAAGCACGTAAGAATGTATTGGGACAGTATGTTTGCTATCATCTTCCACACAGGACCTTACTGAAAGTTCAAGGGCACGATACAAGATCGTTTCTTCAAGGTATTGTAACCAATGACATGGAGCTCTTTGCAAAAGAGGAACAGAACGTTTTGTATGCGCACATGCTGAACGTTCAAGGAAGAACACTGTATGACATTATCATATACAGGTAATGCCTTATTGTAACAGCTACATCTTGTTTACAGTCAGGCTAGCCATAACCTCCATTGTGGGCGTGGCTTGCTTATCTAACCACTAAGTTTCACATGGAAGTTACTGTGCAGCAGTTAAGACTGTTTCAATTAGTTACTAGAAACCCAGGCATGATATACATTTGAAGCACTCCCACATGATGGCTGACATGTTCTTTCTTTTATTGTTATTTAGGTTGAAAGAAGCAGAAGCGGGTTGTGGTGTTCTGGTCGAGTGTGACACCACCATAAAGGACGTCATTTTGAAACATTTGAAGGTGTACAAAATCCGCCGGCAGGTGAAGATCAGCACCTGTCCAGAGATTTCTCTATGGGCTGTGTTGCCTCAGGGAACAGCCCCAGGCCACGAGAGGCCTAAGCCAGATCTCACTGCCCCAGAAAAAGCTCTGATGTGGGAGGAAGATCCGAGAACTGAAGCCATGGGCTGGAGGTTGGTGGTGGACAACAAAGTCGATCCTCTGGAAATGATTCCATGGTGTCAGCAAGGTGACTCAGAAGAGTACCACAGGCACCGCTATGCAATAGGTAGGATCAGCCAACTAGAGGTTTAAGTGGTGGAAGTGGTTTGCTTGCCTCATCTAATACTACATTTACATTTAAGTCATTTAGCAGACGCTCTTATCCAGAGCGACTTACAAATTGGTGCATTCACCTTATGATATCCTGCGTGGTTTGAGCCCTGAATGCTGATTGGCTGACAGCCGTGGAATATCAGACCATATACCATGGGTATGACAAAACATGTATTTTTACTGCTCTGATTATATTGGTAACCAGTTTATAATAGCAATAAGGCACCTTGAAGGTTTGTGGTATATGGCCAATATACCACGGCTAAGGGCTGTAGCCAACTCTATGGTTGTATATTGTCAACTACTGGGTTGTTGGGTTGTTGTCATGCCATGCTACTGGGTTGTTGTCATGCCATATACAATAGAACAGTTGGTTGCAGCATACGGTATGGGGTGGCAGGTAGCCTAGTGGTTAGAGCGTTGGACTAGTAACCGAAAGGTTGCAAGATCAACTTCCAGAGCTGACAAGGAAAACATCTGTCGTTCTGCCGCTGAACAAGGCAGTTAACCCACTGTTCCTTGGCCGTCATTGAAAATAAGAAGTTGTTCTTAACTGACTTGCCTAGTTAAATAAAGGTAAAAAAATAAATAAATGGCTAGCAGGGCTGTTAGATTGAAATTATTCCTGTAATCACCCTATATTTCTCTTAGGACTTCCTGAGGGGGTGAAGGACCTTCCTCCCGGGGTGGCTCTTCCTCTGGAGTCCAACCTGGTCTACATGCAGGGCATCAGCTTCAGTAAGGGCTGTTACATTGGCCAGGAGTTGACCGCCAGGACTCATCACACCGGGGTGGTGCGGAAGCGTCTGATGCCTGTACGCATGTCAGCACCAGCCGAAGGCCTGGAGGAAGGAGTATCGCTACAGACCCAGTCTGGCAAGCCAGCCGGGAAGCACAGAGCTGGGGTTGGAGAGCTGGGCCTGAGCCTGATCCGCCTGGCTCACGCTAAAGAGCCACTGACACTCAAGGCGTCAGAGGACACCACAGTGACTGTAGAGGCCTCTGTGCCAGACTGGTGGCCCAAAGACACTAAAGCAAAATGAGGATAGAGGTATTTATTGACCCCAACAATATGAAACATGCATATGTTCAAAAGAGCCATAGAATTTCAACATGGATAGGGTCCATAGTTACATCTTCTCATTCCAAATCCATCTAATACAGTATTTCACTGGTACCACTAGCAACCATGTCTGACATAGCTTTACTTTGTTTGCAGTATTGAAATTGCTTTAGATAGGCAAATTATAATTTCAGGAAGTCTATCTTCCTTGACACTATGCTGTTTGTCAGTTGTGCACCACCATTTACTATCTATTGTCAGAAATATTACTATGCATCTCTGGTGTAATAAACATACAAGGACACAAAGTATGGATGTTTCTCATTTTCTCAACATCTTTCACACAAAACATCCATAAACGTATGTATTTCAAGACATCAGGCAAGTCATTTGGGCTACCTATCTCTGAAACCAAAGCCTTATCAACCAAATGTATTGATAAAGATGCTCAGAAAGGGATACAGTGGCCTACTCCTGGTAAAGGGAGTGCTGCCCCCTAGTGGAGTGTATGGTTTCTTTAATCTGCAGCAGTAAACTTTCAGGTTTCTTATTTTTTTATTTCACCTTTATTTAACCAGGTAGGCTAGTTGAGAACAAGTTCTCATTTACAACTGCGACCTGGCCAAGATAAAGCAAAGCAGTTCGACACATACAACAACAGAGTTACACATCGAATTAACAAACATACAGTCAATAATACAGTAGAAAAAGTCTATATACAGTGTGTGCAAATGAGGTAGGATAAGGGAGGTAAGGCAATAAATAGGCCATGGTGGCAAAGTAATTACAATATAGCAATTAAGCACTGGAATGGTAGATGTGCAGAAGATGAATGTGCAAGTAGAGATACTGGGGTGCAAAGGAGCAAGATAAATAAATACAGTATGGGGATGGGCTAATTACAGATGGGCTATGTACAGGTGCAGTGATCTGTGAGCTGCTCTGACAGCTGGTGCTAAAAGCTAGTGAGGGAGATATGAGTCTCCAGCTTCAGTGATTTTTGCAGTTCGTTCCACTCATTGGCAGCAGAGAACTGGAAGGAAAGGCGGCCAAAGGAAGAATTGGCTTTGGGGGTGACCAGTGAGATATACCTGCTGGAGCGCGTGCTACGGGTGGGTGTTGTGTGAGCTCAGAGTTGAATGGTCCAGTTTCTTAAAGTCTTTGCAGAGCATGCATTCTAGAATGTGAGCCACCCTCTGCAGGTCACAGGCACTGTGGTGAGGTCCTAATGTGGTCAGGGTATCTGAAAGATGCAGGGGGTAATTTGAGGTGGCGTTTCCAGAGCAAGAGCTCAAGAAAGACATGCGGTTGTCAGCGATGATCTTTAGGAAAGAGGCAAACTCCCTGTAGTCAATCCCAGAGCAAGACTTCATGATGACCTGGAAAACAAAAACAATTTAGTTACTACAGACCACACAGCTTTTTAAAAATAAATCTGCTTTTGACATGCAGTATCTCCAAGTGTTCCTCCACTCCTCTATCTCCCTCTGGACAGCAGCTTGTTCTGAAGAAACTGCCACATAATGTACACATTGCAGCCATTCAACCAGTTATGGTTGATAGAGATGGTGTCTTCCTGCAGGATTATGAGACAAAAATGGGGTTATTACAGTTCAAAATTAGCCAGATGAGCTTATATGTGCTTAACTGGCAATGATTTGTAAATAAGCTCTTGCACCACATCCAAACAGCAGCACTTAGCAAATTATAAACCTGATGGTGCCAACCACTTGCACAAGAATGATCTCCCCCACTTCCTGAATGATCTCTAGTGGTTGGCAGGCCTCAGAGTGTGGGAACTGCCCCTTGTCTTGAAGCATGGGGGTAGTGACGTCATAAGCAAGGTTGCCATGGCTGTCTCGTAGAAACTCTTGGCCGGGGGATATAGGAGCCATTTTTTCCTGCCACAGATATTCACTGACCAGCTGTAGGAGCGAAATGCATCAATGTGGAATGGCATCCTATAGTGATGAGAGAAACAAGCACATGATGTTATAAGGGAGAGTGAGATAAGAAGATATCCATCTTAGGGTCTATAATTAAATATGTTTTGTTATACCATGAGTCTTTGGGTCCCATGTAGACGAAGCGGTAGTCGTCCACCTCCAAGGTATCCCAATACTCATTGAGCCAGTCAGAAGAAAAGAAGACTGGGGTGGTGTAAACATGTTCAGGAAAATCCCTGTGGCAGACAGGAGGGAACAGTTGAGCAATGTCTAAATCAAATCAAATTTCACATCAAATCAAATTTTATTGGTCACATACACATGGTTAGCAGATGTTAATGCGAGTGTAGCGAAATGCTTGTGCTTCTAGTTCTGACCATGCAGTAATATCTAACAAGTAATCTAACAGTTTCACAACAACTACCTTATACACACAAGTGTAAAGGAATGAATAAGAATATGTACATATAAATATATGGATGAGCGATGGCCGAACGGCATAGGCAAGATGCAGTAGATGGTATAGAGTACAGTATATACATATGAGATGAGTAATGTAGGGTATGTAAACATTATATAAAGTGGCATTGTTTAAAGTGACTAGTGATACATTTATTCCATCCAATTTTTAATTATTAAGTGGCTAGAGATTTGAGTCAGGATATTGGCAGCAGCCACTCAATGTTAGTGATGGCTGTTTAACAGTCTGATGGCCTTGAGATAGAAGCTGTTTTTCCAGTCTCTCGGTCCCAGCTTTGATGCACCTGTACTGACATCGCCTTCTGGATGATAGCGGGGTGAACAGGCAGTGGCTCGGGTGGTTGTTGTCCTTGATGATCTTTTTGGCCTTCCTGTGACATCGGGTGGTGTAGGTGTCCTGGAGGGTAGGTATTTTGCCCCCAGTGATGCGTTGTGCAGACCTCACTACCCTCTGGAGAGCCTTATGGTTGTGGGCGGAGCAGTAGCCGTACCAGGCGGTGACACAGCCCGACAGAATGCTCTCGATTGTGCGTCTGTAAAAGTTTGTGATTGTTTTTGGTGACAAGCCAAATTTCTTCAGCCTCCTGAGGTTGAAGAGGAGCTGTTGCGCCTTCTTCACCAAGCTGTCTGTGTGGGTGGACCATTTCAGTTTGTCCGTGATGTGTATGCCGAGGAACTTAAAACTTTCCACCTTCTCCACTACTGTCCTGTCGATGTGGATGGGGGGGTGCTCCCTCTGCTGTTTCCTGAAGTCCACGATCCTCTCCTTTGTTTTGTTGACGTTGAGTGTGAGGTTATTTTCCTGACACCACACTCCGAGGGCCCACACCTCCTCCCTGTAGGCCATCTCATCGTTGTTGGTAATCAAGCCTACCACTGTAGTGTCATCTGCAAACTTGATGATTGAGTTGGAGGCGTGCATGGCCACGCAGTCGTGGGTGAACAGGGAGTACATGAGAGGGCTGAGAATGCACCCTTGTGGGGCCCCAGTGTTGAGGATCAGCAGGGTGGAGATGTTGTTTCCTACCCTCACCACTTGGGGGCGTCCCGTCAGAAAGTCCAGGACCCAGTTGCACAGGGCGGGGTCGAGACCCAGGGTCTCGAGCTTAATGATGAGTTTGGAGGGTACTATGGTGTTAAATGCTGAGCTGTAGTCGATAAAGTGCATTCTTACATAGGTATTCCTCTTGTCCAGATGGGTTAGGGTAGTGTGCAGTGTAGAGGTTGACTGATTTATCGGAATGGCCGATTAATTAGGGCCGATTTCAAGTTTTCCTAACAATTGGAAATCGGTATTTTTGGACGCCGATTTGGCCGATAGTTTTTTTTTTAACCTTTATTTAACTAGGCAAGTCAGTTAAGAACACATTCTTATTTTCAATGACGGTCTAGGAACAGTGGGTTAACTGCCTTGTTCAGGGGCAGAACGACAGATTTTTACCTTATCAGCTCGGGGATTCAATCTTGCAACCTTACGGTTAACTAGTCCAACGCTCTAACCACCTGCTTTACATTGCACTCCACGAGGAGCCTGCCTGTTACGCGAATGCAGTAAGAAGCCAAGGTAAGTTGTTTGCTAGCATTAAACTTATCTTATAAAAAACAATCAATCAATCATAATCACTAGTTAACTACACATGGTTGATGATATTACTAGTTTATCTAGCCTGTCCTGCGTTGCATATAATCGCTTAGGTACACGTTGCTCCAATGTGTACCTAACCATAAACATCAATGCCTTTCTTAAAATCAATTCACAAGTATACATTTTGAAACCTGCATATTTAGTTAATATTGCCTGCTAACATTAATTTCTTTTAACTAGGGAAAATGTGTCACTTCTCTTGCAACAGAGTCAGGGTATATGCAGCAGTTTGGGCTGCCTGGCTCGTTGCGAACTGTGAAGACTATTTCTTCCTAACAAAGACAGCTGAATTCGCCAAACGGGGGATGATTTAACAAAAGTGCATTTGCGAAAAACACTTATTTTAACTTAATATAATACATCAATCAAATCAATTTAGCCTCAAATAAATAATGAAACATGTTCAATTTGGTTTAAATAATGCAAAACAAAGTGTTGGAGAAGAAAGTAAAAGTGCAATATGTGCCATGTAAGAAAGCTAATGTTTAAGTGCCTTGCTCAGAACATGAGAACATATGAAAGCTGGTGGTTCCTTTTAACATGAGTCTTCAATATTCCCAGGTAAGAAGTTTTAGGTTGTAGTTATTATAGGAATTATAGGACTATTTCTCTCTATACGATTTGTATTTCATATACCTTTGACTATTGGATGTTCTTATAGAAACTTTAGTATTGCCAGTGTAACAGTATAGCTTCCGTCCCTCTCCTCGCTCCTACCTGGGCTCGAACCAGGAACACATCGACAACAGCCACCCTCGAAGCAGCGTTACCCATGCAGAGGATGGGAAACTACTACTCCAAGTCTCAGAGCGAGTGACGTTTGAAACGCTATTAGCGTGCACCCGGCTAACTAGCTAGCCATTTCACATCGGTTACACCAGCCTAATCTTGGGAGTTGATAGGCTTGAAGGGGTGGGTATAATTTGTGGAACGTTCCAACAGGAATCTGTTCCAAAAAACGTAAAGTAAAAGGTTGTCAACCAACAACGCATACAAAGTAGCAACGCATACAAACCTAGCTAACTAGCTGCCGAATAGCCATCAACTCACCACGTAGCTTATTCTTAATGTTTGTTCATAGGTAAACAGACATGTGAGGAGAGACATTTTTCAGAATAAACGTGATGAGTGAAAAACGCAATGAAATAGACCACTCCCTACCCGGTATCTTATTCTGCCGCTATACAACTTTGTATGCGTTGTTTTTTGGAAACCTTGTTATTTACGAAGTTTTTGGAATAGATTTCTGTTGGAACGTTCCACATATTATACCCACCCAGGTTGAAGTCATAAACAGCGCAACGCTTGAAGCACAGCGAAGGGCTGTTTGAATGAATGCTTACGAGCCTGCTGCTGCCTACCACCGCTCAGTCAGACTGCTCTATCAAATCATAGACTTAATTATAATACACTGCTCAAAAAATAAAGGGAACACTAAAATAACACATCCTATATCTGAATGAAAGAAATAATCTTATTAAATACTTTTTTCTTTACATAGTTGAATGTGCTGACAACAAAATCACACAAAAATAATCAATGGAAATCCAATTTATCAACCCATGGAGGTCTGGATTTGGAGTCACACTCAAAATTAAAGTGGAAAACCACACTACAGGCTGATCCAACTTTGATGTAATGCCCTTAAAACAAGTCAAAATGAGGCTCAGTAGTGTGTGTGGCCTCCACGTGCCTGTATGACCTCCCTACAACGCCTGGGCATGCTCCTGATGAGGTGGCAGATGGTCTCCTGAGGGATCTCCTCCCAGACCTGGACTAAAGCATCCGCCAACTCCTGGACAGTCTGTGGTGCAACGTGTCGTTGGTGGATGGAGCGAGACATGATGTCCCAGATGTGCTCAATTGGATTCAGGTCTGGGGAACGGGCGGGCCAGTCCATAGCATCAATGCCTTCCTCTTGCAGGAACTGCTGACACACTCCAGCCACATGAGGTCTAGCATTGTCTTGCATTAGGAGGAACCCAGGGCCAACCGCACCAGCATATGGTCTCACAAGGGGTCTGAGGATCTCATCTTGGTACCTAATGGCAGTCAGGCTACCTCTGGCGAGCACATGAAGGGCTGTGCGGTCCCCCAAAGAAATGCCACCCCACACCATGACTGACCCACCGCCAAACCGGTCATGCTGGAGGATGTTGCAGGCAGCAGAACGTTCTCCACGGCGTCTCCAAACTCTGCCACGTCTGTCACGTGCTCAGTGTGAACCTGCTTTCATCTGTGAAGAGCACAGGGCACCAGTGGCGAATTTGCCAATCTTGGTGTTCTCTGGAAAATGCCAAACGTCCTGCACGGTGTTGGGCTGTAAGCACAACCCCCACCTGTGGACGTCGGGCCCTCATACCACCCTCATGGAGTCTGTTTCTGACCGTTTGAGCAGACACATGCACATTTGTAGCCTGCTGGAGGTCATTTTGCAGGGCTCTGGCAGTGCTCCTCCTTGCACAAAGGCGGAGGTAGCGGTCCTGCTGCTGGGTTGTTGCCCTCCTACGGCCTCCTCCACGTCTCCTGATGTACTGGCCTGTCTCCTGTTAGCGCCTCCATGCTCTGGACACTACGCTGACAGACACAGCAAACCTTCTTGCCACAGCTCGCATTGATGTGCCATCCTGGATGAGCTGCACTACCTGAGCCACTTGTGTGGGTTGTAGACTCCGTCTCATGCTACCACTAGAGTGAAAGCACCACCAGCATTCAAAAGTGACCAAAACATCAGCCAGGAAGCATAGGAACTGAGAAGTGGTCTGTGTTCACCACCTGCAGAACCACTCCTTTATTGGGGATGTCTTGCTTATTGCCTATAATTTCCACCTTTTGTCTATTCCATTTGCACAACAGCATGTGAAATTTATTGTCAATCAGTGTTGCTTCCTAAGTGGACAGTTTGATTTCACAGAAGTGTGATTGACTTGGAGTTACATTGTGTTGTTTAAGTGTTCCCTTTATTTTTTTGAGCAGTGTATAATAAACACACAGAAATACGAGCCTTAGGTCATTAATATGGTCGAATCCGTAAACTATCATCTCGAAAACAAACGTTTTTTTCTTTCAGTGACATACGGAACCGTTCCGTATTTTATCTAACGGGTGGCTAAGTCGAAATATTCCTGTTAGGCATTGATGTTTATGGTTAGGTACATTGGTGCAACGGCAGTACTTTTTTCGCAAATGCGCTTGTTAAATCAACACCCGTTTGTCGAAGTAGGCTGTGATTCAATGAAAATTAACAGGCACCGCATCGATTATATGCAACGCAGGACACGTTAGATAAACTAGTAATATCATCAACCATGTGTAGTTAACTAGTGATTATGTTAAGATTGATAGTTTTTTATAAGTCTAATGCTAGCTAGCAACTTACCTTTGCTTCTTGCTGCCCTCGCGTAACAGGTAGTCAGCCTGTTAATCCTTGTGGAGTGCAATGTAAGGCAGGTGGTTAGAGCGTTGGACTGGTAACCGAAGGTTGCAAAAACGAATCCCCCCTGAACAAGGCAGTTAACCCCCGTTTCTAGGCCGTCATTGTAAATAAGAATGTGTTCTTAATCTGACTTGCCTAGTTAAATAAAGGTGTAAAAAAATTAAATAAATCAATTAAAAATTAAAAAATGTAAAAAATCTGCAAATCGGTGGCCAAAAATACCGATTACCGATTGTTATGAAAATTTGAAATCGGCCCTAATTAAATCGGCCATTCCGATTAATCGGTCGACCTCTAGTGTGGAGTTGCTGACTAACGGCGAATAAAGTATAAACTATCAAAATAAAGAAAGTCGCACACTCCATGTATAATCTCCCGGCAATTTAATGGGTATTTACCAACGTTTCGGCATCACTGTGCCTTCCTCAGGGTGATGCCGAAACATTGGTAAATACCCATTAAATTGCTGGGAGATTATACATGGAGTGTGCGACTTTCTTTATTTTGATAGTTTATAATCCTTCAGATAGAGACATCCTTTTGGTGAGGAGTGTCCATTCTGGATGTATTCTTTCCAGTAGTGAATAAATTCCTTGAATGGAATAATTTGCTTGGGGTTTGCATTGTATTCTTTCGCATTACTGTTTGCAACAGGAACCAGAGTCTCATCTGCAAGGGTAAAAAATAGAAAAACCTTATGCGAAAACAACTTATAAATGGGTTATTTGTTCATCATAACTGCAGCACAAATTATATCAGATAATTCCACAATGAGATATGGCTGTCAAATCACAGATCAGAACAGCCCATGCATAGGCTAATCAAACTCATTCTTTTCACACCAACATTATGAATACAAAGTTACTGGGCATTGTAATAGATATGTAACAACATTTATTTACCAAATTGCTGCAGCAGTTTCTGGAAGGTTGGTTTCCCCTCTTCAGTGACCCACTGTTTTCTGCATGTCCAGTCTAGTGAATTTCCTCAAGAACATGCATGGGTGGTTGGGAAGTTAAGTACTTTTTGAAGAATTTGGAATAGCTCAACTCCTTCTCTATGTAATCCACAAAGTGCGAAGACCAGAATTGTTCATAGGATTGCCTTGGTATTTTGACAAGGCTGCAGCAGTTATGGTTAGACTCACTGTCCATGATATTCAATAATGTAAACAAATCCTGGATATAGCTAACTAGTTAGCAAGCAATTAAAACTGGCGACGTACCTACGATATAACCACATAATGACATGGTATGCCACGTTAATCCCACTTCCACAATTTTGGGATTTGCATTACAAAAATAAGTCGAACATTTGGAGGGTCTGGTTCGTTTATTCGAACCTAAAAATAGCTTTCTATTTGACATGCTATGATATTCAGTTTGCATTGCAGGGAACACATTTATCGATGCACAAGCCCAATATTAATTACAAAGCTACATTTGTTTTATTTTTTTGCACCTTATTGTTTCCGTACATCTTGGACATTGTCTGCTAATTCAACGTTGTCTTAAAAATACAATGTATGTAGTACATATAAGCAACGAAATTAGACAATCATGTTAATCTACACATTTAAGGTAGCAGGATCATTGTTTCTAGACGGACTGTAAACATGTCTGTACTGAGAACCTGCCGTTGTTCCACTTCCGAAACAAATCAGTCGCCTGCAAACAGCTCTTTTTATTTAATTTTACGAATTATTAAACTGACAGATTCAAATATATATATTCACAGAAGAACTGTACTCGAATAAAAATAACTTTTGCACAATCGATAATATTATCGCCTTGCCCAACATTGCAGAATTTTTGCCATTGATTTCCTGGTATAGTCATAACCCTGCAGGAGCTCACGTGCCAGGTTTCTAAAAAGTAATCAAAAACATGAACGTTGAATGGTCGCTAGCTATTTTGTTTGGTTACAGCTATCCTTTAGTTTGCACACGAATGTAATTCAATGCAAAATACATTTTCTTTTATTTTAGAGGTAAGCTTATGAAGAGGACTGCTGGCTGGATAACTAGCTAACGTTAGATAGCTTCCTGGTGTATTATGATTGTGCATGTTTTTCTAGCCAGCTAGCAAGCTGAGCATATACATAGTGGCCCTAGCAAAGTAATGTTAACTAGTACACGTTAACGTATGTTTCTAGCTGTAACGTTACTGCCCTACAGTAGGTCTAAATAGCTAATCCAAAACTAATTGATTACTATGATGACATCTAGGTAGCTACTTGAAATACCTAGCTAGTAGTTCCAAAGGTTTAGGGTCTAATCTTTCATCTCGATTAACATCTTGACCTTCATTCAAATACTCTGTTATTTCTAATATGACATCTGAACTTATGTTCACCCCTCTTTACCTAAGTGAGCATCTGAAGCCAAGTCAAGATGACAAGCCCAAACCGAGACATCCCCATCCACAGCTGGCCAGGCTCCTACTACATCAACAGTGAGAAGCGCTGGGAGGCTGGGACCCTGTCCCTGACCCGCACCATGCTGCGCTTCACCTCAGACCAGAGCAAAAAGAACCTGGTTGGCTTCCGCCTCACCAGGATCATGGAGATCAAGATGGAGTCGTCCAGCTTCATATTCAGCACTCTAACTGTGTTGGAGCAGGGGAATCTCAAGCACTGGTTTGGCTCACTGAAGCCCAACCGGTTGGTGGTCTACAATGTCCTGGAGCATTTCTGGAGGGAGAGGTTGTTGTCCCCTGCTACTGAAGTCCAGGGGGCAGAGGCACAGCCCACCAAGGGGAGGGAGCTGATTAACCTGGTGGCGGGGGCTCAAAGACGGCTAGAGGACACAGGGAATGTCCTCCACCACCAAGGAGAGCAGTTTGATAACGTCATGCATGGCCTGGACAAGATCGACTCTGATCTGGGCGTGGCAGACAAGTAAGGAGGATTTTGATATTGTATTCTACCTCTGGGCCTTGTCATGTAACTGTTTTATTATTTTTATGTTTTCAAATATTGTACGGGGGACCAGTATGGGGAAAAAATGTATGAAATGTATGCATTCACTACTGTAAGTCGCTCTGGATAAGAGCGTCTGCTAAATGACTAAAATGTAAAATGTAAATGTAACTTGCCATGGATATTGTCTGACGTTTTGATGCCTTTCTATTTACATGTAATTGGTTAATCTATAGTAGTAAAGAATTGAGATTGGATAGCGATAATCCAGAAGATGTTTACCTTTCTTGATTTGTGTGAACCATCACTGAATTGGATGGATTCCTCTAACTTCTGTTACCACTCCGCAGGCTACTGTCTGAACTGCTGTCTCCCCCTTGGTGGCCTTTTGGCAAATTACCCTGGAAGAGTCAGCAGGATGCCAATGCTGAGCATGCTGCCAGAGAGGCCACTTGTAAGGGAACAGCAACAGGCAAGCACAGAGTGATCACCAGCATACCAACCATCGTTTCCAGAGGTGGAGACTCGGACCTGAAGCCTGGCTGCTTGATGGTGATGGTCTCCTCTTTAGAAGTCCGAGACACAAACTATGTGCTCCTCCACCGCTTTGAGAGGGATGAGGTGGATGACATCCGGGTGCACAACCCTTATGAGATCAGTGTGAGGCAGAGGTTCATAGGGAAGCCAGACATATGCTTCAGACTCCTGTCGGCTAAAATGCCGGAGGCCATGTCTGTGCTAGAGATGCAGTATAAGAAGAAGGTAGAGTACACAAGTGAGTACTCTGCCTTTAAGACCACCCCAGCCACAACCCCAGGTGACAAGGATCAAGGTTCAATATGGAATGCAGGTAAGAACTGTAGATTTCACCTCTGAAGTCACAGGCAGGTGTTCTTCTTTGTTTATTTTGTATTGTACATTGGTTTGTATTTGACCACCAAGTGGCAGTAAAGGTCTGTGTATTTTAGCATTAGTTCAATATACATCTTTGAAATTGCTTTAGGCTCTCTTGAGGCTCAAATGTCATGATACACTCTAGATCAGGGTTCCCGAATAGGCGGCCCGTGGGCCAAATTTGACCTGCGGTTGATTTTATTTGGCACCCCAAGTTTTCTGATTAAAAACATATATAATTTTTGTTGTTTGACATAAGACTGTAAAATCCCCAGGATATCAGCTCAAAGTGTATTTTAATTTAGGAAATCTGTTCCCAAGTGCTCCCACACATAACTAGAGAGGCATTGGTGGTCGTATTCCAATGTAATCAAGGTTTTAAAGGATTCTATGTTTGTCAAATACTGTATCTGTTTGGGATTCTTGCGGTCAATTTTGCTGTATACAAATTATTTATATCTATGTTGACCCCTGCTCTAGATTATTGATTTATTACACAATTCTGCCTTTTATGTTATGAGCTTTCCCCCATACATTATCATAGGGATACTGTTACGCTCATAGGATGAGCATTTGTTTGTTTGAGTTGCCTTCTCACTGTATCTCTGTCCCTGTTCCGTGGCAGTAGGCTTACAGCAGTACCAGGAGACAGAGGTCCCCAGGACGGTCCCAGCAGGAGAGCTTTCCCAGGTGCATTTACATGTCCTTAAGCCAGAGGTTACTCAGGCTGAGGTTCAGGAGCTCCGACAGGTGAGAGATCTCTCCTTCTGTATACTAAAGCATGTGATCCTATGGAAGCCTAACCCTATAACAGTCTAAAGTTATACTGCCCTTACATTGTCTCTCTTTCTGCTTAATACCTGTCCTGTAGACACCTGTTTTGTATGTAGAGGAAATGCATAATTGAGTAACCATGTTAGGATTCGGTAAAGTTATTCCATTTCAATAGCAGGTTTTAAAGAACAAGCATAACTTTGCCTATGGAAATCATGGGAAGATAAATGCTCTATTTCCATTCCAAACAGAGATTCATGATTTAGATTTGTCAAATTATATTTTATATGTAAGTCGGTGAGACCACAAACCAAACTCCAATGGGTTTAAGAGAGAGAGAGGAGAGAGGGAAAGATACATGGCCGGTTATTTGGTTGACTTTTCTGGTCAGACAGTGTATAAAGTATTTCCATTCAAAGCCATAATGTTGAACAGGGTGAGCTCCATACATGGTCTATGGTCGCGAGACATAAACAGTGACGCAAATGCAGTCAATTATTTTTTATTTAACACATTATTATAAGTTGCTCAGAATGCTGTATTCCATATTAAACCTCTTCAAAACACAACATTTTGTATATATCTAAGACCACATATGTAATTGGTTGGTGAAACGTTACAGGTATGTTGTCATTTTCATAATCCTCCTGAAACATAGGCTACAGTCTCTCCAGACATGGATGTTTCTTACTGTCCCATAAGCAATTCTATAAAGCTGAATGAAGCTAAGATAGAATGAGCCTTTTGTGGAAACTGCGTTTACAACGGAATAGTTAGTTAGGTATTACAAGTTAAGTATTGACCACTTCAGAATGGTCTCAATACGATTGTATCTCAATATAGTTTTATATATAATCATTTTACAAACAAATCGATCATGTAAGTGACGTTTTTCTCAATTAGTCTGTGTACAATTCAGGGATGTGTAATCTTTCTCTATCAATGGATTATTATGTTGTGCTGATAAGTCTTAATGGTTCTTTTGAACTACAAAGCCTGCCACTTTCTCAAGTGATACAATAGTACACTTTTTGACACACCCAACCCTTCTCTTGAAGTCATTCATATCATGATTAGAACCTATAGTGAGATCCCCTCGTTGAGAGCCACTTTCAACCTTATTTCCTACCCAAGTATATAGCAAATAGACCCTTTTGTCAAAAGATATTTGATACAGATTATCAATAGGTTTATTGTTCAAATCAGTTAAATATTTACAGTTCTTTATGTCCTAAACAAATTCCTACGAGTCACCTCACCTCACCTTTCATTAGTTTACTGAGGTTATTAGACTGCTTTTTAAACTTGTGTGTATTTTACTAACATATCTGGCTAAGTTAATACACCCAAACAAACCTAATTTTCAAGAAATGGTGTGATGATATTAAACTTGAGCAGTAGGACTGAGTTAAAGGTCCTGTGCACATTGTTTCTGTGTCACTTACTGGCAGTTGAAAATGCACATAATGTCAATGGGTGTGTGTGTGTGAGCATGTGTAGGATAACATAATATTAGTTCAGAAACCACGGTGGTGGGGTTTGGAGTGAATGTTTATTAGGTTTTGCTTGGCACAACGCAGTTTATTTTAGATGTTCCATTGACCATTACATACACAGTTGTTGGAGCTTGGAGATGGAGTTGCAGAATTCCCTGAACACACGGAAAGTTGAAATAACATTTAGTTTGACTTGTTTGTTATCGATGACCAGAGGAGCACCTCTGTCAAACCACCATGTGCTTGAGTATCATATACTAGTCACATGAATATTGTTTCACATGGAGATTGTGCCTTGAACTGGCGATGTAAATTCAGTTATTATAGATCGTTTTTTTCTGTCTCCTTGGCCCCGGCAGGCAGTGGAAGAAGAATTATGACTGAGAAGAAAGTGTTATTCCTCCTCTCTGCTCATCTCCCCCGTCTTTTCCACTCACTGACTCACTTCCTCTCCTCTCAGGACATAACGCCTAGACAAGACACTTTTTCCCCCACAACAAGAAACAAAATGACTCCCACAGACCTAGGTCAAATACATATGTCAAGTACTTGAGCTGCACTTGATTTACTTTGCCCTGTAAAATGAAACAGAAGAAATGGATCCAAACGTGCGAACCACACGCTAAATCAAGTGTGTGTGCATGCCTATATGTTTCTCTTCCTGTTCTCGCAGATGCTAATGCAGCTGAAAAGTCTTGCTCTGGATGCTGAGACTGAGCTGGAGAGGCAAGACGAGGCCCTGGATGTTCTGACCACCTCTACGGACCAGGCCACCATGCACATAGACAAACACACCTGCCGCATGAAAAGGCTGCTGTAACTAACTGACTTACAACACAATGCAGAAATGTACTGTGTGTTGCTGTTGCCTTACGACAAATATATTCTGTTAGAAAGTTGTTGTACTGTACCTCTATATTTGAGGTTCCATAACCATTGAAACCAGATTTTACCATCTGCTTCGTTGCAACACATCAAGTTATGTCTTAGCCTCAGGTGTAGTCATACACCCTTACCTCATTGTAACGTGTAAAATATAGAAATCAATGTTCGTCTCAATGTGGTAATTACTGACCAGTCCACTAGATGTCATTTACACCAAGGTGAGGAAGCGTTCACTCTCATCAGCACTTTGTGGAGATATCGTCCTCTTAGCACTGACAAACCATGAATAGATCCAAACTTGGTTGTTGTTGACGGGAGGTTGGACAGACAGAATGGTCTCTGTACCACATGTATACCATGGTTTCTGATGTTGTACTTAAATCACAATGAGGAACAATTGTCACGTGTTTTTTCCTTCTTCTTTTTCAGTTGCAGGTGTCAGTAAAGCCATCCCCCTCCCTCCATGCACATGGTTTCCCTCCAGGTCCAAGTGTTGCATGTTTCTGCTGAGTAAAGCGATGCATCGAGTGGAATCTGTAGAACTTTAAGGTTTGCAGTGGGTATGTAACATGTAGCAAAGTCTGTTGAAACTGTGTCCCTTGAAATACACAGAATACTGTACAGAGCCCCTACTCTTAGTCAATTCCTATTCCATAATGTTCCGTACTAGAGAAAGCAGGGAGTAACTCACAATAAGTTGTCTCTCTAACATTGTCACTGGATTTAGGAATATCTGTATAATCTTATATGAATAACTTGCATATTTCTATCCTGTACTGTACTCGATGTTGTACTGAAAATGAATTATTGTCTCGCTATCATATGTGAACTTGCGCTAAACTGTAATTTAAACTCAATATATCTGGTAAATATCTGGAAAATAATGCTTTTCTCCGTACAAATAATGCCCAAGGCTCCCCTTGCTACTGTACTGTAGAGAGCAGAGGAAGTATTTGAGTGTCGTGTAATTATCCAATAAAATACATTTACATAAAATACAGACAAATGGCTTTAAGTACTACAGTACAACCCGCCCAGTTCATAAAAGTCAAATGACACTGAAACAAAATATAAATGCAACATGTTAACGGTTGGTTTCATGAGTTGAAATAAAAGATCCCAGAAATATTCCATGCGCGCAAAAAGCTTATTTCTCTCAAATTTTGTTCACAAATTTGTTTACATCCCTCTTAATGAGCATTTCTCCTTTTCCAAGATAATCCATCCACCTGGCAGGTGTGTTATATCAAGAAGCTGATTAAACAGCGTGATCATTACACAGGTGCACTTTGTGCTGGGGACAATAAAAGGTCACTATAAAATGTGCAGTTTTGTCACACAACACAATGCCACAGATGTCTCAAGTTTTGAGGGGGCGTGCAATTGGCATGCTGACTACAGGAATGTCCACCATAGCTGTTGCCAGAGAATTTAATGTTAATTTCTCTACCATAAGCTGCCTCCAACATCGTTTTAGAGAATTTGGCAGTATGTCTAACTGGCCTCACAACCGCAGACCAGGTGTAATCACACCAGCCCAGGATCTCCACATCCGGCTTTTTCACCTGCGGTATTGTCTGAGAGAAGCCACCGGGGACAGCTGATGAAACTGGGTTTGCACAACCGAAGAATTTCTGCACAAACTGTCAGAAACTGTCTTGGGAAGCACATCTGCGCGCTCGTTATCCTCACCAGGGTCTTGACCTGACTGCAGTTCGTCGTTGTAACTGACTTCAGTGGGAAAATGCTCACCACTGGCACGCTGGAGAAGTGTGCTTTTCACGGATGAATCACGGTTTCAACAGTACCGGGCAGATGGCAGTCAGCGTTTATGATGTCGTGTGGGCGAGCGGTTTGCTGATGTCAATGTTGTGAACAGAGTGCCCCATGGTGGGGATATGGTATGGGCAAGCAAAAGCTACAGACAATGAGCACAATTGCATTTTATCAATGGCATTTTGAATGCACAGAGATACCGTGACAAGATCCTGAGGCCCATTGTTATGCCATTCGTCCGCCGCCATCACCTTATGTTTCAGCATGATAATGCACAGCCATATGTCGCATGGATCTGTACACAATTTCTGGAAGCTGAAAATGTCCCAGTTCTTCCATGGTTTGCATACTCACCAGACATGTCACCCATTGAACATGTTTGGGATGCTCTATCTACGTGTAAAACAGCGTGTTCCTGTTCCCGCGAATATCCAGCAACTTCGCACAGCCATTGAAGAGGAGTGGGACAACATTCCACAGGCCACAATCAACAACCTGATCAACTCTATGTGAAGGATATGTCTATGCGATTGAAATGTGTCGCACTGCACGAGGCAAATTAAGGTTACACCAGATACTGACTGGCTTTCTGATCCACGCCCCTACTTTTAAAAAAACTAGTTAGTTTACAGGAAATTTGTGGAGTGGTTGAAAAACGAGTTTTAATGACTCCAACCTAAGTGTATGTAAACTTCCGAGTTCAACTGTAGGTTGGAGTCATTAAAACTCGTTTTTCAACCACTCCACAAATTTCTTGTTAACTAACTTGTTTTGGCAAGTCGGTTACGACATCTACTTTGTGCATGACACAAGTCATTTTTCCAACAATTGTTTACAGACAGATTATTTAAATTCACTGTATCACAACTCCAGTGGGTCAGAAGTTTACATACACTAAGTTGACTGTGCCTTTAAACAGCTTGGAAAATTCCAAAAAATTATGCCATGGCTTCAGAAGCTTCTGATAGACTTATTGACATACTTTTAGTCAATTGGAGGTGTACCTGTGGATGTATTTTAAGGCCTACCTTCAAACTCAGTGCCTCTTTGCTTGACATCATGGGAAAATCCTAAGAAATCAGCCAAGACCTCAGAAGAAAAACTGTAGACCTCCACACGTCTGGTTCATCCTTGGGAGCAATTTCCAAACGCCTGAAGGTACCACGTTTATCTGTACAAACAATAGTACGCATAAAGTACTAAGTATAAACACCATGGGACCACGCAGCCGTCATACCGCTCAGGAAGGAGACGTGTTCTGTCTCCTAGAGATGAACGTACTTTGGTGTGAAAAGTGCAAATCAATCCCAGAACAACAGCAAAGGACCTTGTGAAGATGCTGGAGGAAACAGGTACAAAAGTATCTATATCCACAGTATAACGAGTCCTATATCAACATAACCTGAAAGGCCGCTCAGCAAGGAAGAAGCCACTGCTCCAAAACCGCCATTAATAAAAGCCAGACTACGGTTTGCAAATGCACATGGGGACAAAGATCGTACTTTTTGGAGAAATGTCCTCTGGTCTGATGAAACAAAAATAGAACTGTTTGGCCATAATGACCATCATTATGTTTGGAGGAAAAAGGGGGATGCTTGCAAGCCGAAGAACACCATCCCAACCGTGAATCACATGGGTGTAAGCATCATGTTGTGGTGGTGCTTTGCTGCAGGATGGACTGGTGCACTTCACAAAATAGATGGCATCATGAGGTAGAAAAATATGTGGATATATTGAAGCAACATCTCAAGACATCAGTCAGGAAGTTAAAGCTTGGTCGCAAATGGGTCTTCCAAATGGACAATGACCCAAAGCATACTTCCAGAGTTCTGGCAAAATGGCTTAAGGACAACAAAGTCAAGGTTTTGGAGTGGCCGTCACAAAGCCCTGACCTCAATCCTATAGAAAATTTGTGGGCAGAACTGAAAAAGGCGTGTGCGAGCAAGGGCGCCTACAAACCTGACTCAGCTACACCAGCTCTGCCAGGAGGAATGGGCCAAAATTCACCCAACTTATTGTGGGAAGCTTGTGGAAGGCTACTCGAAACGTTTGACCCAAGTTAAACAATTTAAAGGCAATGCTACCATATACTAATTGAGTGTATGTAAACTTCTGACCCACTGGGAATGTGATGAAAGAAATTAAAGCTGAAATAAATCATCTACTATTATTCTGACATTTCACATTTCTTAAAATAAAGTGGTGATCCTAACTGACCTAAGACAGGGAATTTTTACTAGGATTAAATGTCAGGAATTGTAAAAAAAAAAAAAAAAAAAAAATGAGTTTAAATGTATTTGGCTAAGGTTTATGTAAACTTCTGACTTCAACTGTAAATATCTGTATTCCCAGTCATGTGAAATCCTTAGATTAGGGCCTAATGAATTGATTTCAGTTGACTGATTTACTGATATGAACTATAACTAAGTAAAATCTTTGAAATTGCTGCATGTAGCGTTTATTTTGGTTCAGTGTAGTTACCTTTATTATTTTAAGAATGATAATGAATAGAAAACAAAACGGGCAACAAAACAACACTCGGAGAAAGGCAAAGCAAGGCAACACCCAATAATAACAAGGTTCACATGTGACAAATTGGCATGGAGATTGTCAAAACTATGGCAAACGAGATGGAAGTGGAAGCTATTTACTATTGAAAGTGCTCCATGCGTGTCGGTCCCTGGCCTGTTGAATGAAAGTGAGTGCAGAGTAAACAGGCCTGTTGTTATTACATCCTGTTGGCACCAGGAGTTGGTTTGGTATCTGCTCACCGCCCCTGTTGGGGCCGGAGCTCTCTCTCACACACACATACGCACACCACCCAAGTTGTGGCCACGGGTAGGGGCCGCTAGCTTTCACGAGAGAGGGGACCACCAGGAGCCAAAAGCCCAGATTAACCAGATTTGGTAGCAGGCGATGGGGTGGCGGTTTGTAAAGAAGACTGGCGACCTCTCAAATGTCTCAGCCCGGGTCCATCACTGGGATGTGATCCTACACTAAAGATGTAATAAATTGAGAATGAACACTTGTCATGAGTTACAGTGCATTCGGAAAGGATTCAGACCCCTTGACTTTTTCCACATTTTGGTACGGTACAGCCTTATTCTAAAATGTATTTGAAAAATTAAAATGATCATCAGTCCACACACAATACCCCATAATGACAAAGCAAAAACAGGATTTTTTAAATGTTTGCTAATTTATTAAAAATAAAAACTGATACCACATTTACATAAGTATTCAGACCCTTTACTCAGTACTTTGTTCAAGTACCTTTGGCAGCGATTATAGCCTCAAGACTTCTTGGGTATGACGCTACAAGCTTGGCATACCTGTATTTGGGGAGAGTTTTTCCAATTCTTCTCTGCAGATCCTCTCAAGCTTTGTCAGGGTGGATGGGGAGTGTCGCTGCACATCTGTTTTCAGATCTCTCCAGAGGTGTTCGATCGGGTTCAAGTCCGGGCTCTGGCTTTGCCACTCAAGGACATTCAGAGACTTGTCCCAAAGCCACTCCTGCGTTGTCTTGGCTGTATGCTTAGGGTCGTTTTCCTGTTGGAAGGTGAACCTTCACCCCAGTCTGAGGTCCTGAGCGGTCTGGAACAGGTTTTCATCAAGGATCTCACTGTACTTTTCTCCATTCATCTTTGACTCGATCCTGACTAGTCTTCCAGTCCCTGCCGCTGAAAAACATCCCACAGCATGATGTTGCCACCACCATGCTTCACTGTAGAAATGGTGCCAGGTTTCCTCCAGACGGGACACTTGGCATTCAGGCCAAAGAGTTCAATCTTGGTTTCATCAGACCAGAGAATCTTGTTTCTCATGGTCTGAGAGTCTTTAGGTGCTTTTTGGCAAACTCCAAGCGGGCTGTCATGTGCCTTTTACTGAGGATTGACTTCCGTCTTGCCTCTCTACCATAAAGGCCTGATTGGTGGAGTGCTGCAGATAGGATTGTCCTTCTGGAAGGTTCTCTCAATTTCCACAGAGTAACTCTGGAGCTCTGTCAGAGTGATCATCGGGTTCTTGGTCACCTCCCTGACCAAGGCCCTTGTCCTCCGATTGCTCATTTTGGTCGGGCAGCCAGCTCTACGAAGAGTCTTGCTGGTTCCAAACTTCTTCCATTTAAGAATGATGGAGGCCGCTGTGTTCTTGGGGACCTTCAATGCTGCAGAAATGTTTTGGTACCCTTCCCCAGATCTGTGCCTCGACATAATCCTGTCTCGGAGCTCTACGGACAATTCCTTCGACTTCATGGCTTGGTTTTTGCTCTGACATGCACTGTCAATTGTGGGACCTTATATAGACAGGTGTGTGCCTTTCCAAATCATTGTCCAATTAATTGAATTTACCACAGGTGGACTCCAATGAAGTTGTAGAAACATCTCAAGGATGATCAATGGAAACAGGATGCACCTGAGCTCAATTTCGAGTCTCATAGCAAAGGGTCTGAATACTTATGTAAGTCAGGTATTTGTTTTTTATTTTTAATACATTTGCATACATTTAAAAAAAAAAGTTTTTGCTTCGTCATTATGGGGTATTGTGTGTAGATTGCTGAGGATTTTTTAAATGTATTTAATCCATTTTAGAATAAGGCTGTAACATAACAAAATGTGTGAAAAGTCAAGGGGTCCGAATACTTTCCGAACGCACTGTATATGACAAGAAAATTGTTGCCAGAGAAAAGGGGGTTATACCAAACACTTCTTCTAGTCTGATCAAAGATGGTAAACTGGAGAGCGTTTCTTCCGTTGTTGATTTGAGCGATAAACAGTTCCATTCATTTGGGAGACCCGGTGTCCCAAACTCCAGAAGCATACCACATGGTTATGTGCATTCTTAGCCTCTAAAAAAAGGCGAGGAAGGGAGAGAGTGAACACATACTGCCGTGGTTTCGAAGCAGCCCTGCTATAGAAGGAAGTGGTGTCGGTCTGGTCTGACCACAGATGCATGAGGTCCGGCGTTGCCTTCCTAGCGGATGGTATGGAGACACCATGCCAGGCCTGGACTTCCAAGTCTGTTTACTAGATTGTCCCTGTGGTAAGGTCGTTCTTTCCAACAAGGAGCGTGTCTCAATTGAAAGCCAATCAATCAAGTTCTGCCTGGAAAGAGCTTCACAAAGGCTGTGGGATTCTGTCAGGGCACATGTGGGTTGCTCTCTACTCTCGAAAATAAGGAGCCATGTGATTGTTATACCAAGTCAGAGTTGTCATTTCCCCAAGGGCTTTGAGGTGGATGTTGTTATTGCTTTCTGTAAAAATAGTGCTCAAGACATCTCTCATGACATCCTTTGTTATTTATTTACCATGGTTTTGTCTTTAGGTTACCTTGGCAATATTACCACAGATTGCATCAGTAAAATAATACATGTTTTTAGTGTTGGTAAATGTAAAATATTTAACTGACAATTTTTCGGTTTATCATGCAAATTAAACTCTCTCAATGTTGGTATGGATTTTGATGTTTATATTCATCAATGTGATTCATTTTGAGAATGGATTCCAAGGTCTCTAATTGAAAATGAGAGAAATACACAATATTATTTTATTCCTGTGTAGCACTATACTATTAGAGTATGTCTGTGTGTCTGTAATGGTTGGACTCTTGACTCACGTCCTGGCTGGTCTCCTACTGGTGCAGGTGTTGCTGCTGCTGTGTTCGTTTCACCACGCAGAGGGAGGCTCCAGTTTCAGGAAATTAGGCCTGTTGGTTAATGCTAGAACTGGGAGGAAAAGTTCCTGGAAGGTGGTTGAGTCCAACCGGGGGGGGGGGGGCTGAATTGGTTCCCTTTCTATTAGAGAACAGATATCACACCCACTTCTTATAGAAGGCTTTGGTTGAAAGTCAATTGTCATATACACATTTTACAATACGTTTGCTGTAAACTTACAGTACATGAATTGCATTTTATGTGTTTTCAATAAATTTTTATAACATTCCTCCATAGCCCAGTTGACTTCAATGATTGATGTGATAAAAGTAGTGGTAAGAGTTTGGGTTCTGTTTGTGACCTGTTGTTGTTGATGAGGATTTGGCTTCAAATTAATTTAACTTCCCATTGCAATCCCATCAGAAGATGCCCTATGTTTTACTATTAATGTGGTACTTTCCCAGATGCTGAGAGACAGAATGATATCATATACCCCTTGCACTTGTTATTGCTATATTTTCTTTGGTCTTCAGACGGAGGTGCACTTTGTTGGATTTCCGTTTCTCTTTATTCAGAGAGTGACTCTCATCTCTGCTAGAGGGAGTTAACTGCGAGTCGCCCTGGCCAAAGTAAATTCCAACCATGGTCGGGTCTTTCTGAAGCAACTCTAATGAAGGTCTGCTACTCCATAAGCATGGGTGTGTGAACAGCACCAGCCTACTGTATTGAACAGCTGAAATAATTGTGTGATCACTATTTTTGACATATTTAAACTTAAATTGACTTGTAGGGACTTGTATGTACTGACAGGTAGGTTTTAGCTGAAAAAGTAAACCAATGTGGGATTGTTACCCATTATCTAATATTTACACAGTAAACATCTTAAAATATACAAGATTCTAATTGTTCTCAAGCTGTGCCACTGTTCATGATTAAATATAGGGGAATGTAATCATTGTTGTTGAAGGACTGATAATGGGTGAATTTCCTTTGAGATCGTATTCTAATTAGTGGTGTCTCAGTTATGTATGATCATGACACTTGTTGGCTGTAGATTCAGAAGAGGGCAGCAGTGAGTTGCTTATTCAAGGGAATGTTGGGCTGCAGTTAATTGATAGACAATTATTAGACCTCCTGAAGTTTCAGTACTTGGGTCTGGTGTCTTATTTCTATTGAAGCTGTATGTAAAGTTTTCACTATTTTGTTGTGATCGATTTGTGTTACTTTACATTCCAGATATGTTAACCGATGCTTCACTCTGAACTAGATTTGTCAATGGGCTTCTTATTGAGCAACCCTCATATTGTAAGCTAAAAAATCAACCCTCAATTTAACAGTCAATGTTCTTTCTCTATTTCATTCTAATTTTTGGTTCCTTATTTTCCTCTTCGTAATGATATAAAATACAAATCTGCCCCATCCTCATTTCTACTCTTTCATATTATGGAACAGTTACAGGGAATTGGAAACCATTTCCCAAATAAACATCGTCTTGTTTTCTTTCTGAAACTTCCCCTAAAAACGCCTCACACTTCTCTTGTGTCTGCCGAATGAAAACACAATGGTCAGGAGTGTAGCCTACCTTTGGCAAAGAGTTAGGAGCTAGGGATGGGGTCTTTTTGTGATGACTGGATTATGTATTCATTAAAATCACATCTATACTGCTCCCCAAACAGGTTGTCAGGCTGGGAGCCAGCTCACACCGCATCAGTACTTTTACGAGTGGGCCCCCCAGAAACCTTCAGCGAGACTGTTTTTAGTGGCTCTTGCTGCAAATGGAAACACTTAGCTCCCACAATAAATTACCCTGCAGCCAGAGATGGTGATGCCACACTGCACAGACCCCCAGCCCTGCCACTCTGCCCGGTCAGAGAGATACTTGCACACGTAGCAGCAGAAGTGTTTGGATTGAGCAAAAGTATCAGTTATGGATAGTGGAATGATGATGGCAGACAGTGAACGGACATAAACAAGAAAAAGGAATGGGGTTGTTATACTAGGGTGTAGTGTCCTCTGGTGAAGAGTGATAAAGGCAGGAGATATCATAGTCGCCCCCCCCCCCCCCCCCCCCCCCCCCCCCCGGGGGGTTTGAGATTGGGTTCGTGTCAAGATAGAGTTGAGTGTCTGGCTCTTCATTTCTTTGGAGGGAAATAGATAAACAACCATTAGTGTTGTTGGAGTTCATTGCTCTCCAGGGTAATACCCCCATCTCACCAAAGAACTACTATTCAATATAGCTACTATTATTCTGAATATGCTTTGTATGATTAACAGATACATTATAAAAGCTCTATAGGCTATTGTCAAATCAAGTAGCACTTTCTCGGCCAATCAATGACATACTCTCTTTCTACCAGACTCAGATGTGGTCAAGTTCAAATATTACAACAACACACTTACAGGTACTTTACTTAAACTGCTGTATTAGAAGTCCAGGTGCATAAGGAAATAATAGTTGCAAAATGGTGTGTTGCCTTTGCCTAAGAATACCTACCCAAATAAATAATCCAAATTATTATGCCTGCTGGTTCTAACTTGTGTTTGACCGCCTAATAATGTAATTGCAGCTGACCAAACTGATTGTTGTTGAAATATTGCCCCGCTGTTATAGCTACGTTGTGACAATGTTGTGTGTTCACCGAGAGGGCCAACGGCACAACCATAACAAACACAGCTGAATGTGGAGTTTCCATTTCAATTGCATGACGGGGCACGCAGCGTCTGGATGGGACTTTGGAAAAGGGAGCTCAGTCATCTGCTGTGCTCTGCTCTGTTTGGCTACTGGCCAGCATGGTAAGCAGAGCCCTGACAGTACAACCGACCTGTGAAGTCATTGTCCAGATGCACTTAAACATTTCCAAATGCAAATGATACATAAACAGACGGACAAAATCAGTTCCAGGTTGTGCACAACAGAATGAATGCAGGGACTGCAGGAGCATGTTTGACAAAGTAAAGCTGTGCAAGATTAAAGGGTTGTGCCTTTAATGAGGGTGTGGACCAAGAAGGTCAGGTCAGAGAGACTGTGACGTAGGCTGAGGTTCAAATTCTATTCGTTTTCATTCAAACACTCCCAGTGTGATCGAATCTGCCTGGAGCGCCTGTTGGGCAGGATTTTGCACTCATGAGACAATTCCATTGATTCCATTGCGCTACGCAAACTCAATTAAGCGCAGCTAAAGTATAAACAAAAATAATATATAAACACTACCGTTCAAAAGTTTGGGGTCACTTTTTTTTGTCCATTAAAACAACATAAAATTGATCAGAAATACAGTGTAGACATTGTTAATGTTGTAAATGACTATTGTTGCTGGAAACGGCAAATTCTTTAGGGAATATCTACATAGGCGTACAGAGGCCCAGTAGCAGCAACCGTCACTCCTGTGTTCCAATGGCACGTTGTGTTAGCTAATCCAAGTTTATAATTTTAAAAGGCTAATTGATCATTAGAAAACGTACTTTGGTGTGAAAAGTGCAAATCAATCCCAGAACAACAGCAAGGGACATTGTGAAGATACTGGAGGAAAAGGGTACAGAAGTATCTATATCCACGGTAAAACGAGTCCTATATTGACATAACCTGAAAGGCCGCTCAGCAAGGAAGAAGCCACTACTCCAAAACTGCCAGAAAAAAAGATCGTACTTTTTGGAGAAATGTCCTCTGGTCTGATGAAACAAAAATAGAACTGTTTGGCCATAATGACCGTCGTTATGTTTGGAGGAAAAAGGAAGAGGCTTGCAAGCCGAAGAACACCATCCCAACCGTGAAGCCCGGGAGTGGCAGCATCATGTTGTGGATGTGCTTTGCTGCAGGAGGGACTGCTGCACATCACAAAATAGATGGCATCCTAAGGAAGGAAAATTATGTGGATATATTGAAGCAACATGTCAGGAATTTAAAGCTTAGTCGCAAATGGGTCTTCCAAATGGACAATGACCCGAGCATACTTCCAAAGTTGTGGTAAAATGTGTTAAGGACAACAAAGTCAAGGTATTGGAGTGGCCATCACAAAGCCTTGACCTCAATCCTATAGAACATTTGTGTGCAGAACTCAAAAGGTGTGTGTGAGCAAGGAGGCCTACAAACTTGACTCAGTTACACCAGCTCTGTCAGGAGGAATGGGCCAAAATTCACCCAACTTATTGTGGGAAGCTTGCGGAAGGCTACCCGAAATGTTTGACCCAAGTTAAACTGTTTAAAGGCAATGCTACCAAATACTAATTGAGTGAATGTAAACTTCTGACCCACTGGGAATGTGATGAAAGAAATAAAAGCTTAAATAAATTATTCTCTCTACTATTATTCTGACATTTCACTTTCTTAAAATAAAGTGGTGATCCTAACTGACCTAAGACAGTGAATTGTTACTAGGATTAAATGTCAGGAATTGTGAAAAACTGTATTTGGCTAAGGTGTATGTAAACTTCCGACTTCAACTGTAGCCACCATCCAATGACCCACCCGCCCCGCTAAATGTCATTATAGCCGTCTAATTTGTATTTATTTTCTTTTAGCTGAGGGATAGGCTCTATAGCCTAACCTAGGCCTACTAACCTTTCAGCCTACTTTTATTTATTATTTGTAGTTATCATGTTCACATAGGCCCACACCATTTATAGGCTGTCGATTACGACACATTTACAGACCTAACGAAAGGGTCAATGTGTAATTTTTATACCTATGGCCTTATCCTGTTGATATTTCGTTTTAATAAAAATTAACAACTTATCCTGTAGATCCCTCTTAAGGATCTGCCCCAACATTTATGTTTTATTTGGTCCAAACGATTAGCCCTATGTCTTTTGGGTGAGGTATTTTTAGGCTGGGCTATTGATTTTATTTTCTCCCTATTTTTTACTGTGGTCTGGACAGGGGCTACATTGTCATTTACTTAATGCGTGGCGGAGAGGATGAGGCATTTCTTTGGGGGGGGGCGGGGATGTTGTGCGTTGCTAACTGCTCCCGTTTTTTTTTTTTGGAACACAGAATTGAGACTGAGTGTGGGGTTAAATAGATCCAACGGGATATGTCGAGTTGTTTGGGAACTCGGCTGGGATGTTCAGAGATTTTTTTATGTACACCATTTATTTTTATTTTATGTGATCACAGCTGTAACTAACTATTATCCACCTGTACCCAGAGATGACTTGCACTAGAGTTTGATTACTGTTCGATGACGTTGACTAGTACCTTTAATCTACTGACATGGAACTGCCATGGTCCAGGTCATGCAATAAAACTGAAAAAGATACTATGTGCTCTTAAAAAGGAAAAAGCAGACATTGCGCTATTACAAGAGACACACCTCTGTGATGCCGAACATGCCAAACTCCGCAGAGCTTGGGTGGGACAGGTGTATTTCTCATCTTTCAAATCAAACAGTAGAGGCACAGCCATACTTATCCATAAGAATGTTCCATTCATAATTGACAAAAACATATCTGATCCGGAGGGGAGATTTATTCTGATAACTGGATCACTGTGTGGGCAACCAATTATTATCTTAAACATATACACCCAAAACACAGATACTCCTGCTTTCATGTCAATGAGCATTGTGTTTCCTTTGAAGTGCTGGCTGGAGATTTTAATTGTACCCCTCAATCCAACCCTGGACAAATCATCTCAAATCCCTACCACAAACCCTAGATCTGCAAAGATGTTGAAATCTCTTACTAAAGAGATGGGACTGATAGATATCTGGAGAGAGACTAATAGCCCATCTATGGACTATACATAATGTCCATAATATCTACTCCCGTATAGATTACATTTTTTCCCCCAAAGATTTTCATAAATTCAGCCACGTGTACAATCGGACCCATAGCACTTTCAAATCATGCCTTTGTCCACCTCCGCTTTGACCTCTGCAAAAACATCCCGAGGTCAAAGAGCTGGAAATTCAACACCATGTTATCAAAGGAAGCATTCCATACCTTGGTTACTTCATGGATAGACAACTACACACAAGACAACAAAGACTCTTCTGTTTCTCCGGCCACAATGCTGGACGCTGCCAAAGCCACACTAAGAGGTCATCTAATTGCATATGCTTCCTCTAAGAAAAAAGCACTGGAAGCACACAGGTTAGATCTTGAGAGGGAGCTCGAACGCTGTGAAAAAGTACATGAACAATCCCCAGACAGCACCTCCTGGAGTTAACTTAAAGCAGCCAAAGCCAAACTGAACTTGGACTATACTTGGACTCGGGAGATAAAAAAAATATGTTTTCTTTACTAAACAGAAATACCATGAGTATAGCAATAGGCCTAGTAGATTGTTTGCTTACCAATTAAAACAAGAGCAGTCAGAGCGTACAGTCATGGCCATCCGAACAGCAGAGGACGAGGTCACATGTGGTCACACCCAAATAAGATACATTTTACTTTTCATGATTTGTACTGCAAACTATATACTTCTGAGAGAAGACATACAGATGCAGAACTCTATTCCTTCCTAGAGGGAATCTCGCTAAACACTCTTCTTCCCAGAATAATAAAAGCGGACCAAACTGGATTTATTAGAGACAGGTACTCTTCTGATAACATTGGCCATCTTTTTGATATTATTGATCAAGTATACTCACAGAAGATCCCTGTCCTGCTGGCTTCACTGGATGCTGAGAAGGAGTTCAACAGGA
Organism: Salmo trutta; assembly: GCF_901001165.1. Taxonomy (NCBI): domain Eukaryota; kingdom Metazoa; phylum Chordata; class Actinopteri; order Salmoniformes; family Salmonidae; genus Salmo; species Salmo trutta. The sequence continues at coordinate 32,958,180 of NC_042977.1, read as the reverse complement.
TGGAGTGGAGCTTTCTGTTCTGTCTTAGAAAAGTTCAATATGGGCCCAAACTTTGTTAAATGGATAATGTCCCTATATTCTCATCCAAATGCCATGGTGACTACTAACGGTCTGAACTCTGACAGACTCCCTTTGGGACGTGGCACAAGACAGGGTGCTCGCTGTCCCCCCTGCTCTACTTGTTGGGGACGGCGCCTTTGGCAGAGTTGATAAGGAGCAATCCAAGTATTATGGGTGTTTTCTGCAGGCGGCCTGCAGCACAAGATTTCGCTCTACGGGGATGATGTCTTGCTCTACATATCCAACCCTGAGAAATGCCTCCCATTTTAGACACAATTGCTCAGTATGACAAGTTTTCAGGATATAAGATACATTTGAACAAATCCGCTGTTTGCCCTCTCAAGCTTACACTTACACTTTATGAAGACAATCTGTCCATTCCAATGGAAGACATAGGGGTTTCAATACCTTGGGATCTTTGTAACACCAGATCTGAATTGCCTTTTCAATTAATATTATCTCCCACTCCTGGATCAAATCAAGAACGATCTCCAAACCTGGATCTCCCTCCCAATTAGCTTAGTCAGAAGAATCAATGTTATCCGTATGAGCATCCTCCCTAGATTGAACTATTTATTTTAGATGCTCCCATGCTATCTCCCAGTTTTCTTTTTCAAAACAACTAACCAAAGCATCACCAAATGTATATGGGACAATAAAAACCTAAGATGAAGTTCTCCACTCTATCGAAACCTGAATCTAAGGGTGGTCTTGCCCTTCCCTTCCTTCAATTGTACTACTGGTCTGCCCAAATCTGCAACATGCTAACATGGATCACAAACAGACTTGACTCAATGTGGATTCAGATAGAAGCCCAATCCTGTGGTTCATTGCCCCTAAGCTTAATTATATTCATTAATAACTTTAGTGAAGTGGGCCACATAGCCAAAACCTTTGTGATTTACAGCACCCAACTAACATGGAGGGACTGTAAGAAATACCTTGGCATTTCCTCCCAAATATGTTCTCACTCGCCTATAGTATGCAACCCAGACTTGAAAAAGCCTTGAGTGATGCCAACTTTAATCTGTGGCATACTCTAGGAATCAGGACCTTTTCAGACCTGTTTCATCAGTAAACCACTACACTGAAATCTTTTCAAGAGCTCTGCAGTGAATTCAATGTGCCAAGATCAAATTATTTTTTTATATCTTCAAATTAGACGCATCATTTCCTCATTTACTTCCAAGAGGAGGTTTAGAGCTCAGCTGAATGAAGTTGAGACCCTTCTTGATACAGCACAATCCATCAAAGGCAAAATCTCCTATATCTATAGACTCCTTTCTGAGAAAGGGGGCTCCTCCTTTACTCCTTTGAAAATAATCTGGGAAAAGGAACTTTGTCTGATTATCAGTGATGAGTTATGGGCGGATGTTTGTGACAGGGTATACTGCTCCTCTACTAATGTAAAAATGAAAGAAACTAATTACAATTTTTTGTGCACATTTTGTTACGCCCCAGTGAGACTCCATAGAATGAATGCAGACATTTCTCTTAACTGTAAAATATGTAACCCTGAAAGTTGTCACGTCCTGACCATAGTAAGATGTTATTTTCTATGGTAGAGTAGGTCAGGGCGTGACAGGGGGTGTTTTGTGTTTTTCTATGTTTTGTATTTCTATGTTTAAGTTCTAGTTTTTCTATTTCTGTGTTTTTTTGGTTGATCTCCAATTGGAGGCAGCTGGTCCTCGTCTCTAATTGGAGATCATATTTAAGTAGGGGTTTTTCTTCCTGGGTTTGGTGGGTGATTGTTTGTGAGTAGTGTTTGTTCTCCTCTGCGTCACGGTTTGTTGTTTTTTGTCTATTCAGTTATTTTTATGTATTGCATGAGTTTCACAGAGTAAATAAAATGTTGAACTATTAACACGCTGCGCTTTGGTCCCCTCTCTACGACAGTCGCGACAAAAGTGGAACTTATATGCATGTATTTTGGAGTTGTAGAGAGATTACCAGATTTTGGCAATCTATACATACTGCTGCACAGAAAATACTAGATGTACAGTTTGATATGACCCCGTGTATCTATCTTCTTAATGCCCAGTTTGTTTGTTTTGTTTTTATATTATATTTTATTATATTATTTATGTCTGTCACATCTGTTAATGCGGAATGTGTTTTGTTGGTTGATTTGAAAAACAAGAAAACTTAATAAAACTTTAAATCGAGAAAAGAAATCCCCCCAAAAATCTGCCGTTTCCAGCTACAACAGTCATTTACAACATTAACAATGTCTACACTGTATTTCTGATAAATTTGATGTTATTTTAATGGACAAAAAAATTTGCTTTTCTTTTAAAAACATGGACATGTCTAGGTGACCCCAAACTTTTGAACGGTCGCATATGTGTTTTCCAGGATGTTGAAATCAGGCTAATTTTTGGTTCTGATGAAAGTTGAAAATAAGTCATTTATAGACATCTCTGTTTGGGACAAATCAAGACTGGTCCAACGTAGACATCTACGATTGGTTCACATTTGGTCTGGACCAAAAACCACTGTCCGTGGATGTGGAAATCAAAATAAAGACATCCAAAAGGCGTCAGCGTCGGTCCGTGCTTACTGAGGTGTAGCCTACAGGGTTGCCTGAAATTGAATTTTATGAATGCCCATATATGTGGTAAGCCTACCGTTTGTAAAACACAGAAAAAAGGACATCTTCACAGGACCAAAGAAATTACGTCCAAAACACGTCTGCTCGTGCTTACTGGGGTGTAGCCTATCATATCGGCCAGCACTGGAATTTTATCAAATCAAATTTTATTTGTCACATACACATGGTTAGCAGATGTTAATGCGAGTGTAGCGAAATGCTTGTGCTTCTAGTTCCGACCATGCAGTCATATCTAACAAGTAATCTAACCTAACAATTTCACAACTACCACAACTACACACAAGTGTAAAGGAATGAATAAGAATATGTACATAAAAATATATGAATGAGCGATGGCCGAACGGCATAGGCAAAATGCAGTAGATGGTATAGAGTACAGTATATACATATGAGATGAGTAATGGAGGGTATGTAAACATTATATAAAGTGGCATTGTTTAAAGTGACTAGTGATACATTTATTACATCCAATCTTTTCATTATTAAAGTGGCTAGAGATGAGTCAGTATGTTGGCAGCAGCCACTCAATGTTAGTGATGGCTGTTTAACAGTCTGATGGCCTTGAGATAGAAGCTGTTTTCCAGTCTCTCGGTCCCCGCTTTGATGCACCTGTACTGACCTCGCCTTCTGGATGATAGCGGGGTGAACAGGCAGTGGCTCGGGTGGTTGTTGTCCTTGATGATCTTTTTGGCCTTCCTGTGACATCGGGTAGTGTAGGTGTCCTGAAGGGCAGGTAGTTTGCCCCCGGTGATGCGTTGTGCAGACCTCACTACCCTCTGGAGAGCCTTACGGTTGTGGGCGGAGCAGTTGCCCTACCAGGCGGTCATACACCCCAACAGGATGCTCTCAATTGTGCATCTGTAAAAGTTTGTGAGTGTTTTTGGTGACAAGCCTCTTGAGGCTGCTGCACCTTCTTCACCACGCTGTCTGTGTGGGTGGACCATTTCAGTTTGTCCGTGATGTGTACGCCGAGGAACTTAAAACTTTCCACCTTCTCCACTACTGTCCCGTCGATGTGGATAGGGGCTTGCTCCCTCTGCTGTTTCCTGAAGTCCACAATCATCTCCTTTGTTTTGTTGACAATGAATGTGAGGTTATTTTCCTGACACCCCACTCCGAGGGCCCTCACCTCCTCCCTGTAGGCCGTCTTGTCATGGTTGGTAATCAAGCCTACCACTGTAGTGTCGTCTGCAAACTTGATGATTGAGTTGGAGGCGTGCATGGCCACGCATTCATGGGTGAACAGGGAGTAAAGGAGAGGGCTGAGAACGCACCCTTGTGGGGCCCCAGTGTTGAGGATCAGCAGGGTGGAGATGTTGTTACCTACCCTCACCACCTGGGGTGGCCCGTCAGGAAGTCCAGGACCCAGTTGCACAGGGCGGGGTCAAGACCCAGGGGCTCGAGCTTAATGACGAGTTTGGAGGGTACTATGGTGTTAAATGATGAGCTGTAGTCAATGAACAGTATTCTTACATAGGTATTCCTCTTGTCCAGATGGGTTAGGGCAGTGTGATTGCGATTGTGTCGTCTGTGGACCAATTGGGGCGGTAAGCAAATTGGAGTGTGTCTAGGGTGGAGGTGATATGGTCCTTGACTAGTCTCTCAAAGCACTTCATGATGACGGAAGTGAGTGCTACGGGGCCATAGTCATTTAGCTCAGTTACCTTAGCTTTCTTGGATCAGGAACAATGGTGGCCCTCTTGAAGCATGTGGGAACAGCAGACTGGGATAAGGATTGATTGAATATGTCCGTAAACACACCAGCCAGCTGGTCTGCGCATGCTCTGAGGACGCGACTGGGGATGCCATCTGGGCTGGCAGCCTTGCGAGGGTTAACACTTTTAAATGTTTTACTCACATTGGCTGCAGTGACGGAGAGCCCGCAGGTTTTGGTAGCGGGCCTTGTCGGTGGCACTGTATTGTCCTCAAAGCGCGTAAAGAAGTTGTTTGTCTGGGAGCAAGACATTGTGGTCCGCGACGGGGCTGGTTTTCCTTTTGTAGTCCGTGATTGACTGTAGACCCTGCCACATACCTCTCGTGTCTGAGCCGCTGAATTGCGACTCTACTTTGTCTCTATACTGACGCTTAGCTTGTTTGATTGCCTTGCGGAGGGAAATATCTACACTGTGTGTGTTCGGTCATGTTTCCGGTCACCTTGCCCTGATTAAAAGCAGTGGTTCACGCTTTCAGTTTTGCGCAAATGCTGCCATCAATCCACAGTTTCTGGTTGGGGAATGTTTTAATAGAAGCTGTGGGTACAACATCACCGATGCACTTGCTAATAAACACGCTCACTGAATCAGCGTATTCATCAATGTTATTGTCCGACGCTATGCGGAACTTATCGCAGTCCAAGTGATCGAAGCAATCTTGAAGCGTGGAATCCGATTGGTCTTACCAGCGTAGTTTCTGTCTATAGGCTGGGAGCAACAAAATGGAGTCGTGGTCAGATTTTCCGAAAGGAGTGTGGGGGATGGCTTTATATGCGTCACGGAAGTTAGTAACAATGTAAGAAATAAAATAAAATACTGCATAGTTTCCTAGGAACGCGAAGCGAGGTGCTGAAACCCGTTTACACAGCGGGAAATGCAGAACAATTTTATTTTTCACTATGATCAGCGTGCCAAAAATGTACGGATACAAACTTGAAACAACTGATCATGACAATGAGGTGAAACTCCTGGACAACAGTTGTGATTGTCCATTCCATATTGTCCATTTTACTTTGACCTGTCCTTTTTTTTAGGATATGTTGTTTGTTAACATGACAGCATACTTTTTATTTGATTGAGCACCATTTAGGTTAGGCTATTTGAGTTAAGCTGTTTGATCTGAGAAACCTGCATGATCATTACACTGTCATACATTTTATCTCCAGTCTGTAGGCTACAGAAAACACCACTTACTCTTTATTCCATTTCCTATATCGGCTACATGATTTACGTTAGATAATTTTTTTGATGTAATGTTGGTGGTGCACTGCAGAGATGCGTCTCTCAAACAGCACCCTGGAGAGGCGCGCTGGGAATGGACAAGCTAAATATTTTACTCCTCTGACAAAGTGGGCACTGCTTATCTAAGGGCGGCATCAGCGCTCACCTAAAAAGCCCATATGCCACTGGTTGAGAGAAATTGGCATTGTTTTTGTACATAATTATGTGAGGTTTTATGTGTTGTTGTTGGAGGTGCGTCTTGGTCAGTTTAGCTCAGAAAATGCCACCTTCGTCAGTCTGCCACCATAGGCGGCCACCTAATCCTGCTTAATGAGTGGGCCGGCCGTGGGCATTCTCATTTTCGTTTGTCAGATTTTTACAAATGCACTTCTTGTAAGGTTTTGACCTTATTCCGCTCTTCTTGAGTGTTTCTTGCCATGGTTTTCACTGTTTTCTTAGAAGCACAGATAATTAGAATATTCCTATTACTGTAATTTTGCATTTATTTGTGAACATCTTTCAAGCTTTAACACATTGTGACAGAGGACACAGTAAGGTAAAGGAGAAAGCAGAACACATTGTAGACAGATTGATTCCATTTAAATGATAAGATTTCTTTTTTTTCTTTTTTTTCTTTCTACAAAATACAAACTTATACATTCAAACAACAACGTACAGATGCCCACAAACAATGACTAGATCTCATCTGCCCAGACCCGCAAGCAGGCACATCACATTCACTACTTCCGGTTTGGAGCGAGCAGTCGCACTACGCTTCACTCCACAGGTAATATTACACTTCACTACATTACAACGGTTTGATTTGTTTGATCCGAGCAATTCTTTTCTTAGCTAGCTACATAGCCGTCTTTGTATCAAAGATAATCGTGTAGCTTAGAGTAATTATCGAAGTTAGCTATCTTCGTCCTCCTACCGTAGTCATCACTGCTAGCTAGCTAGTCAACACTGCTAGCTAGCCAACCAGCCAACTTCCACCGACTAGCAGCACTGTAGAATCTATTACATTACAACGGAACGACTTGACTAGTGTAGTGTTAGTGAGCCAGCTACATAGTTGTCTTTGCATCTAAGATAATTGTGTAGTTTAGAGTAATTATTAGTAACTAGCCAGCCGCGACGCCAGACTTAGTCAACACACCTAGTCTTCATTAACCCACTGCTAGCTAGCTAGCCAACAGCTAGCCAACCGTTACCGACTAGCAGCGCTCTAGACACTAATACTTTACAACGGAACGACTTGATTAGTGTAGTGTTAGTGAGCCAGCTACATAGTTGTCTTTGCTGTCTTTGCATCTAAGATAATTGTGTAGTTTAGAGTAATTATTAGTAACTAGCCAGCCGCGACGCCAGACGTAGTCAACACACCTAGTCATCATTAACCCACTGCTAGCTAGCTAGCAAACAGCTAGCCAACCGTTACCGACTAGCAGCGCTGTAGATACCAATACTTTACAACGGAACGATTTGACTAGTGCAGTGTTGGCTAGCTAGCTACATAGTTGTCTTTGTCATAGCTTGATAATTGTGTAGTTTAGTAATTACCGAGGTTAGCTAGCCAGCTATTGCCGTCCCCCGCGACGCCATTTTTTCCAAACCCAGCCAACTAGTAACACTGTAGAAACTAAATACATTACAAAGGAACGTCTTGATTAGTGTTATGTTAGCTAGCTACAAAGTTGCTTTTGTATCATGACAAGGTGTAGTACTGAAACTATCGAGGTCACCTAGCCAGCTACACCTAGCCAGCTACACGGTCAAACAAAGTCAACAACGCAGCCACTGCTAGCTAGCCTACTCCACCAGCCAGCAGTACTGTATCATTTTCGTCATTTTAGTCAATAAGATTTTTTGCAACGTAAGCTTAACTTTCTGAACATTCGAGACGTGTAGTCCACTTGTCATTCCAATCTCCTTTGCATTAGCGTAGCCTCTTCTGTAGCTTGTCAACTATGTGTCTGTCTATCCCTGTTCTCTCCCCTCTGCACAGGCCATACAAACGCTTCACACCGCGTGGCCGCTGCCACTCTAACCTGGTGGTCCCAGCGCGCACGACCCACGTGGAGTTCCAGGTCTCCGGCAGCCTCTGGAACTGCCGGTCTGCGGCCAACAAGGCTGAGTTCATCTCAGCCTATGCTACCCTCCAGTCCCTAGACTTCCTGGCGCTGACGGAAACATGGATCACCACAGATAACACTGCTACTCCTACTGCTCTCTCCTCGTCTGCCCACGTGTTCTCGCATACCCCTAGAGCATCGAGCCAGCGGGGTGGTGGCACTGGAATCCTCATCTCCCCCAAGTGGACATTCTCTCTTTCTCCCCTGACCCATCTGTCTATCTCCTCATTTGAATTCCATGCTGTCACAGTTACCAGCCCTTTCAAGCTTAACATCCTCATCATTTATCGCCCTCCAGGTTCCCTTGGAGAGTTCATCAATGAGCTTGACGCCTTGATAAGTTCCTTCCCTGAGGATGGCTCACCTCTCACAGTTCTGGGTGACTTTAACCTCCCCACGTCTACCTTTGACTCATTCCTCTCTGCCTCCTTCTTTCCACTCCTCTCCTCTTTTGACCTCACCCTCTCACCTTCCCCCCCTACTCACAAGGCAGGCAATACGCTTGACCTCATCTTTACTAGATGCTGTTCTTCCACTAATCTCATTGCAACTCCTCTCCAAGTCTCCGACCACTACCTTGTATCCTTTTCCCTCTCGCTCTCATCAAAAACTTCTCACTCTGCCCCTACTCAGATGGTATTGCGCCGTCCCAACCTTCGCTCTCTCTCTCCTGCTACTCTCTCCTCTTCCATCCTATCATCTCTTCCCTCTGCTCAAACCTTCTCCAACCTATCTCCTGATTTTGCCTCCTCAACCCTCCTCTCCTCCCTCTCTGCATCCTTTGATTTTCTCTGTCCCCTATCCTCCAGGCCGGCTCGGTCCTCCCCTCCTGCTCCGTGGCTCGACGACTCACTGCGAGCTCACAGAACAGGGCTCCGGGCAGCCGAGCGGAAATGGAGGAAAACTCGCCTCCCTGCGGACCTCGCATCCTTTCACTCCCTCCTCTCTACATTTTCCTCTTCTGTATCTGCTGCTAAAGCCACTTTCTACCACTCTAAATTCCAAGCATCTGCCTCTAACCCTAGGAAGCTTTTTGCTACCTTCTCCTCCCTCCTGAATCCTCCTCCCCCTCCCCCCTCCTCCCTCACTGCGGATGACTTCGTCAACCATTTTGAAAAGAAGGTTGATGACATCCGATCATCGTTTGCTAAGTCAAGCGACACCGCTGGTCCTGCTCACACTGCCCTACCCTGTGCTTTGACCTCTTTCTCCCCTCTCTCTCCAGATGAAATCTCGCGTCTTGTGACGGCCGGCCGCCCAACAACCTGCCCACTTGACCCTATCCCCTCCTCTCTTCTCCAGACCATTTCCGGAGACCTTCTCCCCTACCTCACCTCGCTCATCAACTCATCCTTGACCGCTGGCTACGTCCCTTCCGTCTTCAAGAGAGCGAGAGTTGCACCCCTTCTGAAAAAAACCTACACTCGATCCCTCCGATGTCAACAACTACAGACCAGTATCCCTTCTTTCTTTTCTCTCCAAAACTCTTGAACGTGCCGTCCTTGGTCATCTCTCCTGATATCTCTCTCAGAACGACCTTCTTGATCCTAATCAGTCAGGTTTCAAGACTGGGCATTCAACTGAGACTGCTCTTCTCTGTGTCACGGAGGCTCTCCGCACTGCTAAAGCTAACTCTCTCTCCTCTGCTCTCATCCTTCTAGACCTATCTGCTGCCTTTGATACTGTGAACCATCAGATCCTCCTCTCCACCCTCTCCGAGCTGGGCATCTCCGGCGCGGCCCACGCTTGGATTGCGTCCTACCTGACAGGTCGCTCCTACCAGGTGGCGTGGCGAGAATCTGTCTCCGCACCACGTGCTCTCACCACTGGTGTCCCCCAGGGCTCTGTTCTAGGCCCTCTCCTATTCTCGCTATACACCAAGTCACTTGGCTCTGTCATATCCTCACACGGTCTCTCCTATCATTGCTATGCAGACGACACACAATTAATCTTCTCCTTTCCCCCTTCTGACAACCAGGTGGCGAATCGCATCTCTGCATGTCTGGCAGACATATCAGTGTGGATGACGGATCACCACCTCAAGCTGAACCTCGGCAAGACGGAGCTGCTCTTCCTCCCGGGGAAGGACTGCCCGTTCCATGATCTCGCCATCACGGTTGACAACTCCCTTGTGTCCTCCTCCCAGAGTGCTAAGAACCTTGGCGTGATCCTGGACAACACCCTGTCGTTCTCCACTAACATCAAGGCGGTGACCCGATCCTGTAGGTTCATGCTCTACAACATTCGCAGAGTACGACCCTGCCTCACACAGGAAGCGGCGCAGGTCCTAATCCAGGCACTTGTCATCTCCCGTCTGGATTACTGCAACTCGCTGTTGGCTGGGCTCCCTGCCTGTGCCATCAAACCCCTACAACTCATCCAGAACGCCGCAGCCCGTCTGGTGTTCAACCTTCCCAAGTTCTCTCACGTCACCCCGCTCCTCCGCTCTCTCCACTGGCTTCCAGTTGAAGCTCGCATCCGCTACAAGACCATGGTGCTTGCCTACGGAGCTGTGAGGGGAACGGCACCTCCGTACCTTCAGGCTCTGATCAGGCCCTACACCCAAACAAGGGCACTGCGTTCATCCACCTCTGGCCTGCTCGCCTCCCTACCTCTGAGGAAGCACAGTTCCCGCTCAGCCCAGTCAAAACTGTTCGCCGCTCTGGCACCCCAATGGTGGAACAAGCTCCCTCACGATGCCAGGACAGCGGAGTCAATCACCACCTTCCGGAGACACCTGAAACCCCACCTCTTTAAGGAATACCTGGGATAGGATAAAGTAATCCTTCTAACCCCCCCCCCCCCCTTTAAAAGATTTAGATGCACTATTGTAAAGTGGTTGTTCTACTGGATATTATAGGTGAATGCACCAATTTGTAAGTCGCTCTGGATAAGAGCGTCTGCTAAATGACTTAAATGTAAATGTAAATGTATCTCTAGTGCCTGCATTTTTACAATAAAACAGAAAATGTCCAAGATTTACTATTCATGTACCATGCAGGTCTTTCTCTATGTCTCTCTTTCTCTCTCTCTACCATCCGTCTCTCTCCATCATCTTCTCTTTCTGTGGGTTTATTTCCATAACCGCAAGGAAATTTTGGACAACACCTATTTTGTGGAAACCCCTTCCACAATCCCAAACGGTTTGTCCACGTAACCTCAGAGGAGCAGCCAGCAACTATGTAACTTGAGAAGATTGAGTACACACACACACACTAGACTGTAGCCTGGTGAGCCTATTGAGAAGCTAAAACAAAGATTACCAGATGCTTACCCAGTCCAGTCCTACCATATGTGAGTGAGGTGGAGGATACTGTGCAAATGTGGTAGAGGGAGTGGGAGAGAGAGAGAAGAGGGGTGTGAACCTTTGACCTGCAGTGTTCATTACAGATTGAAAAAAAAAAACCTGAATGTCTATTGACCATAAAGCTAATGGAAAACAATGACGTGCTATGTCGTCTGTCAGTTGGTTGGTTTTCCTCCTGAGGAAATGTAGTTTTCCTCTCAGGATATCAGTCAGGAATCCCCTTCTTCACTGATGAAAACCATGGAGCAGTCAAAACAGTTGCTCTGTAATTCCGCATGCGGCCTGGTTTCAATTAAAGCTTTGAATATCAAAGACAATCACTCCCATTTTAATGTGCCTTTTTTATGTGTACCCAGTATATTTTGATGGAACATTTGTGGGTGGAGCACTTGCTAATTGGTATGGAAAACTTGCACCTGTGGTAGACCAATGTTTTGAGAGTCAGAAAAATTAAATATTTGCGTTCTTTTGGTCTCTTTTGAGGAGGAGTTCGAGTTTATCCCAAAACATTTTCAGACCACAATCGCATCTGACCATATTAGGCAGTCAGGCAGTGAACAATAGACATATTTGGTGCTTCTGCTCCAGCTCAGTTATAACTGTCAAGTAACCTACCAAAACCTCAGCTGGCCCTAATGATATACATTTGCCTTGCACCAAGTTCGGGAACAAAACATGAAAATAAACAGAAAACTTTAGGAATCGGGGACGAGGGCCACTTGCCATTAAGAGACAACTGTGCTGCCAGACTCCCAGGACTGCCCCTGTGGCTAAGCCCTGTGCCACCACCTCATTAGTGGTAATCATGAATGAACGAAAATGCCAAGTTCCTTTTGATCAGATCATCTTGTGTCAGAGTTGTGTACTAGCAGGTTGAGGGAGGATATTATGTCACTGTTTTCACGGCTCAAAACACAACCTTCTGGGACGTTTATTGTGACGCTTTCTGTATTATGTCATTATATGACCCACTCTTACACAGCAATGTCACAGAGGACAGCGATGTTGAATGAATACTACTCTATGGGTTTATACATCATTCTAGTATGTTAATTTTGAACAATAACCAACTGTACCAACCCATTAGAATAGTCTAATATCGGTACCCTGTGTTGTGCAAAATTAATTGACAATAGGCCTACTTGTATTTTGACCAGCACATAAAATGAAACCAAAATCCCCTATTCTACATTTTTCTGATGAGGTTGTCACAGTGAGTGAGTTGTTTTTGTTTTCTTCCTCTGCATGCGTTCGGCAGGGGAGGATCCATCAAGACATTCTTTCCATTCTGGAGGAAGGAGAGGTGGAATCACTCCGTCTATATATATGACGATGTGCGTCATTCTCCTCCCTCCTCTCCTGCCCTGTGGTTTTCTGGACCGGGGATATCTATATTCTATGATGTTAAAGTTACTGTGGTGATCTCTCATTTGTGGTGGAGCCCTAATCCCTAAATTAGAGGGGCAATATCATCAAATATTCCTTACATCTGCAAACCGAATGAGAGAGAAGTTTCCCTTCTAGATAGAAGGCTGGTAGAGGGTTCATATGCCCCACTGGGTCAGGTACACTGTAGACCACATATTTACTGTACATAATGGCTGCAGTGGTGAAGCCTTTGTGGTTTATGAGTTATGATGCAGGGGGAGATGCTCTCTTAAGAGATTTACCATAAGGATTTACAGTGCAGATGCAGAAAACATATTATCTTAGGTAAGAGATATACTGAAATGAACCTCTAAAGGTTTCATCCTTATTGGAGCAGTGTATAGCAGGCCTATGGGCTGGGCGATCCGGGTTTGAGACCTGCAGCGGGCGTACGTTGCGAAATCGCTACAATTCTGTAAGAGAAGGATTTGCATCTCTTCTTGGATTGTTATAGTCAGCTGATGCATCCGTCATCAACTTGAGTTGACCATCATTTAAAAAAAGTCTTAAAGCATATGCATATTGGCCATGTCAGGTGCGCAATGGGGATATAATGTGCTTGGATATTTTACTGCAAGACTCAACCACGACATTTCTAGTCCTGACCTTTTCACGAAGCTTGAAAAGAGATCTGGCTGTTACATTGTAATAACATATTCATCTTTTCTGCATACCAAACATGATTTTAATGATAAAATAACACTTAGTTAAGCCCACCATATCCCTTGTTCAACAAAACCCTTCCTTGAGTGAAACGTGATTTATTTGAGTATGAATTTAATGGCATTAAAACAATTCTAGTTGTGTGCCATCAACTGTTCCTTCAAGGAATCCCGTTACATTGAAAATACAGCCTGGAAAAATGTAAATCAATTGTATAAGCATAGTATTCTGACAGATACATTAGAGCACTGCTCTGCTCAGCACACTACAATAATGGGTGCTGGCTGTGGCCTAGGAATAGCGCCACCTGTTGGAGGACAACATATTACTGTAACAGTACTATTAGTTGGGTTGCAAAATTACAAGACCTCAGAAAAAAAAATGTAGACCTCCACAAGTCTGGTTCATCCTTGGGAGCAATTTCCAAACGCCTGAAGATACCACGCTCATCTGTACAAACAATAGTATACAAGTATAATCACCATGGGACCATGCAGCCGTCATACCGCTCAGGAAGGAGATGCGTTCTGTCTCCTCGAGATGAACGTACTTTGGTGCGAAAAGTGCACATCAATCCCAGAACAACAGCAAAGGACTTTGTGAAGATGCTGGAGGAAACAGGTACAAAAGTATCTTTATCCACAGTAAAACGAGTCCTATATCAACATAACCTGAAAGGCCGCTCAGCAAGGAAGAAGCCACTGCTCCAAAACCGCCATTAAAAAAGCCAGACTACGGTTTGCAAATGCACATGGGGACAAAGATTGCACTTTTTGGAGAAATGTCCTCTGGTCTGATTAAACAAAAATAGAACTGTTTGGCCATAATGACCTTCGTTATGTTTGGAGGAAAAAGGTTGGACGCTTGCAAGCCGAAGAACACCATCCCAACCGTGAATCACATGGGTGTAAGCATCATGTTGCGGTGGTGCTTTGCTGCAGGAGGGACTGGTACACTTCACAAAATAGATGGCATCATGGGGAAGGAAAATCATGTGGCTATATTGAAGCAACATCTCAAGACATCAGTGAGGAAGTTAAAGCTTGGTCGCAAATGGGTCTTCCAAATGGACAATGACCCCAAGCATACTTCTAAAGTTGTGGCAAAAAAACCCAACAAAGTCAAGGTATTGGAGTGTCCATCACAAAGCCATGACCTCATCCCATAGAAAATGTGTGTGCAGAACTGAAAAAGCTTTAGTGAGCAAGGAGGCCTACAAACTTGACTCAGTTACACCAGCTCTGTCAGGAGGAACAGGCCAAAATTCACCCAACTTATTGAGGGAAGCTTGTGGACGGCTACCCAAAACATTTGACCTAAGTTAAACAATTTGAAGGCAATGCTACCATATACTAATTGAGTGTATGTAAACTTCTGACCCACTGGGAATATGATGAAAGAAATAAAATCTGAAATAAATCATTCTCTCTACTATTATTCTGACAACTTCTGACCCACTGGGAATATGATGAAAGAAATAAAATCTGAAATAAATCATTCTCTCTACTATTATTCTGACATTTCACGTTCTTAAAATAAAGTGGTGATCTAACTGACCTAAGACAGTGAATTTTTACTAGGATTAAATGTCAGGAATTGTGAAAAACTGAGTTTAAATGTATTTGGCTAAGGTGTATGTAAACTTCCGACTTCAACTGTATTAACATAAATAAGTGTGTAAACAAATATATATATTTCATGCTGAAACCCTCAAATTGATGGTTTATATTTAGGTTAATGTTTTACAGCTTGTCATTCAAATGTTTTTATTTTTGTATTTTATTTTATAATTTTATATGTTTGACATGTGATAAGGCCACACAGAGGGACATAAATAATTACAGACACCTGTGATAATCTGAAGTACCCAAAAAGGCCACTAGATGTCATGTAATAAAATCCCCCCAAAAATGGAAAGTTACCAAATTCTGGTAGTTTACTGGTAAACTTCAAAAGTTACCAGTAATATACCCTTTCTTTGCAACCCTAACAATTAGCCATAGGACAAATGATCTCAATCCTCATTCAAATGGCAATGGTGTTGAACACTGATACATTTCTTGAGTATTAGATGAAGATCTGCTTCAATTTTGCCACACAAATGAGTCAATTCATTCACATGTGAATAGGAGGGCTTGAACTTGCAGCTGGGTGATGACATAGAATGACATACTTTGTGTATATCAGTCATCAAAACAATAGGTTATGACACAGCGTTGTAATATTCCATCTGGAACAGAGATCTGAGTAAAAAAAATATATCTTATTGTGAAAAACATAGGAACCTTATTTTGAGCACATTGCCTGGTATCTAAAACACAGTGCTTCAATTTACTCCAACAGAACCCCAACAAGTGAAACCGCAGTCTTTTGTGGGTCACTCCACTCGCTCACACCCATTGTCACAAGTCTCTTAACGTGATTTATAGGAGTCTAGCATTTCACAATATAAAAACTAGAATTTATTAGTTTGGTCCTCGTCAATTTGTTTTCCGCCAGAGACGCAGCTGACCTTTTGTGAGAATATGAAAAATAAATTTTGGGCTCGTTTAGATTAGTTACAGAACCATTAAGCCGCTTCCTCCCATAGGTTCCACAAAGTCCTAAGAGCACACAAACACGTTGCTCAATGATCCCATTAGAGCATTACTATATACTGACCCAATCCACCACCTAGTAATAATTAGCCCTAGGTCATCATGTCTCGGGTACAACTGGGCCAAGAGATATGTTGTAAGCAATTTTGTGTAAGCATGCTCTTGATTATCATGTAGAAAATATCTCCTTTGGTTCTCTAGTCCAGACATCTAAAGGAACCTGAACCTGTTGGGAGTTCCTTTCCATAATCTTTCTCTTACACTCTCCTTGGGTAATTTTTTGGTTTCATATACCCACTGTGCTGTATTATGATAATTTATTGTGTTCCAGGTGTTGAATTAAGTTATTTAATCTCTTCAGTTTTTATGCAAAGTCATATTGCTGGGATTTAGGAATGGTTTTCATAATGTGGGCACACCTGCTCCAGATGCATCGTCTGACTCGGTCTTTGATTAGGCAATAACGACTGTTGATATTATGGGAATTCATGGGAAGGACGCATACAGATGTAGGATCTTAATTTGAGCCAGTTTGCTACGGAAAGGAAATAATCCTGCAGCAACAGGAAATGTGAATTATTATGTGGATTATAATTCTTTTACATTTTTGTAGGGGTTGATACATTTTTCAGAAGAGAAAATCAAGTATGACATTTCAAAGTGGAAATTACAAACTTCAGAAGCGTATTTAAACCTCAAATACACTACATGTTTTTAATTTCCTTGATTGCAGGAAAGTTCTCCTGCAACAAGGTGACAAATTAAGATCCTACATCTGTTCTGCTATTTACAATCCATACAATAATTCTTCAGAGGCATAGATATAGTAAATTAGTGTTCTCAACTATTAATACGTCTGGTTGTGTTAGTACAAACATCAGCCATAACCTTTAGAACTTTTACAATCATATTCAAGGTCTGTGTTATCTCTCTTATTTTTGTTTTTACAGTAGATTACCTGGACCCCACCCAATGTAATTATCTTACCTATTTTGAAAGGAGAGAAACACTTATTCATATATCTCTGAGTGCCAGGCATTAGTTTAGTGTCTTTCTCTTAATACGAGCCAAAGATCTCATTCATTCCAATAAAATACCTTTTCCACAGTACCATTAGTTACCCTGAGAACTGGGAGGATTTTTGTGGAGTAACTTCCTTCTCATTGACTCCTCAAACTAAATGCACATATGGGGCTGTTTCTCTGCAGTGAGCATCAACCCAGGACTGTAATTTAAGACTTGTGACTGACTGTTGGGGATGGTGACCTCCTGTGTGTGTGAGTAAGCCTGTGCAGGCTGCTAGCGCGAGGCGGGCCAGGGCCAGAGAGAGGGGGACAGGACAGGGGTTTTACTAGGCCCACCCGCTAGGAGAATGCAACAATTTCCTCTTCATAAATCAAAATGGACACAGTCTGTCTGGGGGCCTTCAATAGAAACAGACTAGAGAATGTACAGTTTCCTTTATAGGGTCTGAAATGAACTTCCTTGTTTGGAGGATTGCCAGCCATTGAATACGTTTTTCACTTTGGACCAAAATGTACACATCTCACACTCAGATAAATAGTCCTAAAACCTACCAAATTTTCCCAATTATCTTCAGCCTTTTTGAATAATCTACGGAATCCTGAGCAAACCGTTATCGTAAAAAGAATGTGCTAGGGCATCAAAGCTGCATCACAAACTAAACCGAGTCATTTAAAACGAATTAGATTCATCTCACTGTTATTGATGATGCTTGATTTTGTAAAGTTGCGAGAGGAATTCCTATGAAAGTGTAACTGTCTTGGTTAACGTCACGTCTGCTCCGCCAGTCCCTCCCATTGGTTGTGTTTGGTCATTAATATTACTTTACACGAGTAAAGATATTGTCATTTTCAACATTTACGGGCTCCTAACCAACTGTGCTATTTTGTTTGTTTTTTCGCATAGTTTTCAACTAATTTTGTACATAATGTTGCTGCTACCGTCTCTTATGACTGAAATGAGCTTCTGGACATCAGAACAGCGATTACTCACCTCGAACTGGACGAAGATTTTTGAGTTAATGAGTCCGACGCGAAGGATTTACTACTTTGTCAAGCAAGGCCAAAATCCCCATCATCAGTGTGAAGAAAAGACGGAGAAAAAAGGGGAGGAGGGTGGGGTGCCTTGTAAGAATTCTCTCCGACGAGTAGGTAAACCTCCACTTCCCTCCGTATTATTGGCCAACGTGCAATCATTAGAAAACAAACTGGACGATCTACGATTAAGACTATCCTACCAACGGGACATTAAAACTGTAATATCTTATGTTTCACTGAGACGTGGTTGAACGACGACACGGATAATATAGAGCTGGCTGGCTTCTCCACGCATCGGCAGGACAGAGCAGCTACGTCTGGTAAGACGAGGGGCGGGGGGTGTTTGTCTATTTGTCAATAACTGCTGGTGCGTGATGTCTAATATTAAAGAAGTCTCAAGGTATTGCTCACCTGAGTTAGAATACCTCATGATAAGCTGTAAACCACACTATCTGCCAAGAGAATAATCATCTATATTATTCATAGCTGTCTATTTACCGATGCTGGCACTAAGACCACACTCAACGAGCTGTATAAGGCTTCTGGACATTAAACAAGAAAGTGTTAATCCAGAAGCGTCTCTCCTAGTGGCCGGGGACTTTAATGCAGGCAAACTTAAATCCAGGGGGAAAAAACTCTAGACCACCTTTACTCCACACACCAAGACTCATACAAAGCTCTCCCTCACCCCTCATTCGGCAAATCTGATCATTATTCTATCCTCCTGATTCCTGCATACAAGCAAAAACTAAAGCAGAAATTCCAGTGACTCGCTAAATACGGAAGTGGTCAGATGACACAGATGCTACGCTACAGGACTGTTTGGCTAGCACAGACTGGAGTATGTTCCAAGGATTCATCCAATGGCATTGAGGAGTATATCACCTCAGTCACCAGCTTCATCAATAAGTGTGTCAACGACGTCATCCCCACAGTGACCGTATGTACATTTCCCAACCAAAAGCCATGGATTACAGGCAACATCCGTACCGAGGCTAGTGCTGCCACTTTCAAGGAGCGGGACACTAATCTGGACGCTTATAAGAAATCCCGCTATGCCCTCAGACGAACCATCAAACAGGCAAAGCGTCAATAGAGAACTAAGATTGAATCCTACTACACCGGCTCTGAAGCTCGTCGGATGTGGCTGGGCTTGAAAAATATTATGGACGACAAAGGGAAACCCAGCCACGAGCTGCCCAGTGGCGCGAGCCTACCAGACGAGCTAAATGCCTTTTATGCTCGCTTCGAGTCAAGCACACTGAAGCATGCATGAGAGTACCAGCTGTTCTGGACGATTACACTCTCCGTAGCCAATGTAAGCAAGACCTTTAAACAGGTTAACATTCACAAAGCAATGGGGCCAGACGGATTACCAGGACGTGTACTCAAAGCATTTTCAACCTTTCCCTGACCGAGTCGATAATACCTACATGTTTCAAACAGGCCACCATAGTCCCTGTACCAAAGAAAGCGAAGGTAACCTGCCTAAATGATTACAGACCCGTAGCACTCACGTTGGTAGCCATGAAGTGCTTAGAAAGGCTGGTCATGGCTCACATCAACACCATCATGCCGGAAACACTACACCCACTCCAATTCGCATACCGCCCCAACAGATCCCCAGATGACGCAATCTCAATCGCACTCCACACTGCCCTTTCCTACCTGAACAAAAGGAACACCTATGTGAGAATACTGTTCATTGACTACAGCTCAGCGTTCAACACCATAGTGCCCACAAAGCTCATCACTAAGCTAATAACCCTGGGACTAAACACCTCCCTCTGCAACTGGGTCCTGGACTTCCTGACGGGCCGCCCCCAGGTGGTAAGGGTAGGCAGCAACCAATCTGTCACGCTGATCCTCAACACGGGGGCCCCTCAGGGATGTGTGCTTAGTCCCCTCCTGTACTCCCTGTTCACTCATGACTGCGTGGCCAAACACGACTGCAACACCATCATTAAGTTTGCTGATGACACAACAGTGGTAGGCCTCATCACCAACAACGATGAGACAGCCTAACAGGGAGGTCAGACACCTGGCAGTGTGGTGCCATGACAACAACCTCTCCCTCAACATGAGCAAGACAAAGGAGCTGATCGTGGACTATAGGAAAAGGAGGGCCGAACAGGCCCCCATTAACATCGACAGGGCTGAAGTGGAGCGGGTCTAGAGTTTCAAGTTCCTTGGTGTCCACATCACTAACAAACTATCATGGTCCAAACACACCAAGACAGTTGTGAAGAGAGCACGACAACACCTTTTCCCTCTCACGCACACACACACACACACACACACACACACACACACACACACACACACACACACACACACACACACACACCTTGGTGGAGTGACTCATGCCTTTCCAGCTGATTCCACAGAGTGATTGAGTTGGTGTGTAGGAGCTGGGTTACAGTGGGAGCATTGTGTGAAGATCCTCAAAAAGTTCTACAGTTGCACCATGGAGAGCATCCTGACCGGTTGCATCACCGCCTGGTATGGCAACTGCTCGGCATCTGACCATAAGGCGCTACAGAGGGTAGTGCGTATGGCCTAGTACATCACTGGGACCAAGCTTCCTGCCATCCAGGACCTATATACTAGGCAGTGTCAGAGGAAGGCCCAAAAAATTGTCAAAGATTCTACTCACCCAAGTCATAGATTGTTCTCTCTGCTACCGCACGGCAAGTGGTACCGGAGCGCCAAGTCTAGGACCAATAGGCTCCTACCCCCCAAGTCATAAGACTGCTGAACAATTAATCAAATGGCCACCCAGACTATTTACATTGCCCACCCCACCTTTGTTTTTACACTGCTGCTACTCGCTGTTTATTATCTATGCATAGTCTATTTACAAATTACCTTGACTAACCTGTACCCCTGCACATTGACTCGGTACTGGTGCCCCCTGTATATAGCCTCATTATTGTTATGTAATTTTCTTGTTAATTTTTTTTCCTTTTAAAAATAAATGTTTTA
Organism: Salmo trutta; assembly: GCF_901001165.1. NCBI lineage: Eukaryota > Metazoa > Chordata > Actinopteri > Salmoniformes > Salmonidae > Salmo > Salmo trutta. The sequence goes on along the minus strand of NC_042977.1, from coordinate 32,937,401 downwards.
CATTAGTTTATTTAGTAAATATTTTCTTAACTGTATTTCTTGAACTGCATTGTTAGTTAAGGGCTTGTAAGTAACACATGTTGTATTCGGTGCATGTGACAAATAAAATGTGATTTGATTTGTCTGTGACGACGTATCTAGATGTCTACTCCCTTCACAAAAACAGAGCCATTTTCCCTGTAATCAGATTCTCTACAGGGACGAGAGGATATGGAACACACGTACAGAGCATTCATATGAGTCACTCCACCAAGGTGTGTGCGTGTGTTTGTGAGTGTGAGAGAGAGAGAGATAGAAAGAGAGAGAGAGAGAGATGTCAATGACACTGTGTCTTTAGCCATTAAAAGCATTCACAATCCACAAAGAATCCAGACAGTTGTTAGTCATCCCACATCTCCTAAGAGATAAGAAATTAGCTTGAATGTTTTGGCTTCTCATTGAAATGTACTGTCTGGGCTGTGTCATCAAGAATTTATTAGTAATGAGTTATGCAATGATTATTCATCTTGGCAAATGTGCAGCGTACTTTTAGAACCTGGTAGTAACACATGCTATAATTAAGGAATAAGGCCAGAGGAGATGTGGTATATGGCCAATGTATCACGGCTAAGGGCTGATCTTAAACACGACACACAGCCCTTAGCCGTGGTATATTGGCCATATATTACAAATCCCCGAGGTGCCTTATTGCTATTATAAACTCGTTATCAACGTAATTAGAGCAGTAAAAATAAATGTTTTGTCATACCCGTGGTATACAATCTGATATACCATGGCTGTCAGCCAATCAGCATTCAGGGATCGAACCACTCAGTTTATAATGTGTCATAAGTCACAATTCAATTCGGACATTGAGATTCATTCACATAGGGCTGTTTTTTAAGCTCATATACTGAATATGCCAGTTATAAACCAACAAGTAAATATCATAGCATAAAAATGAAAACAAAAGTATGGGAAAGACTCCAAAGGTTTAACTTGGAGATAGAGCCGCTAAATTGGCATGTGCAAAATCAATCTCGAACATCCGCCCCACCTTTTCTCCTTGTCTTCTTTTTCTAAATATTGGTGGTAAGATGAAAAAATGTCAGTCCTTGGCAGCCCATATTTCCAATGTAAACCCACAGGAAGGATGTACTGGAACAATTCACCCTGCAAGGCGTCTGGCTGAGAATCTGCAGGGCTGTGTATGTGCGTGCGTAATTGGTCCAGCAGCAGAGCAATGACCTTAAGTTTAGTTTCAGGCAGTTGGGAGACCTTGGAGACAGACGGCATCAATCCCAGAGCCTGGGAGATTCAGGTTTCCACTAGTTTCTATAGCGACAAAGTCAGATTTCACAGCCACAAAGTCAAAATTGTCTACAATTTTTTTATTTTTTTATCTTATTTTAAGGTTAGGGTTAGGCATAAGGTTAGCAGTGTCATTAGATTTAAAATAACATTTTAAGAAGAGAAATTGTAGAAATGGGCAGGGCTTATGGCTTTGTGGGTATAAAAGCTGGTGACGACCCAGAGCCTGTCCCTCAGATCCCTCGCACTCTCACATTCTGAGGGTCAAGTAGAGTAGTAATACTATGCCGCTGAAGAAAACGCATGCACACATAATAAGGCTGCCTGGAGTGCCTGCACAATTCTGACATTATTATATATTGTAAAAATGTGTTTAATGAAATCTCTACGATAATATGGAGTGTCTGTAATAGTTATAATATCAATGTAATGACATATTTGTCTGTTTTTATAGAAACAGGCATTGAGGTTACATGGAAATGGAATAGATTCATGTATGTTTATGAAGTAGACAGTCAAGTGGGCTGTGTTAGCTTGTGTGTATTTACAGTGGGAGGAGGGCAGGGAAAGGAGAGACATCCATTACAACTGAAGGAGATGGTTAGCAAGTAGCGCCCCAGCACAGCGAATATGTCGGAAATGAGAAAACTATGTCTCTAGCCCGACCTTGGATGTGATGCCCTCATACACACACACGCCACTTGCACCAGATCCAAGTTCGTGCAAGACATCTGGCTGGTACTCACTCAGGATGTAAGGAGGGTTGTCGAAGTAGAAAACCTGACCCCTACCCTCCTCAACACATACACACACTTTCACATACATACACACACACCCGCCCACCCCATTTTTATTTGTACAACATTACTAGTGGTCGTTACGGAACTGGTGAACAGGGGAACTCCCCACTGATCATGAGAGGAGCGGAGCTGGTCCGGGGAGGGATCCAAGCAGCTGGGGCATTAAGCTAGCTGGAGCTGGGGAAGCCTCCGTGCTCTCCAGCGTGAACTGAGGTAATGCTTTAGACATCTGCAGCATTTTCTAATTATGCCAGACGTTCGACGCTGTGCAACTACTTTGTGTGTCTGCTGGCTGCACTTCGCCAACTGGAGGAGCCAAGGCAAGCCATTTTAACTCTGTTGAATGGGTGAGGCAGACACAAAGGGATGTCCTTGTGTCCTCATTATGCATCATGGTCTTGTTTGGCCAATGGCACATGCAGCATTTACTATCTCGCCTCAGATTGTTAGATTATGTAGATATTAAATCACAATTTTTCAACTTCTGTGATTTCAGACATTCGTCACCAGACATTTGTCTGTTAAAGTGCATCATTACAGAAGCCCTGAAACCGAAGGAAAAAAAATTATAATATCCAAAAGCTTAACTTAAGCATTCGGAATTCATGAATGATTATGCTGAGCAGGAGGGGAGGAGCAAGCCAGGGTGTCAAAAACACAGAAATTTGAGGTTTAGAGGAACTTCTAAATTTGACATTTGGAAATACGTGGATAAATGCCAGAATCTGAAGTTAAATTGGTAAAACCGTGAGATCTTGTTTGCCCACTTACTTGCTCTGGCATTCAAAAGCAGCCCTATCAAAGACCTGTCGATGAATAATCATATCAATGGATGGAATCAGTGAATGAATGGCTGCAAGAACGGCCTGGCAAGCACAACTCGCGCTGCATAACAAATTAGGTCTAATTAGACAACAGAACTTAAGTCATTCAAATGACTTAGTATCACGTTCAAACGACTTAGTATCTTATTCGTTTGAACAACTTATTTATTTTCTTAGTTGTTCAAACAAAATACTAAGTTGTTCAAACGAGATACTAAGTCGTTCGAACAAGGTACTAAGTTAGCATTAAGATACATGTAGGGTTGTTTATATTATCCTGCATATTACTCCAGAATTAGCAAAAAGGACAATGGTGGCATACTGGGCCACCTTTATTTGTATTCTTTACAATAAAAAATGAAGTGTTATTTAAAGTGAAATGAAATGCAGAAGAAAGGAACAAATCTCATAATAACCTGTGACAGTGGCCATTGCCACAACTCAAGGTGGTGCTACAGTATCTTCAGTACAGTCCTGTTGCTGCATAGAGGCCAGGACACCTCCTGGGGAAAGGACGTGTTTAAGGTCAATGTTTTATGACCACACTAACGATGCTGACGTCCTGTTAGGTGGGTAGCCTACAGCAGTGGTTTCCAAACTGATGGTCGGCAGGGGGGCGCGCCGGTTTTTATATATATATTGAGAGTCAATATACACTGCTCAAAAAAATAAAGGGAACACTTAAACAACACAATGTAACTCCAAGTCAATCACACATCTGTGAAATCAAACTGTCCACTTAGGAAGCAACACTGATTGACAATACATTTCACATGCTGTTGTGCAAATGGAATAGACAACAGGTGGAAATTATAGGCAATTAGCAAGACACCCCCAACGCAGGAACAACGATCCCCAGCTGTTCCTGATCAGGAGTCACAAGACACACAGAACATTCAAACACACCCACAAGACTGCCACGTCCTGACCCCCAAACTACTACAACAGCTCCATCTGCTGGTCAGGACGTGACAGTTTGTTAGCCAAGCTTGGTCTTAAAATAAGGTGGCAATAAGACCAAAGAAGTGCTTTTGACTGAAACCATTGATTTGAGTAAGCTGTAAACTGTAAGTTGTCAGTGATTAACATAAACCATTTCTTGCTATTGTAACCTGTGTGGTATACACTGAAACAGAGATTGGTGTAGCAGGCTCTACTACAAAGATACAGTACCTGGTAATTATGTTTAATTATCTTAATTCTTGCCTTAATTATTCCACTGAATGGGCAATTATTCTACTTTATTAAAGAGATGGAGATCTGTCAGTTTGAGAATTTATGTGCTCTGCTGAACTGTAAGTTTCTGTATTTATTTTCTTAGTCAACCTTGTGTTCTGTTTCGTTGTGTTCTTGAATGTAGCCCTGTTTCTTTGTGTTCTTGAACGTAGCCCTGTCTTTCATTTTTGTTGACACATTGATTTTACCTGTGCTAGTTACTCACCTGATCTCATCAGCTCCTTATTTAGTTAATTTCATTCTGTTTATGCCTTTGTGAGGTATTGTTCGTTTTGACTCTACTAAGCCTTTTCCTAGCTAGTTTGTGAGAACCAGTTATAGCCTTCAGTCCTAGTTTTGATTCACCTGCCTGTTTGCCTACCTGTGTATGACCATTGCCTGCCTGTGACCACGAGTCCTGCCTTCTGCGAAGGCAAAGTTAACACTTGCCGCGCTCTGCGAGTGAATCTACACCTTTTTCTCCCTGAGTATTCATTACAGGAACCTTACATCACTGAATTGTTACACTTTTGCCCTCCTTGAAACTTAATCTCCGCTGTCCCACCTCCTTCCCAAACCGGCACACACATAGAACGTTGCCAGTGTTTGCAGCTCACCGTCGATTACAATTACAATTTTGAGCTTTGACAACAAACAAAATCTGGGTGAGTAATTTAACTCGAGAAATCTCATCACTACCTATTTTGCAGGCAGGGGTAGAGAGAAGACAAAATCCCCAAGTAGTCCCACCTCAGAAGTATTGGTGACAGTTTAATGATCAGCGCTCTGAGCACCACACCCTTGCCACTCTATTTAAAAGACCCCATTTCCAAGCCTAATTACTCATCTCATTGGTTTGAAGGGGAGGGGTAAATGGAGTTGGAACTGAGTTGGATATGGCCGCTGTGGTGTTGTGATGTCAGGTGCTTGAACCCGTGGGCTCCGCGAGCTCCAGCCCCAGCTTTCCACTCTGTTCTGTTCTTGGCCAGATAATTTACAGGGGGTGTAATTCCCTCAGAGCAATGACATTACTGTGCGTGACTGTGAATGGAACACTAACACCGCTCCATCTCTGTCATGGCTCCCAACACTACCATTTATTTCTCATTTGTTTATGCTAATCAGTAACAAATGTGAAGTTTTTTTTCTCCTCTTTATAGATCCTGGGTGAGGTGAGGTGATGTTGCTGCTCAAATCGTTAACTGGAAGGGTACTTTAAGTTAATACGATTATTATGTTCACAAGGGGAATTCGAGCTACTTTTAATTTACTTTTGAATTTTTTTTTTCAGAGGGTGGAGGGGCTTACAGGTACAAAAACGATCAAAGAAATGCATACAAAGATAACCCCAACCCATTCCCCCCCTCAGTCCCCATCCACCTGCATCCTCCCTCCCCACCTGGAAACCATGTTTCCCACCTCGCCTAGCCCCTCTCCACCGACCTGAAAAAACCATGCTTCCCTCCCAAGCAGCAATGGAGGTCCAGGCCTCAATTTTTCTTTGACTAGCACCATTCATTCTCGCTGTCAATAATTCTAATGTTTAACTTCTAATAGTAACTGTATCCACTGGTTAGAATGGGAGAGAGTAAGGTGGTTGACATCTTAGAGACAACATTTTTTTCACAGCATTGCTGCCTGCCAGCAGTAATCTTCTCTGATTGTTTGAGAGACTCAAGGGGCTATCCATCGTTAAGTTACATAATATATGCAAAGTATTGAATATTTAAATTCATGCTCTTCAAAAATATTTTACTTTTCCCCAGAAGCATTTAACTGCAGACCACTCCCACATCATATGAAGGTATGTGCCTACCTGATTTAGGGAACAAAGTGAACAGTTGGGAGTTGGGTCCAATTTCATCGTAAAACATTTCCTTGGTGCTAAATACAGTCTGTGAACAAATTAAAAAAGTTGATCGTTCGGATTAGGGGATGCCAAGGTCCTATTTTTCCATACTATGTTCCAGTTAAAAGGTTTTTTTAATGGCTAGCTCAGAATATGAGCTTTGCAAAAGTTCTTTATATATTATAAAGATCAGTCCTTTCGGGAGGCCAGAATTTATTTATAAATCCCATCATTGGATTTTTCGGTAGTTGGGTTACCCATGGGACTCCATAGGCCAGCATAGCTAACCTAAATTGTAAATATAGAAAAAAAAGCAGTTCCAAATCTTGGAATGTTCTCAAACCATTACTGTTCATGATATCGGTAAGGGTACAGATTCCACATTTGGACCATTGGGGGGTTACAAAAGGCTACCCTCCAGATCGCAGTGAAATATTGGAGTATCGGCATACCTTTACGTTTCCCAGTTACATTGTTTTTCAATTTTGCGTCAAATAGAAATTGTGTGAGCAATAATAGGACCGAAGCGTAGTTTGCATTGTTTAAGGGATATTTCAGTAAAGACCACCTCTTCCAAGGCAATAAGAGACACCATATTTCTCTCTATACTGTGCCAGGGGGCAGAAGAATGTCTAAACCAAACTTAGGATGGGGCGAAATGCTAGTGCCTGGAAGTACAATTTAAAGTTTGGTGTGGATAGTCCTCCTACGTCTTTACCTCTTTGTAAATGTGTTAATTTTATCCGGGATCGTTTACCTTGTCATATACATTTTGAAACCACACTATGAATTTTATCCCAATAACCAGAAGGGAGAGCCTTGGAAAGCATTGAACTACAGAAATTAAGCCGTGACATAAAATTTGATTTCTATTGAATTGATTTGAGCATTCTGTTAAAGTTTCTGGCAACGATTTTATCTAAGGAAGGGAAAATCTACTCCCAAATATTGGAAACGATTAGGATTCCATAAGTGGAGATAGAGTCCTTCATTGGGGTCTTGAGATGCAGTGGGGCTGATTTGGTTAAATACATTTTATAACTTGAGATGAAGCTGAATTTATCTTCAGTGTGTTTGGGAGCGATTGAGGTACTATATATATATATATATATATATATATATATATATATATATATATATATTTTTTATGCAGACACCCCTTCAAATTAGTGGATTTGGCTATTTCAGCCACACCCTTTGCTGACAGGTGTATAAAATCAGCAAACAGCCATGCAATCTCCATAGACAAACATTGGCATTAGAATGGCCATACTGAACATCTCAGTGACTTTCAATGTGGCCGTCATAGGATGCCACCTTTCCAACAAGTCAGTTCGTAAAATTTCTGCCCTGCTAGAGCTGCCCCGGTTAACTGTAAGTGCTGTTATTGTGAAGCAGAAACGTCTAGGATAAACAACGGCTCTGCCGCGAAGTGGTAGGCCACACAAGCTCACAGAATGGGAGTGCTGAAGTGCGTAGTGAGTAAAAATCATCTGTCCTCGGTTGCAAAACTCACTAACGAGTTCCAAACTACCTCTAGAAAGCAATTTCTGCACAAGTACACCACATCAGTCACTGGCTTTATCAATAAGTGCATCAAGGACGTCGTCTCCACAGTGACTGTACACATATACCCCAACCACAAGCCATTGATTACAGGCAACATTTGCACTGAGCTAAAGAGTAGAGCTGCCGCTTTCAAGGTGCAGGGCTTTAACCCGGAAGCTTACAGGAAATCCTGCTATGCCCTGCGACGAAGCATCAAACAGGCAAAGAGTCAATACAGGGCTAAGATTGAATCATACTACACTGGCTCCGACACTCGTCTTATGTGGCACGGCTTGCAAACTATTACAGACTACAAAGGGAAGCACAGCCGCGAGCTGCCCAGTGACACAAGCCTACCAGACGAGCTAAATCACTTCTATGCTCGCTTCGAGGCGAGCACCACTGAGGCATGCATGAGAGCATCAGCTGTTCCGGACGACTGTGTGATCACGCTCTCTGTAGCCGACGTGAGTAAGACCTTTAAACAGGTCAACATAAACAAGGCTGCGGGGCCAGACGGATTACCAGGACATGTGCTCCGGGCATGTGCTGACCAACTGGCAGGTGTCTTCACTGACATTTTCAACATGTCCCTGATTGAGTCTGTAATACCAACATGTTTCAAGCAGACCACCATAGTCCCTGTGCCCAAGAACACAAAGGCAACCTGCCTAAATGACTACAGACCCGTAGCACTCACGTCCGTAGCCATGAAGTGCTTTGAAAGGTTGGTAATGCCTCACATCAACACCATTATCCCAGAAACCCTAGACCCACTCCAATTTGCATACCGCCCAAACAGATCCACAGATGATGCAATCTCTATTGCACTCCACACTGACCTTTCCTACATGGAATAAAGGAACACTTATGTGAGAATGCTATTCATTGACTACAGCTCAGCGTTCAACACCATAGCACCCTCAAAGCTCATCACTAAGCTAAGGATCCTGGGACTAAACACCTCCCTCTGCAACTGGATCCTGGACTTCCTGACAGGCCGACCCCAGGTGGTGAGCGTAGGTAGCAACACATCTGCCACGCTGATCCTCAACACTGGAGCTCCCCAGGGGTTTATGCTCAAGTCCCCTCCTGTACTCCCTGTTCACCCACGATTGCATGGCCAGGCACGACTCCAACACCATCATTAAGTTTGCAGACGACACAACAGTGGTAGGCCTGATCACCGACAACGACGAGACAGCCGATAGGGAGGAGGTCAGAGACCTGGCCGGGTGGTGCCAGAATAACAACCTATCCCTCAACGTAACCAAGACTAAGGAGATGATTGTGGACTACAGGAAAAGGAGGACCGAGCACGCCCCCATTCTCATCGACGGGGCTGTAGTGGAGCAGGTTGAGAACTTCAAGTTCCTTGGTGTCCACATCACCAACAAACTAGAATGGTCCAAACACACCAAGACAGTCATGAAGAGGGCACGACAAAGCCTATTCCCCCTCAGGAAACGAAAAAAATTTGGCATGGGTCCTGAGATCCTCAAAAGGTTCTACAGCTGCAACATCGAGAGTTTCCTGACTGGTTGCATCACTGCCTGGTACGGCAATTGCTCGGCCTCTGACAGCAACGCACTACAGAGGATAGTGCATACGGCCCAGTACACCACTGGGGCTAAGCTGCCTGCCTGCCATCCAGGACCTCTACACCAGCGGTGTCAGAGGAAGCCCCTAAAAATTGTCAAAGACCCCAGCCACCCCAGTCATAGACTGTTCTCTCTACTACGCATGGCAAGCGGTACCGGAGTGCCAAGTCTAGGACAAAAGGCTTCTCAACAGTTTTTACCCCCAAGCCATAAGACTCCTGAACAGGTAATCAAATGGCTACCCGGACTATTTGCATTGTGTGCCACCCTCCAACCCCTCTTTTATGCTGATACTACTCTCTGTTTATAACATATGCATAGTCACTTTAACTATACATTCATGTACAGAGAGGGAAAAAAGTATTTGATTCCCTGCTGATTTTGTACGTTTGCCCACTGAAAAAGAAATGATCAGTCTATCATTTTAATGGTAGGTTTATTTGAACAGTGAGAGACAACATAAACACAAAAAAATCCAGAAAATGCATGTCAAATATGTTACAAATTGATTTGCATTTTAATGAGGGAAATAAGTATTTGACCCCTCTGCAAAACATGACTTAGTACTTGGTGGCAAAACCCTTGTTGGCAATCACAGAGGTCAGACGTTTCTTGTAGTTGGCCACCAGGTTTGCACACATCTCAGGAGGGATTTTGTCCCACTCCTCTTTGCAGATCTTCTCCAAGTCATTAAGGTTTCGAGGCTGACGTTTGGCAACTCGAACCTTCAGCTCCCTCCAAAGATTTTCTATGGGATTAAGGTCTGGAGACTGGCCTGGCCACTCCAGGACCTTAATGTGCTTCTTCTTGAGCCACTCCTTTGTTGCCTTGGCCGTGTGTTTTGGGTTGTTGTCATGCTGGAATACCCATCCATGACCCATTTTCAATGCCCTGGCAGAGGGAAGGAGGTTCTCACCCAAGATTTGACGGTACATGGCCCCGTCCATCGTCCCGTTGATGCGGTGAAGTTGTCCTGTCCCTTTAGCAGAAAAACACCCCCAAAGCATAATGTTTCCACCTCCATGTTTGACGGTGGGGATGGTGTTCTTGGGGTAATAGGCAGCATTCCTCCTCCTCCAAACACGGCGAGTTGAGTTGATGCCAAAGAGCTCCATTTTGGTCTCATCTGACCACAACACTTTCACCCAGTTGTCCTCTGAATCATTCAGATTTTCACTGGCAAACTTCGGACGGGCATGTATATGTGCTTTCTTAAGCAGGGGGGCCTTGCGGGCGCTGCAGGATTTCAGTCCTTCATGGCGTAGTGTGTTACCAATTGTTTTCTTGGTGACTATAGTCCCAGCTGCCTTGAGATCATTGACAAGATCTTCCCGTGCAGTTCTGCCTGATTCCTCACCGTTCTCATGATCATTGCAACTCCACGAGGTGAGATCTTGCATGGAGCCCCAGGCCGAGGGAGATTGACAGTTCTTTTGTGTTTCTTCCATTTGCGAATAATCGCACCAACTGTTACCTTCTCACCAAGCTGCTTGGCGATGGTCTTGTAGCCCATTCCAGCCTTGTGTAGGTCTACAATCTTGTCCTGACATCTTTGGAGAGCTCTTTGGTCTTGGCCATGGTGGAGAGTTTGGGATCTGATTGATTGATTGCTTCTGTGGACAGGTGTCTTTTATACAGGTAAAAAGCTGAGATTAGGAGCACTCCCTTTAAGAGTGTGCTCCTAATCTCAGCTCGTTACCTGTATAAAAGACACCTGGGAGCCAGAAATCTTTCTGATTGAGAGGGGTCAAATACTTATTTCCCTCATTAAAATGCAAATCAATTTATAACATTTTTGTCATGCGTTTTTCTGGATTTTGTTTTGTTTTTCTGTCTCTTACTGTTCAAATAAACCTACCATTCAAATTATAGACTGATCATTTCTTTGTCAGTGGGCAAACGTACAAAAACAGCAAGGGATCCAATACTTTTTTCCCTCACTGTACATACTACCTCAATTGGGCCGACCAACTAGTGCTCCTGCACATTGGCTAACCGGGCTATCTGCATTGTGTCCCACCAACCACCACCCGCCAACCCCTCTTTGACGCTACTGCTACTCTCTGTTCATCATATATGCATAGTCATTTGAACCATATCTACATGTACATACTACCTCAATCAGCCTGACTAACCGGTGTCTGTATGTAGCCTCGGTACTATTTTAGCCTCGCTACTGTATATAGCCTGTCTTTTTACTGTTGTTTTATTTCTTTACTTTCTTATTGTTCACCTAATACCTTTTTTGCACTATTGGTTAGAGCCTGTAAGTAAGCATTTCACTGTAAGGTCTACACCTGCTGTATTCGGCGCACGTGACAAATAACCTTTGATTTGATTTGATTCTAGTGGTTCTGAATAGAGCAGGGCCTGGTTTCCCGATAGCAATGGAACATAGGTTTACAAGTGTTTTAACAATGCTTCGGAAAAATAACACCGTTTCCCAAAACACCACGCAGTGTACGTGTTACAAATTTGAACTTAACTGTGTCATTACAGGAGCTGTCCCGTGCTGAAAATGATGCCAGAAGATAGGCTAAAGAGCTCACTGTAGCTCATAAATTATTTATGGCTATTCAAAGTAATCTTTTTAAAATATCCATTATTTTCCACAATACAGTTTTCCCATCAAGAGAAGAAATGTTCTGCAGCCTATTATGTATTTAAAATAATGTCTGTGAGTATAACAGAACTGAAATGGCAGGCGAAACCCAGAGGACAAACCATCCCCCCCAAAAAAATGTCATCCTACAACTGATTTCAATTGCTGGCACTTTTATAATAGGGCGAAATCGTGCCCGATTGCAGTTCCTAGGGCTTCCACTAGATGTAAATAGTCATTAGAAAGAGTTTCAGGCTGTTTTTAAAAAAAAAATGCCAGAAATTGTAGTTTTGTAGGTAGCTCCCATTTTGGCTGTAGTGTTTCCAAGCGCGTGAATGAGAGCGCGTTCTTTGGTATTTTTCTCCGGTAAAGACAATAATGATTCTCCATCTTAAATTTTATTGTTTATTTGCGTATTAGGGTACCTATTGTTTGATTATAAACGTTTATTGACTTGTTTGGATAAGTTTATTGGTAACGTTTGTGATTAATTTTGTATGCGTTTTGAAGGAGGGAAACTGAGTGGATTATTGACTGAAGCGTGCCAGCTAAACTGAGTTTTTATGGATATAAAGAAGGACATTATCGAACAAAAGGACCATTTGTAATGTAACTGGGACCTTTTGGAGTGCCAACAGAAGAATATCTTCAAAGGTAAGGCATATATTATATCGCTATTTCTGACTTTCGTGTCGCAACTCCCTGGTTGAAAATGATTTGTTATGCATTTGTGTGCTGGGCGCTGTCCTCAGATAATCGCATGGTTTGCTTTCACCGTAAAGCCTTTTTGAAATCTGACATGGCGGCTGCATTAACAACAAGCTGTATTTTGATGTTTTGCACTTGTGATTTCATGAAAGTTTAATATTTATAGTAATTTAATTTGAATTTGGCGCTCTGCAATTTCACTGGAAATTGTCGAAATGGGACGGTAGCATCCACTAATCCACAAGAAGTTAAGGAGAATTGGTGTCTCTGAGGGGTCTTTGGCCTGGTTTACTAACTACCACTCTCAAAGAGTGCAGTGTATAAAGTCAGAACATCTGCTCTCTCAGCCACTGCCTGTCACCAAGGGAGTACCCCAAGGCTCGATCCTAGGTCCCACACTCTTCTCAATTGACATCAACAACATAGCTCAGACAGTAGGAAGCGCTCTCATCCATTTATATGCAGATGATACCGTCTTATACTCAGCTGACCCTCCCCGGATTTTGTGTTAAACCCTCTACAACAAAGCTTTCTTAGTGTCCAACAAGCTTTCTCTGCCCTTAACCTTGTTCTGAACATCTCCAAAATAAAGGTCATGTGGTTTGGTAAGAAGAATGTCCCTCTCCCCACCGGTGTGATTACTACCTCTGAGGGTTTAGAGCCTGAGGTAGTCACAAGAACTTGGTAGTATGGCTAGACGGTATACTGTCCTTCTCTCAGCACATATCAAAGCTGCAGGCTAAGGTTAAATCTAGACTTGGTTTCCTCTATCGTAATCGCTCCTCTTTCACCCCAGCTGCCAAACTAACCCTGATTCAGATGACCATCCTACCCATGCTAGATTACGGAGACATACTTTATAGATCGCAGGTAAGGGTGCTCTCGAGCGGCTAGATTTTCTTTACCATTCGGCCATCAGATTTGCCAACAATGCTCCTAATAGGACACATCACTGCACTCTATACTCCTCTGTAATCTGGTCATCTCTGTATATCTGTCTCAAGACCCAGTGGTTGATGCTTATTTATAAAACCCTCTTAGGCCTCCCTCCCCCCTATCTGAGATACCTACTGCAGCCCTCATCCTCCACATACAACACCCATTCTGCCAGTCACATTCTGTTAAAGGTCCCCAAAGCACACACATCCCTGGGTTGCTCCTCTTTTCAGTTCACTGCAGCTAGCGACTGGACCGAGCTGCAAAAAAACACTCAAACTGGACAGTCTTATCTCCATGTCTTCATTCAAAGACTCAATCATGGACTCTCTTACTGACAGTTGTGGCTGCTTCGCATGATGTATTGTTGTCTCTACCTTCTTGCCCTTTGTGCTGTTGTCTGTTCCCAATAATGTTTGTACCATGTTTTGTGCTGCTACCATGTTGTGCTCCTGTCATGTTGTGTTGCTACCATGTTGTTATCATATGTGTTGTTACCATGCTGTGTTGTCATGTGTTGCTGTTATGTTGTTGTCTTTAAAAAAATAATCCCAGCCACCATTCCTGCAGGAGGCCTTTTGACTTTTGGTAGGCCGTCATTGTTGATAAGAATTTGTTCTTAACTGACTTGCCTAGTTAAAAGTAAAAAAATAAAATAAATACAAAAAATGGTGATCGAACGCCGCACTTAGCTGTTCTATGAGTGGTCTGAGGCAGGCATTTCTAGTGCAGCGTTAAACAACAAATGTTGGTTTGGTTCCAAATAATCCATAGTTATATCCAAATAGCGACGTTTTGTTCGTGCATTCAAGACACTATCCGAAGGGTAACAAAGGGTGACGCGCCCGGCACGTTTCGTGACAAAAAATTCAAAATATTCCATTACCGTACTTCGAAGCATGTCAAACGCTGTTTAAAATCAATTTTTATGCGATTTTTCTCGTAAAATAGCAATAATATTCCGACCGGGAGTCGTTGTTTTCGTTCAAAGACTGAGAAAGTAAAATGGACTCTTCACGTGCACGCGCACGCCCGTCTCATTGTTCTCAGATCGACCACTTACCAAATGCGCTACTGTTTTTCAGCCATGGGCTGCAAAGTCATCATTCAACGTTCTGGCGCCTTCTGAGAGCATATGGGAGCCTTAGAAAATGTCACGTTACAGCAGAGATCCTTTGTTTAGGATAGAGATGACAAAGAAGGCCAAGAAATGGTCAGAGAGGGCGCTTCCTGTTTGGAATCTTCTCAGGTTTTGGCCTGCCATATGAGTTCTGTTATACTCACAGACACCATTCAAACTGTTTTAGAAACTTTAGGGTGTTTTCTATCCAAATCCAAATTATATGCATATTCTAGTTACTGGGCAGGAGTAGTAACCAGATTAAATCGGGTACGTTTTTTATCCGGCCGTGCAAATACTGCCCCCTATCCCCAACAGGTTAATGATGAGTTTGAAGGGTACTATGGTGTTGAATTCTGAGCTGTAGTCAATGAACAGCTTTCTTACATAGGTATTCCTCTTGTCCAGATGGGATAGGGCAGTGTGATGGCGATTGCATCGTCTGTGGACCTATTGTGGCGGTAAGCAAATTGGAGTGGGTCTAGGGTAACAGGTGGGGTGGAGGTGATATCATCCTTGACTAGTCTCTCAGAGCACTTCATGATGACAGAAGTGAGTGCTAAGGGGTGATAGTAATTTAGTTCAGTTATCTTAGTTTTCTTGGGAACAGGAGCAATGGTGGCCATCTTGAAGCATGTGGGGACAGCAGACTGAGATAGGGATTGTTTGAATATGTCCGTAAACACACCAGCCAGCTGGTCTGTGCATGCTCTGAGGACGCGGCTAGGGATGCCGTCTGGGGCGGCAGCCTTGCGAGGGTTAACACATTTAAATGTTTTACTCACATCGGCCACGGAGAAGGGGAGCCCACAGTCTTTGGTAGCGGGCCATGTTGATGGCACTGTATTGTCCTCAAAGCGCGCAAAGAAGTTGTTTAATTTGTCTGGGAGCAAGACGTCGATGTCCGCGACGGGGCTAGTTTTCTTTTTGTAATCCGTGATTGTCTGTAGACCCTGCCACATACGTCTCATGTTTGAGCCGTTGAATTGCGACTCCACTTTGTCTCTGTACTGACACTTTGCTTGTTTGATTGCCATACAAAGGGAATAACTACACTGTTTGTATTCAGTCATGTTTCCAGTCACCCTGCCATGATTAAATGTGGTGGTATGTGCTTTCAGTTGTGCGTGAATTCTGCAATTAAACTATGGTTTCTGGTTAGGGAAGGTTTTCATAGTCACAGTGGGTACAACATCTCTTACACACTTCCTTAAATACTCACTTTTAGTTTCTGCCTATAGGAGGGGAGCAACAAGATGGAGTCATAGTCAGGTTTGCCAAAAGGAGGGCGGGGGAGAGCCTTGTAGGCTGCGCGGAAGTTAGAGTAGCAGTGGTCGAGTGTGTTACTCGCTCGTGTACTGCAATCGATATGCTGATAGAATTTAGGTAGCCTTGTTCTCAGATTAGCTTTGTTAAACTCCCCAGCTACAATAAATGCAGCCTCAGGATATATGGTTTCCAGTTTGCATTGGATATAATATGGTCAGCATTTGATTGTGAGGAATTCTAGGTCAGGTGAACAAAAGGACTTGAGTTCTAGTATGTTGTTACAATTACACCATGAGTCGTTAATCATGAAACATACATCTCCGCCCTTCTTCTTACCAGAGAGATGTTTGTTCCTGTTGGCGCGATGCACTGAAAATCCCGTTGGCTGCACGGACTCTGACAGCATGTCCCCAGCTAGCCATGTCTCTGTGAAACAGAGTATGTTACAATCCCGGGTATCTCTTTGGAAAGTAACTCTTGCCCTAATTTCGTTGACTTTGTTAACTAGGGACTGGACATTAGCGAGTAATATACTCAGAAGCGGCGGGTGGTGTGCGCGCATCCGAAGCCTCACTAGAAGACCGCTCCGTCACCCTCTTCTCCTACGATGGCGTTGTTTTCGGACAGCCTCTGGAATCAGTTGAAATGCCCTGGGAGGTATAGACAAAGGATCCACTTTGGGAAAGTTGTATTCCTGGTCGTAGTGCTGGTAAGTTGACGTGTCTCTGATATCCAATAGTTCTTCCCGGCTGTATGTAATAACACTTAAGGTTTTCTGGGCTAACAATGTAAGAAATAATACATAAAAAAATAAATACTACACAGTTTCCTAAGGACTTGACGCGAAGCTGCCATCTCTATCAGCGCCATCTTTTCATGTGTTAATTTAGTTACATTTTATATTGATCACAGAATGTAGGATTTTTAAATAATTAAACATTGATACGCTCCCCAGTGGTTGGGCCTGGCTGCCAAGTGGGTGGACCTCCAAGGCCCACCAATGGCTGCACCCCTGCCCAGTCATGTGAAATCCATAGATTAAGGCCTAATACATTTTTCCATTCCTTATATGAGCTGTACCTCAGTAAAATCTTTGAAATTGTTGCATCTTGCGTTTTATATTTTTGTTCAGTATATGTTGACAATTATTTGAAAATAAGTATTTTAATTCAAAGTTATTTTGCAAAAGAAAGCCACGAGAAAGCCACGTGTGTAACGTTCGTCGCCTGGTGACGAGGAAGCGGACCAAAACGCAGCTGGGAGCGAACACATGTTTATTCAACACACTGGAATTAAACATGTACACAAAAATCAAGAAAAATGCCGATACGTTACGTGCTCAAACAAAGTGACAACACCCCACAAACAGCGTGGGGAAAACAGCAACTTAAATGTGATCCCAATCAGAGACAATTAGCGACAGCTGTCTCTGATTGGGAATTGACAGAACCCAACATAGAAATCACCCACATAGATCTAACACCAGGCTATAACGCTAACATAGACAACAAACCAAGGAAAAATACCCAACATGACACACCCTGACCCAAAATACCCGAGTTCACCTGGTCAGGGCGTGACAACGTGTTTCAATCCATGCCACTGGAACTGGAACCCTGTTTTCATCTATCATTAACAAACTATTCTTAAGGTGAAACCCCAATTTTACTTTCCACAGTTTTCTAAGCTTTTCTTCTTTTGCAATACAAGTTCAGATACACACAGATACTTAGGGATGCAAAGAGATACACAGTCATAGACTCCTTGCCTCCCCCATGCCACATGCTATAACGTTGGAACTTGGTTTGAGGGGGACTGTTGAAAGTTTACTGGAGTCCGAGCAAACTCTGTGGCCTGTCAACAAAGGTTTTCAATGTGAGAGACTCCTCATGGAATCCTACACTTTGAGCTGTCATAACGAACGGCATCACCAGAACACATAAGTGAAAATTGCTGATGTGGAGAGAAAGAGAAAGGGAACATCATTAATAAAGATAATGAAGCAGATGGCTCTGTCTAATGGCTCTGTTGGGACACATTCTGATGAGAAGTCAGTGGGGGGATTGAGCGTAGGGTGGGCCTCAGTGGGAAAGCCTCTAATGTAGAAACAGGCTGCTTACCACAGCATGTTTTTGACCTCAAAAAGCCATAATAAACAAATGCTTCTTGGGCCACAAGAAGGCCCTCCGATGCCAAAAGAAATGCAGAATAACATCAGTTGGGGTCCAAGAGTTACTTCCTGGAGCCATGTGTGACTGATTTGGTGTCAATTTGGGGATTTGGACGTCATTACAATGACATTATGATGACACATTGCACTTTCCAATTCAAATTAAGATGATTCTTCATAGTTCTCCCAGATGTTTGCAAGACTCGACTTGTGGGTTTTGCAATGACAAGATAATGTGTCTTCTTGGGAGTTTCTCAAGATTTGTTGTTCCAAAGGTCACTTTAAAAGTGTAGAATATGTGCTTCCCCAATGGACACAGATGTCAGTTCAACTTCTAGTTTTGATTTACATTTGGATGAGTTGTCAACTAACGTGAATTCAACATGAAATCAACAAAAAATATCACCATGTCATTGGATTTAGGTTAAAAGTTGGGTGAGAAAAGACTACATTTCCTTATGTTGATGTCTCTTTGCAAATCCAATCGTTTTCCATGTTGATTCAACGTGATCACATACAGCTCTGGAAAAAATTAAGAGAAGTTGCACATTTTGGGGAATATTCAGAGGTGGAAACTTTCCGTGGGAATTAACGGGAATATATGCAAATTAATATTAATACCATTTAAATGTAGATTTTTTTGCATTGGATATATTTACCATATCATATGGAGACAGAAACATAAACCTTCTACCTTATCATAAGTAGACATAATTGCAAATTATTATTATATAAATAAAAAAACTATTTAGTTACGAATTGAACTTTAATTAAACGAGTTGACTCTTCCCATGGGATGATTTCACTGAACAACAAAAGAAAGGGAATATTGAATGATCCCCAGCGATCCATTGCATCTCCCAAAAACATTTTTCAACATACATCTGTAAAATGATATCTGTAAAGCTTTGTTTGTCTTCCTCTCAAGCTTCCATGTCTTCTTCCTGGAACTCCTCAATGTCCATGTCACAGGTGTCAAAGTGAGTAGACCAAGGTGCAGCATGGAATATGTTAATCTTGTATTTTTTATGAAAGAAGAATGAACACTTTACAAATAAACAAAAAATGACAGCAGACAGTTCCGTCAGGTACTTACAACTAAATGGAAAATAACTACCCACAACCCCAAAGGAAAAACAGGCTGCCTAAGTATGGCTTCCAATCAGAGACAACGAAAGACACCTGTCTCTGATTGGAAACCATACCCGGCCGAACATGAAAACCAACACATTGAAAATGATAACTAGAACAAACCCACATAGAAACAGAAAACCCAAAATACCTACAAAATACCTACAAAACAAACCCCCCTGCCACGCCCTGACCACTCTACTATGGCAAATTACCTCTTTCACTGGTGAGGACGTGACAGTACACCTCTTGAACATCAGACTCTTGAGGCCTCATCTTCACTGTCACTTTCCAACCTTGTTGAGAACGGCTCGTTGTCAGGCTCAAAAAGCCTAAAATTTGCCCTGATGGCCACCAATTTTTCAACCCTTGTATTGGACAGCGTGTTGCGTGCTTTAGTGTGTGTGTTCCCAAACAAGGACCAGTTGCACTCTGAGGCGGCTGATGTTGGTGGGATTTGCAGGATGATGGAAGATGATGGAGGCAACAAGGGAAAGAGCCTCAGATTCACAAAGTCCCTTCCACCCGGTGGCTGATGAGATACATTGGCTTGACTGCCATATTGCATCTCCATCCCAAAGCTCTTGCTTGGAAGTGTACTTCACCAGACTCCCAAGAACCTTGCCCTCATCCAGGCCAAGGTGGCAAGACACGGTAGTGATGACACCATAGGCCTTGTTGATCTCTGCACCAGACAGGATGCTCTTGCCAGCATACTTGGGGTCCAACATGTATGCTGCGGCGTATATGGGCTTCAGGCAGAAGTCTTCACACTTTTTGATTTATTTCAAAACTGCAGTTTCATCTGCTTGGAGCAACAGTAAAGTGGCCAGGGCAGTACGGATTTCTTCTCTTACATCTGCAAGCAGAGTCTGAACATCAGACAGGATGGCATTGTCTCCCTCAATCTGTGCAATGGCTACTGCTATATGTTTCAGGAGTTTCAGGCTGCTTACCACTCTCTCCCAAAATACATCATCCAGGACGATCCTCTTGATGGGGCTGTCCATATCAACAGACTGATATGGCCATTTCTTGGAGAGACTCCTTCCCCTCCAGGAGACTGTCAAACATGATGACAACAGCACCCCAATGGGTGTTGCTGGGCAGTTTCAATGTGGTGCTCTTATTCTTCTCACTTTGCTTGGTGAGGTAGATTGCTGCTATGACTTGATGACCCTTCACATATCTAACCATTTCCTTGGCTCTCTTGTAGAGTGTATCCATTGTTTTCAGTGCCATTATGTCCTTCAGGAGCAGCTTCAATGCATGTGCAGCACAGAAAATGGGTGTGATGTGAGGTTAGGACTCCTCCAGTTTAGACCAAGTAGCCTTCATGTTCGCAGCATTGTCTGTCACCAGTGCAAATACCTTCTGTGATCCAAGGTCATTGATGACTGCCTTCAGCTCATCTGTAATGTAGA
Source organism: Salmo trutta (assembly GCF_901001165.1). Classification (NCBI taxonomy): domain Eukaryota; kingdom Metazoa; phylum Chordata; class Actinopteri; order Salmoniformes; family Salmonidae; genus Salmo; species Salmo trutta. The sequence goes on along the minus strand of NC_042977.1, from coordinate 32,916,914 downwards.
GACCGGTGTGTCTGTTGTCCCTTGTGTCTGTGCTCTTGTAGAGTACTGGTTGAGGGGTGGAGATGATGTAGTTAATTATTCCTTGCCTACCAACATTTGACTGCCCATCATAGATGATTGCAATACAGTCTGCTTTCTCTACGATTTGCATGACCTGCACTTGAACTCTGTTGAACTCTGCATCCAGCAAATTAGTAGATAAAGCATGTCTGGTTGGAGGGGTGTATGCTGGGCCAAGAACATTCAGAAATCTCTTCCAATACACATTGCCTGTGAGCATCAGAGGTGAACCAGTTGCTAACACAGCTCGACAAAGACATTCATCAGCATTTCTGACTATGTTCCTCCATTGAGTCAAAAAAACTTCTGATTCCAGGAGGATCATGAGCTGTTGCTATCGATAAAGTGTCTGATTCAACATTTTCACCTCGAATAGAAGTAGAGGGACTTTTGTCAGAGGTTGTTTGTTGTGAGCGCTGAGGGAACTTTATGCACTTGGCCAGATGATTCTGCATCTTTGTTGCATTCTTCACATCTGATTTGGCACAGTATTTGCAAATGTACACAGCTTTTCCTTCTACATTAGCTACAGTGAAATGTCTCCACACATCAGATAGTGCCCGTGGCATTTTCCTGTAAAGATTAGAAAAAAATGAGTAAAAAAAACCCAAATACAATTCCATGTACAGAAAAATAGTTAAGCAGTTAGATTGAACAACTCCTTTGTAGGATAAATGTTTTAAAATGAAGCATGTATGGAAACAGGTGAATTAACACTCCTCAGTTAGCAGGCTCAAGCAAGCTAAAACCCACATGGTAGAAAAAACTAACTAGCAGATGTTTTTAACGAGTTATAAATGATTTAAACACACTTTGCTGTAGGCTACTAATTACTATTTAAAAAACACCCAGTATTGTAATCATCACCGATCATCCACCAAATTTCACAGTGGGTGCGAGACATGGAGAGGCCTACAAGCCACAGTGTCTCGCACCCACTGTGAAATTTGGTGGAGGATCGGTGATGATCTGGGGGTGCTTCTGCAAGGCTGGAATCGGGCAGATTTGTCTTTGTGAAGGATGCATGAATCAAGCCACGTACAAGGTTGTCCTGGAAGAAAACTTGCTTCCTTCTGCTCTGATAATGTTCCCCAACTCTGAGGATTGGTTTTTCCATCAGGACAATGCTCCATGCCACACAGCCAGGTCAATCAAGGTGTGGATGGAGGACCTCCAGATCAAGACCCTATCATGGCCAGCCCAATCTCCAGACCTGAACCCCATTGAAAACCTCTGGAATGTGATCAAGAGGAAGATGGATGGTCACAAGCATCAAACAAAGCCGAGCTGCTTGAATTTTTGCGCCAGGAGTGGCATAAAGTCACCCAACATCAATGTGAAAGACTGGTGGAGTGCATGCCAAGACGCATGAAAGCTGTGATTGAAAGTCAGGGTTATTCCACCAAATATTGATTTCGGAATTCTTCCTAAGTTACAACATTACTATTGTGTTGTTTAAAAAGGAATATGAACTTATTTTCTTAGCAATTTTTGAGGTCTGACAACACTGCATCTTTTTTTGTTATTTTGATCAGTTGTCATTTTCTGCATATAAATGCTTCAAAATGACAATATTTTGGGGGGAATTTGGGAGAAATGTTGTCAGTAGTTTATAGAATAAAACCAAACTGTTCATATTACCCAAAAACATGCTGTAACGTTCGTCGTTATAGAGGGACCAAGGCGCAGCGGAGGTTTGGTTCATCATCATTTTTATTAGAACGGTGAACCAGCAAAACAATTAACGATACCATGAACGAACAGCTTCACAGGCTACGAATAGCAATGCAAATACAATTCCCCACCAACAGCGTGGGGGAAAATGAACTTAAATGAGATCCCAATCAGAAACAACTAGCGACAGCTGTCTCTGATTGGGAAGACAGAAACCAACATAGAAATACTCCCCAATAGAGCCAACACAAGGCTCCAACGCAAAACAGAAAACAAACACAGGAAAACCACCCAACATAAACCACCCTGACCCAAAACACCTGAGTTCACCCGGTCAGGGCGTGACAGTACCCCCCCCTCAACGGTGCGTACTCCCGGCGCACCAAACTTAAGTCTATTAGGGGGGGGAATCCGGGTGGGCGCCTCACCCTCGGTGGAGGCTCTGGCCCCGGGCGTGTTCTCCCCCCCGCCTCCACCTTAGCCCTACCCCTCTGGCCCGGACTGGACCACTGTGGAGCGGCATGCCCAGGCTCTGGAGCGGAGCCGTCGCCCGGAACAGGATTGGGCACCGGTGGACCGGACCCGGGCCGTGCCGGACTGGGAACACGCACCACTGGTTTGGTGCGGGCAGCAGGGACGGGCCGGACAGGACTGGGGACACGCACCACTGACTTGGTGCGGGGAGCAGGGACGGGCCGGACAGGACTGGGGACACGCACCACTAACCTGGTGCGGGGAGCAGGAACGGGCCGGACAGGACTGGGGACACGCACCACTAACCTGGTGCGGGGAGCAGGAACGGGCCGGACAGGACTGGGGACACGCACCACTAACCTGGTGCGGGGAGCAGGAACGGGCCGGACAGGACTGGGGACACGCACCACTAACCTGGTGCGGGGAGCAGGAACGGGCTGGACAGGACTGGGGACACGCACCACTAACCTGGTGCGGGGAGCAGGGACGGGCCAGACAGGACTGTGAACACGTACTGGTGCCCTGAAGCGTGGAGCCGGTTTAGCCACTCGTCCTGGCTGGATGCCCATCCTAGCACGGCATGTGCTGGGCATGTCCACCGGACGTACCGGGCTGTGCGGGCGCACTGGCGACACACCGCGCAACTCCGCTTCCCGTGGCCTGGAGCGGGGAGCAGGGACGGGCCGGACAGGACTGTGGACACGCACCGTGGGCTTGGTGCGGGGAGCAGGGACGGGCCAGACAGGACTGTGAACACGTATAGGTGACCTGTAGCGTGGAGCTGGTTTAGCCACTCGTCCCGGCTGGATTCCCATCTTAGCACGGCATGTGCTGGGTCTGTCCACCGGACGCACTGGGCTGTGCGGGCGCACTGGCGACACAGCGCGCAACTCCGCATACCAGGGCTCCTCCTCCAGATCTTCCCTCTGCAGGTCCTCAATCAACTGCCTCATCCTCGTCTCTTCCTCCGCCGTCATCCCCCACGAGAGCAGTGGTCTGGGCTCTTCCTCTGCCCTACCGGACCACCCCATTAGCCCCCCCCCAAAATTTTCTTGGGGCTGTTTTCCGGGCCTCCTCGACCGCCGCCTGCGACTCCGTCTACCGGCTGGCTTTTCCTCCTCGACCTGGGAGTCCGTCCGCCAGGGTCCTTTCCCCGACATGATCTCCTCCCAGGTCCAGAACTCCTTTCCCTCGCGAGCCCATCTCTCGCGCTCCTTTTCCTCCCGCTGCTTGGTCCTGGTTCGGTGGGGAATTCTGTAACGGTTGTCGTCTTCGTCTTCTGACGATATAACGAAATCGTCGTCTGAAAATGTAGACCAATACGCAGCAGGTACGTGTATGCTCATTTTGACTTTTATTTAAATTATCCAAAAGAGCACTCCAAAACAACAAAACACGAAAACGAACGAACGAACAACTAAACAGTCTGGCAAAGCCTAGGGCTGAACACAGAACATAGAAATACTCCCCAATAGAGCCAACACAAGGCTCCAACGCAAAACAGAAAACAAACACAGGAAAACCACCCAACATAAACCACCCTGACCCAAAACACCTGAGTTCACCCGGTCAGGGCGTGACACATGCCTAGAAACTAGAGAAACTGATCCTTCTGCAGTGGTCCCTTCATTTTTCCCAGAGCTGTATAATTGTTTTGTTTAAATGACGTGTAAACAACGTTGATTCAACCAGTTTTTGCCCAGTGAATCGTTTGACTGGCTCGTGTCCTCCTCTATTGGTAATGGTTAGGTTGTCATACCGCATGCATTGCATAAACAAGAGAATACGTTGAGCTCTAATATTGACCCATTTACGGTAGAGGAAGGAAAGAACATCAGTCACTGAAACATGAGCAGTCTACAGTTATGGATATTTTTGTTGTTGTTGATTATCCATCGTTTGTTGTGAATGATGATTCCTATATTTGTTCATGCAAATATAACATTACATATCACTCTCCATGAATTCTGTTTGAATCGAGTCTCACATTCTGTATACAGTAGTTGCATATTCTTCTCCAGTACTGTTTCTATAGAGCACTGAGGCTTGCCTTGCCTGAAGAAAGATAGCCCTCTGAGAAGGGGAAACTGGGTGTTGATACGCCCAGGGGCAGTGGAAAAAAACTCTCTGTGTGAACTGTCATCACCAGATAGCCACAAGGCCAGCTAATCTGCTGCCAGGCCGCCATGTGGCACTTGCGCTCTCCCTGGCCTGCTTCCTCAGTACGCAGGCAGGCACTAGGAGAGGGCTTGGGTTGGGTGTACCCGCAGCTGAACTGGAAATCCTGAGCAGGGATAGGGATAGGACACATACTAATTACGAGATTGGGTTTCTTTCTTTCAAAAACATCAGATGTGATGTGATTGAAGCTTAGGATGGAGACACATGTCCTGCATGGGGATGGGGAGGGACATCAACGTGAGTATACAGTAGGTTACGTAGGCATATTACACTTGAAAACGCATGGACACGTCTGTCTGAGGGAGGACTGTGTTATCTCATGCTGTAAAGTGCGGGGACGTGTTGACATGAAGCCTGTAAATGAATATTCCATATTCCAGACAATGGAAAGTAAATAATTTAATCAGCCTCTCCCCGCTAAATATGAAGATAAATAGAGAGATTGTTTGAATGGATGGAAACATCTCAATATACAGTACGTGGCTAAGGAGGAGACCCTACCCATGATTTCATATCCTTCTAAGCACTTTCAAGAAACTGCTTGGTGGTTCCCCTTGCTTTGTTGCTGTGGAGAAGTGATGGTTTTGTCATCAGGGTTTTATATGGAACACATGTCCAATCGTGTTCTCAATGAAGTGTTTGATTGTGATACCATAGCACTTAGTTGTTTTCATTTTATTAATGTTGACAATTTTTTTAACCCATATAGCACAAATACATGAAAACAATTTGACAAGTTATCTTAAAATTTTTTATTTTTTTTATTCGAAGATGAGATTTGAGATGAAAACCACTGAGAGTTTGACTGGGCTTTTATATAGACAGGAGTTGCAACAAGGCATCATCTTATAATCTCTTCAGGTGGCAGAGGGACCCTAGCCTCCGCATTTCTCCTGCCAGTGAGATGGTCAGTCATAGACACACTGGTGGTCACGAGTCATGAAGCAGTCAAATTCCATGTGACCGTTTAGTCGTTTGCGCAACATTTCAATAGGCTATGCAATTCTGCGAGAAAACAGAGTGATGGCATCTACTGAAAAGAGGATGATCAACTTTCAATAGGCTAGGCTACTTTATCTTTTTTTCAACTTTCCTAATATTGAGCACATTGCTTATATTTACAACAGGAGTATAGCCTACCTGGCTGGCATGAAAATAAACCATGGGGAAAAGCGTCCTCCATTCGCTATTTAAGTACATAGATGTATTAGAGTACATACATTTATTTTTTCCTACTGCCCCTGTTTCGATACAGGTGCAGGATAATGGTCCATTCTAAATCAAAACAAATGTCACACATATATTATTTAGTATATGTAAAGACAAGACTAAATCAAGTATAATCTCATGGGTGACAATATTAGCCTATCACTTGTGAATGATGCCCAGCATAAGAAACAATGCCTTTTTTGCGACTTTTTCAAATCATAGTCGCGCACCTCATGTAGCCTAGCCCATAGATATGTTTTAATAAGATTTGTATCACAACTAAAGTGGCCAAATAACTTCCTAAAATTAAGCACATTATTCCGCTTTACAAGGGGTGTAGAGCCTAACTGGCACACTGTACATTTTTTATTTTATTTTTTATTTCACCTTTATTTAACCAGGTAGGCTAGTTGAGAACAAGTTATCATTTACAACTGCGACCTGGCAAAGATAAAGCACAGCAGTTCGACACATACAACAACACAGAGTTACACATGGAATAAACAAACATACAGTCAATAATACAGTAGAAAAAATAAAAATCTATGTACAGTGAGTGCAAATGAGGTAAGATAAGGGAGGTAAGGCAATAAATAGGCCATGCTGGCAAAGTAATTACAATATAGCAATTAGACATTGAAGCTCATCTGGAGGTTAGTGAACACAATGTTCAAAGAAGGGCCAGAAGTATACAGAATGGTGTCGTCTGCGTAGAGGTGGATCAGAGAATCACCAGCAGCGAGAGTGACATCATTGATGTATACAGAGAAGAGAGTCGGTCCGAGAATTGAACCCTGTGGCACCCCCATAGAGACTGCCAGAGGTCCGGACAACAGGCCCTCCGATTTGACATACTGAACTCTATCAGAGAAGTAGTTGGTGAACCAGGCGAGGCAATCATTTGAGAAACCAAGCTGTTGAGTCTGCCAATAAGAATGTGGTGATTGACATATTCAAAAGCCTTGGCCAGGTCGATGAATACGGCTGCACAGTAATGTCTCTTATCGATGTCAGTTATGATATCGTTTAGGACCTTCAGCATGGCTGAGGTGCACCCATGACCAGCTCTGAAACCAGATTACATAGCGGAGAAGGTACGGTGGGATTCGATATGGTCGGTAATCTGTTTGTTGACTTGGCTTTCGAAGACCTTAGAAAGGCATTGTAGGATAGATATAGGTCTGTAGCAATTTGGGTCTTGAGTGTCTCCCCCTTTGAAGAGGGGAATGACCGTGGCAGCTTTCCAATCTTTGGGAATCTCAGACGATATGAAAGAGAGGTTGAACAGGCTAGTAATAGGGGTTGCAACAATTTCGGCAGATAATTTTAAAAAGTGAGTGTCCAGATTGTCTAGTCCGGCTGATTTGTAGGGGTCCAGGTTCTGCAGTTCTTTAAGAACATCAGCTATCTGTATTTGGGTGAAGGAGAAATGGGGGATGCTTTGGCGAGTTGCTGTGGGGTGTGCAGGGCTGTTGACCGGGGTAGGGGTAGCCAGGTGGAAAGCATGGCCAGCCGTAGAAAAATGCTTATTGAAATTCTCAATTATTGTGGATTTATCCGTGGTGACAGTGTTTCATAGCCTCAGTGCAATGGGCAGCTGGGAGGAGGTGCTCTTATTCTCCATGGACTTTACAGTGTCCCAGAACTTGTTTGAGTTTGTGCTACAGGATGCAAATTTCTGTTTGAAAAAGCTAGCCTTAGCTTTCCTAACTGCCTGTTTCTATTTGTTCCTGACTTCCCTGAAAAGTTGCATATCACAGGGGCTATTCGATGCTAATGCAGAACGCCACAGGATGTTTTTGTGCTGGTCAAGGGCAGTCAGGTATGGAGAGAACCAAGGGCTATATCTGTTCCTGGTTCAACTTTTTTGAAAGGGGCATGCTTATTTAAGAAGGTGTGGAAGGCACTTTTAAAGAATGACCAGGCATCCTCTACTGACGGGATGAGGTCAATATCCTTCCAGGATACCCGGGCCTGGTCGATTAGGAAGGCCTGCTCGCTGAAGTGTTTTAGGGAGCGTTTGATAGTGATGAGGGGTGGTCGTTTGACCGCAGACCCGTTACGGATGCAGGCAATGAGGCAGTGATCGCTGAGATCTTGGTTGAAAACAGCGGAGGTGTATTTGGAGGGCAAGTTGGTTAGGATGATATTGGAACTATGAAGGTGCCCGTGTTTACGGATAATGGGGTTGTACCTGGTGGGTTCATTGATAATTTGTGAGTTGAGGGCATCAAGCTTAGATTGTAGGATGGCCGGGGTGTTAAGCATGTCCCAGTTTAGGTCACCCAGGAGCACGAGCTCAGAAGATAGATGGGGAGTAATCAATTCACATATGGTGTCCAGGGGACAGCTGGGGGCAGAGGGTGGTCTATAGAAAACGGCAACGGTGAGAGACTTGTTTCGGAAAGTTGGATTTTTAAAAGTAGAAGCTCGAATTGTTTGGGTACAGACCTAGATAGTAAGACAGAACTCTTCAGGCTATCTCTGCAGTAGATTGCAACACCGCCCCCTTTGGTAGTTCTATCTTGTCGGAAAATGTTATAGTTAGGGATGGAAATTTGAGGGTTTTTGGTGGTCTTCCTGAGCCAAGATTCAGACACGGCTAGGACATCTGGGTTGGCAGAGTGTACTAGGGCAGTGAATAAAACAAACTTAGGGAGGAGGCTTCTAATGTTAACATGCATGAAACCAAGGCTTTTACGGTTACAGAAGTCAGCAAATGATAGCGCCTGGGGAATGGGAGTGGAGCTAGGCACTGCAGGGCCTGGATTAACCTCCACATCACCAGAGGAACAGAGGAGGAGTAGGATAAGGGTACGGCTAAAGGATAAAATATCTGATCGTCTAGTACATTCAGATCAGAGTAAAAGGAGCAGATTTCTGGGCACGGTAGAATAGATTCAAGGCATAATGTCCAGACACGGGTATGGTAGGATGTGGATACAGTGAGGGTAAACCTGTGCATAGAGTGACGATGAAAGAGATATGGTCCCTAGAAATATCATTTAAACCAGGTGATGTCACCGCATGTGTGGTAAGTGGAACTAAAGTGTTAAATAAGGCAGGGCTAGAGCAGGGCTAGAGGCTCTACAGTGAAATAAGGCAATAAATACTAACCAAAACAGCAATGGACATGGCATATTGACGTTAGCGAGAGGCATGCGTAGCCGAGTGATTATAGGAGTCCAGTGAGTGGCTTCAGGCAGCTTGAGGGCCGGGGCTAGCAAGCTAACAGAAGGGCCTTGGAGGGACATCGCGACGGAAGAAAGTCTGTTGTGGCCCCCTCTTGCTATTACATCGGCAGACGGATCAGCAGGGCTCCGTGTGGTAAACCAGGCCAATTGGCAGAATAGGTATAGTGGCCAAAGAATTTGTCCGGTGAGCCTCTTAAGCTAACAGTCCGATGTGCTCTGGACAGCTAGTAGGCCGCGGCTAGCATGCTAGTGGATGGGATTTCAGGGGGCGAAGCGACGGCGGAGCCAGTTGAGAAAAACCCCATCGGGGTTCGGCGAATCACGTCGGTGGTCCAGTTGTGATGAGTCGGCGGGGGTCCAAGCCAGTTGGCAAAAAGAGGTATTGTAGCCCAAGTAGTGGCTGATGGACCTCTTTGACTAGCCAGGAGATGGGCCTAGCAAGGTTAGCTCCAGGCTAATTGGTTATTGCTTCGGGACAGTGACTTTAGAAAGGAGTGGCCTCTTGAATAGCAGCTAGCTAACTGCGGTGATCCAGGTGAAGAAGAAAAAAAAGAAGTTCAGAGCTTGCGGTAGGAATCCGGAGATATGGAGAAAAATAAGTCCGATTTGCTCTGGTTTGAGTTGCGCTGGGCAGACTGGCGAGAGTTGTCCATGCTAGAGGTGGCTGATGACTGCTAGCAGTGGCTAGCTGACTACTAGCTAGTAGCTAGTTAGCTGGCTAGCATCTGTTGGGGTTCTGGTTCAGGCGACTGTTCAGACAACGGATCAGCAGGGCTCCGTATGGTGGGTATAGTGGCCAAAGAATTTGTCCGATGGACCTCTTAAGCTAACAGTCCGATGTATTTTAGACAGCTAGCGGGCCATGGCTAACTAGTAGCCAGTTAGCTGGTTGATGAGTTGATGAGTTCTTAAGTATAAAAATAGCAGATCCGTACCGCATTGGGTGAGGCGGGTTGCAGGAGAGTATATTCAGTCCATAGATAGAAAGTGATATTAAAATATTAGATATATATACAGAAAAAAATCAAGCAAAAACGATGTTTACAAGGGACAGGAAGGGACAAGACAAAAACACACGTCTGTGTCACGTCCTGGCCAGTATAAGGGTTAATTAGTATTGTAGTTTGGTCAGGACGTGGCAGAGGGTATTTGTTTTATGTGGTTCAGGGTGGTGTGTTTGGTTAAAGGGTGTTTGATTTAGTATTTCCGGGTTTTTGGTTGATGGTCTATGTTTATGTATTTCTATGTGTAGTCTGGTGAGTGTGTTCTATGTTTGGTTAATTGGGGTTGGGACTCTCAGTTGAAGGCAGGTGTTGTCTATCTGCCTTTGATTGAGAGTCCCATATATTAGGGTGTTTGTGTTTGTTAGGTGTGGGTGATTGTTCTGTGTTGAGCCTTATGCTTTGCCAGACTGTTTGTGGTTGTTAGTTCGTTCATTTTCTTGGTTTGTTATTTTGGTGTTCATTTTGTACTTATTAAAACGTCGAGATGAGCATAAACATACCTGCTGCGTTTTGGTCCTCCTTCACCGACGACAACCGTGACAGTCTGACTGCTACGCCATCTTGGAAGAGTAGACAGTGCATAAACAGCGCATGCGTTTCAAGTTTGGGGAAGATAATTGTCACCATAAAAATGCACCTTTATAATAAAAGCATTACATACGTGATTGCATTTGCCGTCACTTTTGATAATGCTGTTTTCCACGAATGGAAAATGTGCACTTATAGCCTACTACCATGTGCGCATTGCTGCGCTTATAATGTGAAGAAGTAGCCTAATAGTTTATCAACATTTTAAGCTAAACGTTCTGATCTGTTACGTCAGCCACATTGTGTAAAAAATGATTTTTGATGCCAGTGTTTGTATTCATTTGGGATCTTTCGCATCACATAACTGTCCCAGGCTATGTTTGGAATATTTATTTCTCACACAGAATAGAATAGGTCAACCTTTGTGCTATGGGGGATAGTAGATTGACATAGGCTAGTGCTTTTGCTGTTCATTAGGCCTACTCATCTTGTAGGCTGATAAAAATGAAATATGGACAGTTCTTTCAATATCTTTAATATGAACCTCGGAATTGGATAAGGAGGCGCGCAGTTGCGTCCCCGATTTGTCTGTCTTCACTTGTAGCCTGTGAGAAAGACCCGATCGGGTGATGGTGTGTGCAGCACTCAGCGAGAAGGGCACAACGGCCACTTGCTGCAATATGCATAGATTTTTTAGGGTGCATTACGGCCACACAAAGGGGATGCTGCCGTGAAATTCTAGGCATTATCAAGTGCTTGTCAAATTGTGTATGAGACTGATGTAATGTGTACAGCCTGTGCAAAAAAACAAAGCAGAGCTCATGCCTTTCAAGCTACTTTTTTCAAATCATTATTAGAGTCGCATCTTGCAGCCTTACAATGTATTAAACATCAAAACATATAGCCCAACGTTTGTAGAACAACTAAAGCTACATTAATAACTCTAAATTAAGCATTTAGGAATACCTATTTCTTTGTTAACCGCTCAACATAGAATAGCCTCACATGCGCACTCGCTCAAATAATTTGGAGACCATATCCTTTCTATTTTATTCAGCTTTGTTCAATTGTATTCTTCATACTATAAATAATACCATGGAATTCTAAGCAAATCTTGTCTGCTAAATGAATTAGTGTTGTCCACAGCCATTTGGCATAGCAGAACAGGACCTAACATAAGCACAACTCGAGAGTATGCTATTCTGTTCTTCTGAAATAGACTACATTTTCTTCATATCATGCTTCTTTAGACATGTCTAAAATAAATAATGGGTTTATTTTGAATTTGTAGGCTATATTACATGGATTTATTCGATTTTTAAAAATGTAGTTGTTCCAAAGGTCAGCATCAGTGGCTTGTAGGCTATGTGTGGAAGCCAGGAGATGCCAAATGTGTTTATGTTAATTAACTGTCAATTACCATGAGACCGACAGTTATTTGCTTGACAATCACCAGCTGACGAAATTTCGTGACCACCACAGCCCTAGTCAGTCAGTGAGTTGGTCCGTCTGTCCATTGGTCCGACAGATCAAAGTGGGAATCAGCCCAACCAACAGAGATAAATACACACTTCCTCTCTACCCTTTCACACCGCTCTTTCCCACACCCCTAAGACCCTTGTTCTGTAGCATAGCCAGCTCAGAGGAAATGACAGACCACATCAAGAGGCTCTATTGCTTCGACAGGAACGGCTGCACCAACTTTCAGGAGAGAGGGGAGACTCTAAGATATTCATGATTGCGTGTTATTTGTGTTTATTTTATGGCAACTTTCACAAGTGGCAACACAACACGTCCAAACCTAATATAATTTATACACATTTTGAACTGTCATTTAAACTGCGGCTCTGAAGGCAGCTTGCTTATTTTCTACACTTAAGTAGTCTAATAACGGAGGTACATAAAGATGGCACCCCCCATGGACTTACCATAAATTCCTTGTCCACCCTATTGTACATTGCTCTCTGTTACTCTTTTTTTGGTATGGTCATTAGCAGAGTATACATGATTCCAATTATATCTTCAAGACACCAGCAATTTGAAAAACGAAAGAGTCGATTGTGCTGGTTTATTGGCACATTGAACCATATCGTGCGTTGTAGTTTAAGAACTTGGTCGATAGTACATGAACAATGATGTCATATCTGAATTCTGCCAATTCTTTATGCACGTTCGCCATTGGCTTTGAATGTACTCTACGTCATCACCCATTAACAAATGATAAATTCAGGTCCCATGTTTAACAAACACAAATACATTCAATAGATTTACTGTACAATGTTTTGTCGTTTTACAAGCCAATGAACACAGACATGAATAAGTCCATCATTGACCTGCCTTTGACCTCAGTGAACTACGCAGACAGCTGGCAACGCTTGTAAACCACTCTCTCCGTTTGTCTTTAACCTACTTCCTCCCTCCATCTCAGTTCCTCCTTCTTTTTACCTCTCTTTTGTAGACTTCCAGTCTCGTTTGATGAGTATTTCATGATGACTTTCAGTGTTAAAAGGGAAATCTGCAGTTTCTACATCAATTTTTGGACTTAAATGAATGAAATATATACCCATTAAGAATATAACTCAGAATTACATGAATGAAATATATACCCATTAAGAATATAACTCAGAAATACTTAGTGTGCTTAGTTGAACTGTCTTAGTCCATCAGAACCCAAAATATAAGCTTGTTTTACTCCAATGTTTGTAAACACTGTAATTGTAAACAAACACGGTATAGCCTCAAAACATGGATGGTGTCATGGATGGTCAGTCCCTGCATCCATAGCTCTGTCTATGAATTTGAATTTATCCAGCCCCATTTATTAGCTATTTACCAAAACAGTGGTGGGGTGCCCACTTTTTTATTGTTTTAATTGCTGATGTCAAGGGCCAACTCTATTTCAATTCAGTCAATTCAGGAAGTAAACTGAAATTGTAATTCCTATTCCAATTTTCCTCATTAAAAAGTAATGAAGAGGAATTGAGGAAATACCGCTGCTTCATTTAAATGGAATTGACCCCAACCCTGTCACTCACGTCTAGATGACTAACCTGGTGATTTCCCTCAAAATGAGGCGACTGGCCTTGTAATTTCCCTTTCATAGCCGATTAGAGTGTTGGCTACTCCTGGGTACAGTAGAGTAGCACGCTAGAGTGCACTTAAAAGTCATGTAAATCTAGTACTATTGATCTCACACCAGTGCTCAGTGGGATTAGCTAGAAATTGATGGAATGCACCAAACAGAGTAGACAGGAATATGTTGAATATAAATATTGAAATTGCCTAGCCCCAGTAACCCTTATCATTGTCCTCTCCTTTAATATCAAAATGTCCACTGAGGACACGAGAGATAGTAGCTTTAATATTTAACGTTTTCTGTCTAAGTTCCTTATGTAGGCCATAATAGCCTTCAAAAACAAAAGCTTACACATATTATTTAAAGTTGCTTTACTAGGTTTGGCCCTGACATTCACCTGTTTCCTCAATCTGTGACTAGCACCAAAAAGCTCCTCTCATTTGGACAACCTGAAGGAGTAAATCAACAATGTTTTTCTGGCCAGGCCCTTCTAGCAGGCTCCCTTCTGAGACATGTTCTCGTCATGGTTAAAAATGGCAGCTGCTTGAAAAATCCACCCGGGGCAATGAATTACATTCAGCCATTCCCTAAACACTGCCTGTTTTTATTTTAGGGGGGGATACACAAGGCCACCCAAAACAAAATTGTATAACATTAGATTATTCCACTTGCTTTACTACAAACAAGAGGAGGGCACGCCAGGCCAGTCCAGGCGAGTCGTACTAATAGGACCCTACACTGCTTTTCCAAATTTCTTCTGCACAATTTTATTTAATGCCTCTCCTCCACAGGAAATCCACGCACGTCTCATAAGTTTCTCCACCTGTTTGGAAATGTCTTTGAAACATTTCGGCTCCCTGTGAAAGCTCATAAGCAAGTCAATTAATGAGCAAATAAAGTTTGTCCCTTGCTCAGAAACAGTCCATTCTGGAGAATATGAATCATCTTGTAGATTCATCTTTGGGTAACACCTAATATTGTCTGTGATTCATGCAGACATGAATAGTAGTTGTAGCTTCAAAGAGACTCACTGGGAGAATTGAGCCACGATGTCCCAAAGCTCTTTTCACCTCATTGTAGCCATCTCAACTGGTTCTGCCCAATCATAAGCACCTACACAGGACTTAAGATTCGGTTGATAACGGCACGTGTGGTGAAATGTATGGAAACGTACTTCTCATGCAATAAAAACGTACAGTGATTAACTTTCTATATTTGAGAAAGGGATGCCTTTGTCAACACTGATCAAATGTGTTATTGATGATCATAAAAAGGTAGCCCGTCAAACACAATATGCAATACATTGTTCAAACGTTTAATGGCATTGGCATCACATCCGAGAACTGAAAAAGTTAGGAAAACAACACTCGTTCTTACCATTCACATTATCACAACAGAACAGGAGCTAGGCAATGTCATCAATGCACTTCATAGGCTATGTTATACTCTTTGCAATTCAAATGATGAAAGCTAGACAGGTGTACTAGTTAGCAGAGCAGGAATTCCTTTTGGGTCCTGCACAGCGTAAGAGAAGTGCTGTTTAAAACCACCTGGAACTGTACCTAGGTCTGCCAACCCCAGTCTCACTATTAGGGCCTGCGTTAGCTAAGAGATGTGGACAGAAACCAGAAGTATGTCCAGCCAATGAGAAACAGGTGGCTGCCTGGCCAGAAGTGAATTAACTGTAAGGACAAGTGTAAATTGGTGCTGGCAATAATTTAAGGAATTCGACACTGAAGAGGGAAAGTGGCGTTGGAGGAATGATGGCACATGATTGTAAAAGTTCAGCCTATTATCAGTACTGACAGTCCAGTTCTCCGACATTCTCTCACGTCACCAACCCCAACCCAACAATCTCTGCTGTCTTTTGTCTTGTCACTGTTTATCATCAACGAGATTCAACAAGAGAGCCCCAAGCTACCGCAACTACTACTACCACCACCACTGCGTTGGTGCATTCCTGTCCATGAAAAGTTACAAAGTAAAGCCCAGCACATTATATTAGTTGCGTTTTAACTTCTAACCTGACTTTTCAGTTTCAGCAATCTGTTTGTTTATTTCCTTAAGTTCCCTTGTGGGTCCTTTAAAGCTCCTTGGCATGGGTCTGATTTTGCCTGGCAGCCCCTCTTCACCACACACCTTCCCTCTTGCCATCCATAACTACCACACTGGTCGAATCCTGGTCCTGTCCAAAAGCCACTGCAGGTCTGATTTTTGTTAGCTTGGCTCCCCTCTGACATGCCTGGGAAGGGCAAGGAAAGGAAATGGGTGGACCAGCCGCTTTGCTCCCTCCCACCCTTCTGTTCGTTCCCCCAGAGCCAGGCCTGGCCTTGCTGGGCTGGGAGAAGCCAGCAGCCCAGTGTTTTTTGACTCCCTCCGCCGAGCCGAGCTTGTAAGGGAGCACGGCCCATCTGGTTCTAATAAATCCTCCATGTATGTGGCTGAGGCTGAGGCTGAGCTCTGAGTGGCTGAGCAACAGGAATTGCCTGCTGACCTGTTTGGGGACCTGATCGCCCGGCCCGCCGATGCAGTAATTTCTTTGTGGGAAAACATCAGGGGGAGGAAGATTGTCAGAGCGCTGGGTGTGCACATCATCAAACTATAGGGTCCCCAAACACTTTATCATCTCAGTACAACACTCACACAAAGCAGACCCCCTGACCAAACCCCCTGTTGGGGCTTGGTGATGCATATGGGGTGTAATAGTTGTGGTGTATTGTAATGATGCATTCTTACCAATGGTGGGCAGTGTATCATTGTCTTCCATTGGGCCTCTCCATACGAGTCTGGATAAAATAATATTGGTTGTTTCACGGTTGATCAAAGTCAGACAATGAAGGGCTGAAAGATTACACGGTCAAACCAATTTCCTAATTAAGGTTGTGGCAGTCAGAGTAGTTGTATTTGTTATTTCATTGTTGCAATTATCTCTATCAGGTCAAGGATTTCTGATGAAATTGAAGGAACAATACTTGTCCCTTTAAATATTGCTGTAGGACAATTTTCTCAACTAACAGGCCATCAGGCTTAACTAAGCTTCCCACTTTTCAGGCAAATACCATGATCATGTTGAAGGGTTTATTGGGGAATTGTTGGGAAAAGAGTTGTGTTTGAGCTTACGTGTGTGTTAATGTGTAACACTTTACATTAAGTTGCACTTACACCCATGTAATAATACACATTACAAACTGGGTGGTTCGATACTTGAATGCTGATTGGCTGAAAGCCGTGGTATATGAGACCGTATACCAAGGGTTTATAATAGCAATAAGGGACCTTAAGGGTTTGTGGTATATTGCCAATATACCACGGCTAAGGGTTGTATCCAGACACTCCACTTTGCGTCGTGCATAAGAACAGCCCTTAGCCATGGTATATTGGCCATATACCACACCTCCTCTGCGATTACTGCTTAAATATCACACCTGCCTGAACATGCTTTGAGCGCTACAGTAAATCTGCACACAGAGTTGCAGTTACAGTGAGAAAACAAGCAGCATGGGCACAAGCAAAACAACACGCGACTGAGTCAAATGCCTATACCCAGCCTTGACAGATTAGGTCATTCACTACTCTGTTGGTAATGTCTGTCTCTGGATCCCAGGCCTATATTTATGACCTTGGCTGCTGGGTCCTGCTGACTCATGCTTATGAGGTCAAAGTCATCAAGGTGACCTCACCATAGGAGACAACATAACATCTGTCCTCCTCTTTGACACCTTCGCTGTATGGCGGAGTTTCCTCCCTCACTCAGACCTCCCTGCCTCTCTGCAGTCACTTCCCCTCTCTCTCTCTCTCTCTCTCTCTCTCTCTCTCTCTCTCTCTCTCAATGCTTGGTCTATTTATTACACTGACTGAACAAAGCTATTCATAGACACTAGGTGAAATATGGTAAGCTACAGGGCAGGTCTTTATTCATGTATTTAACCTTTATTTAGACAGGTAGGGCAATTAATAGAAAATGATTCAAGTAAAAGTGAAAGTCACCCAGTAAAATACTACTTGAGTGACAGTCTAAAGGTATTTGGTTTTAAATATACTTAAGTATCAAAAGTACATGTAATTAATCAAATATACTTAGGTATCAAAAGTAAAAGTTCGAATAATTTCAAATTTGTTATATTAAGCACACCAGAAGGCACCATTTCCTTGTTTAAAAAAAATAATGACGGATAGCCAGAGGCACACTCCAACACTCAGACATCATTTACAATTATAAACTGGGTGGTTTGAGCCCTGAATTCTGATTGGCTAAAAGCCATGGTATATCAGACCGTATACCACATGTATGACAAGATATTTACTGCTCTAATTATATTGGTAACCAGTATAATAATATCAATAAGGCTCCTCTGGGGTTTGTGATATATGGCCAATATTCCACTGCTAAGCGCTGTGTCCAGACACTCCGTTTTGTGTCGAGCATAAAAACAGCCCTTAGACGTGGTATATTGGCCATATACCACACCTCCTCTGGCCCTATTGCTTAAATAAAGCATGTGTGTTTAGTGAGTCCGCCATATCAGAGGCATTAGGGATAACCAGGGATGTTCTCTTGATAAGTGCGTGAATTGGACCATTTTCCTGTCCTACTAAGTATTCAAAATGTAACGAGTACTTTTAGTTGTCATGGAAATTTTTCTGATTAAAAAGAAGTGTTGGAAAAAGTACAGAATTGTGATACTTGAGTAAAAGTAAAGATACCTTAATAGAAAATGACTCAAGTAAAAGTGAAAGTCACCCAGTAAAATACTACTTGAGTAAAAGTCTAAAAGTATTTGGTGTTTTAAATTTACTTAAGTATCAAAAGTAAATGTCATTGCTAAAATATAGTTAAGTATCAGAAGTAAAAGTATAAATCATTTCAAATTCCTTATATAAAGCAAACCAGACAGCACCATTTTCTGTTTTTTTATTTTATTTAAGGATAGCCAGGGGCACGCTCCAACACTCAGACATCATTTTCAAATGCAGCATGTGTTTAGTGAGCCCGCCGGATCACAGGCAGTAGGAATAACCAGGGATGTTCTCTTGATAAGTGCGTGAATTGGACCATTTTCCTGTCCTGCTAAGCATTCAAAATGTAACGAGTACTTTTGGGTGTCAGGGAAAATGTATGGAGTAAAACGTACATAATATTCATTAGGAATGTAGTGAAGTAAAAGTAAAAGTTGTCAAAAATATTAATAGTAAAGTACAAATACCCCAAAAAACTACCTAAGGAGTACTTTAAAGTATTTATACTTAAGTACTTTACACCACTGCCAATGTATTAGCATAGTCAGCTAATTTCACAGTCTACTGACAGCTGACAGCCAAAGCCAAATGATTACATGAAAGCTTGAGAGACGTGTAGCATTCAGAGAATAAGTTAAATCCTTCACTCCAAATGTATTACTGTATTTACTGTAGCATGGCCTGACCAGGCATTTCCCAATGTGTTGCTTGGTGTAAAAGGTGGCACACACGAAAATCATGTGCCTCAGCCATCAGTCACTTTTATTAATTGCACAATATCCCACAGGTATTATCCTGTAATCAAAATGTGGAATAATAGGATTTCGTTTTGGGTTGGGGTAGGGTAGGGTAGGGAGACCACACAAGAGGTTATCCTAAGCTTGTATTGTTCATGCTGCTTCATCTGATTAAAGCTTTAAATGTGATTATGAAAGAGAATGACATAAACTTACTTCACAGGAATGTAGACATCTACTGGATTCATACATATTTAGTATCCCTCTCCAACCCAAGTGGGCAGAAACTATTCCACTATAATTTCATCATGTAACCACAATTTTACGAGATATTTTTGCATTGTTTTACATAGCTTTAAATCCGACATGGACTGACACTATACACGTGCACTGGTTACTGATATGTAGACATACATCTGTTAGATGATCAGTTGGAATCTGTAAAATATGCCATTGTGTAATGGTATATGTATGTACTTCAGGGTAAGGGAGTCCACTTATTATTAATCTAGTAGTCTGGTGAGAATAGACCATTGTTATTGTTGATTTGGGGGTGAATCATATTGAGTTGGTGTTTAGCCTGAACCTATGCCATAGTCTAATGAAATGTGACAAGGGCTTGTCCTGGCAGCTCGATCAGGTTTTCTAAACACTCTGTGGGTGGGTGGACATTTCCATTACTTCATTTTGGAGTGCCTTCATTGTGTAATACAGTCCTGCAACTCAAACCAGGCTCTCCAGAAGCCCCTGATCTATAAGGACCCCATTGGGATGAGAAATTATATCTAAAAAGGAAAATTCAATTTTCCCCATGTGGCAGCCATAGTTGGAAACTCATACATGAGGTAAACCATGGTTGCTATGGCAGTATCGTTTTGATAAATTGAAAACACCTAACCCCACACATCTCGTTCCCATACAAAACATACACATACAAACGACAACATCATACAAACATCAACTACGTCTCACCTGGCCAGATCCACTAGCACACACCCCCATCTCCCACGCACTTTCAGCATTTAAAAAATAAATCATTCCATTTTTCCATTGTGTTAATGATGGCGGATTGATTGATTTCCATGTTTTTATTATACTTAATAAAAGAGTGATGAGAAGAGAATCGTCTAACACATCGGATATCTCACTACACCCCCATATGCCATGTCTTGAAATACGCAGACAGACGGATTAAAAGTACATTTACGTTGTAATACTTCTGACAGCCAACTTTCTAGCTACGCCCACAACTTCAGGAACTTTTAGCATTCCCAAAAAGCATGGATTATTGAGTCATTATTTGTTTTACACTTAAGACATGACTCTGTTATTGTGCTGTAGAATTGATTAATTGTGTATCTTGTATAGTAAATTCTATACATTAGTTCATACTGAATTAAGCGTATGCTCCAACTTTCCCTCCATCTTTTGCAAACATCAGTTCTTTTAAGTCTTGGTTCCAATAATGTATATTTGTTTCTAAGAGATTGTCAGTTGGATATGTTCTCTGCAAGGTTTTGTATATCTTCCCTATCATATGAACATCCTTTTCTGACTCAAATAAGATTCCCTCAAGGTTGCTCTGATGTCCAAAAGATTTCAAATGGAAATTTCATGCTGAATAATATTTGAAACTATCTACATTGGTCAGTTCAAAATTACTTTTTAATTCTGTCATGGAAATACATTAATTTCCTGTTACCAAGTCATTTACGGTTTCTATGACTTTAGTTTTCCAAGTGGACCAATTTATCTGTGAATTCTAAAAAGCTTTCTAAGGATTGTTCCATAAGGTTGTGTTTTTAGGAAGTGATATATCACGATTCCTACCGACGGTGGCGCCCCCTCCTGCTCGGGTGGCGCTCGGCGGTCGTCGTCACCGGCCTATTAGCTACCACTGATTCCCTTTTTGTTTTTCCCTTTTTTTATGTTTTCTCACCTGCCCTGAGTTAGTAGATTAAGAGGGCTATTTAGTTCAGCTGGCCCGCTCCCTATTGTGCGGGATTGTCCTTCTGTGTGTCGACTGCGTTTTGTTCGACTGTGCTTGTCAAGTGTATTTTCCCTGTTGTTGGGAGACCTTTTATTTTGTACATGTGGTTTTATTAAAATTACCACACAGTGTTCGCTGCTTCCTGCGCTTCTTTCCGCCACACCACAGACAAGCCGTTACAGAATCCCGCACCACAAAGAGCATGGAATCAGCGGGAGCAGCGGGCACTCCACTACCCTCGATGGAGGAACGTGTCCTGCAGAATACATCGGTCCTGCATCTCATCGGATCCGCCATGGACCAGGTGATGGAGAGGATGGACCGATGGGAGAGGAGTGGTATCCTCTCTCCACCTACACCCCCCCCGATACAACCATCTCCTCCTCCTACGACGTCTGGCTCTGGTGCGCTTTGCCTGGCACTCCCGAGGGAGTACGATGGGACGGCGGCTGGGTGCAAGGGGTTTCTTCTCCAGTTAGAGTTGTACCTGGCCACCGTCAGACCTGCTCCTACAGGAGAGGAGAGCGTGAGTGCTCTCGTTTCCTGCCTGACGGGCCGAGCTCTGGAGTGGGCTAATGCGGTCTGGAACGCTCCGGACTCGGCGAGGGACCACTACCCAGAGTTCACCCGCCGCTTTCGGGCTGTTTTCGACCACCCCCCCGAAGGTAGAGCGGCGGGTGAACGGCTGTTCCACCTCAGGCAGGAGACGAGGAGCGCTCAAAACTTCGCGCTGGAGTTTAGGACCTTGGCTGCTGGAGCGGGGTGGAATGACAGGGCCCTCATAGACCACTACCGGTGTAGTCTCCGGGCGGACGTCCGCAGGGAGCTGGCCTGTAGGGACACCAATCTATCCCTGGACGAACTCATTGATATGTCCATACGGTTGGACAATTTGCTGGCTGCCCGCGGGCGCTCGGAGAGGGTCCTGCCCGTTCCACCCCCGTGCACCCCCGCCCCTACCCCTATGGAGGTAGGGGGGGCCGTGTCAAGGGGCACCGGAGGAGGTGGCTCCTCCTGCACCAGCTGTGGTCGGAGAGGACACACGGCCGACGGTGCTGGAGGAGCCAGTCTGGGAGTCGAGAATGCAGGCAGAACACTTCTCGGTCACCTCAGGTGAGTCAGCACCAGACTCGCCCAGAACCCCCTGTTGGTCATGTGTTTTTGCCTGTTTCGTTTTCTAATTTTTTTCCCTCTTCCCAGCATAGGGCGCTAGTCGATTCAGGCGCAGCTGGGAACTTTATGGACCGTGGACTTGCCATTAAGCTGGGCATTCCACGGGTGCCGATAGATTCCCCCTTCCCCGTGCACTCCTTAGATAGCCGACCATTAGGGTCAGGGCTAGTCAGGGAGTCTACGGTGCCGCTGGACATGGTAACGCTGGGGAATCATAAGGAAAGCATTAACTTTTTTCTTATTGATTCACCTGCGTTTCCGGTGGTGCTGGGGGTCCCCTGGCTGGCTGGTCACAATCCCCTCATTTCATGGAAACAGGGGGTTCTCCAGGGGTGGTCGGAGGAGTGTTCAGGGAGGTGTCTAGGAGTTTCCATAGGTGCCACGTCGGTGGAGAGTCCAGACCAGGTGTCCACCGTGCGCATTCCCCCTGAATACGCTGATTTGGCGATCGCTTTTTGTAAAAAGAGAGCTGACTAAATTACCACCTCATTGACAAGGGGATTGTGCGATAGATCTCCAGGTTAACGCTGCGCTTCCCAGGAGTCACTTGTACCCCTTGTCACAAGAGGAGACGGCGGCTATGGAGACATACGTCACGGAATCCTTGGGACAGGGGTACATTCGGCCCTCCATCTCACCCGCTTCCTCGAGTTTCTTTTTTGTGAAGAAAAAGGAGGGAGGTCTGCATCCGTGCATTGATTATAGAGGTCTAAACGCGATCACGGTGGGGTTTAGTTACCCACTACCTCTTATCGCTACGGCGGTGGAATCATTTCACGGAGCACAGCTCTTCACAAAATTGGATCTCAGGAGCGCGTATAACCTGGTGCGTATCAAGAAGGGAGATGAGTGGAATACCGCCTTTAGTACCACATCAGGCCATTATGAGTACCTCGTCATGCCGTATGGGTTGAAAAATGCTCCAGCCATCTTTCAATCCTTTGTTGACGAGATTCTCAGGGACCTGCACGGGCAGGGCATGATTGTTTATATCGATGACATTTTGATATATTCCGCCACCCGCTCCGCGCATGTGTCCCTGGTGTGCAAGGTGCTTGGTAGACTGCTGGAGCATGACCTATACGTTAAGGCTGAGAAGTGTGAGTTTTTCAAACGAGCCGTCTCCTTTCTGGGTTATCGCATTTCCACCACGGGGGTGGTGATGGAGTGTGACTGCGTTAAGGCCGTGCGTAATTGGCCGACTCCAACCACGGTGAAGGAAGTGTAGCGGTTCTTGGGATTTGCCAACTACTACCGGAGGTTTATCCGGGGGTTTGGCCAGGTAGCGGCTCCCATTACCTCACTGCTAAGGGGGGGCCGGCGCGTTTGAGATGGTCGACGGAGGCGGACGAAGCCTTCAAGAAGTTGAAGACACTGTTCACCGACGCGCCCGTGTTGGCGCACCCGGACCCGTCTTTAGCGTTCGTAGTAGAGGTGGACGCATCCGAGACTGGGGTGGGTGCCGTGCTATCACAGCGCTCGGGTGCGCCACCGAAACTCCGCCCCTGCGCTTTCTTCTCAGGGAAGCTCAGTTCAGCGGAGCGTAATTACGATGTGGGGGACAGGGAGTTGCTAGCGGTAGTCAAAGCCTTGAGGGTGTGGCGACACTGGCTTGAGGGGGCTAAGCACCCCTTTCTCATCTGGACCGACCACCGAAACCTGGAGTACATCCGGGCAGCGAGGAGACTGAATCCACGTCAGGCAAGGTGGGCCATGTTCTTCGCCCGGTTTAGGTTTACCATCTCATATAGACCGGGTTCCCATAATACTAAAGCCGACGCGCTGTCCCGTCTGTATGACACGGATGACCGACCCATCGATCCAACTCCCATCATTCCAGCGTCTAGGCTGGTGGCACCAGTGGTGTGGGAGGTGGACGCGGACATCGAGCGGGCACTGGTGTTGGAACCTGCGCCTGCGCAGGTGCCCGAGGGGCGCATGTATGTGCCGCTCGATGATCGCGATCGGTTGATTCGGTGGGCGCACACGCTACCTGCGGCGGGTCATCCTGGTGTAGAGAGGACAGTGCGGAGTCTAAGGGGGAAGTATTGGTAGTCCACCTTGGCTAAGGACGTGAGGTCATATGTCTCTTCCTGTTCGGTGTGTGCCCAGAGTAAGGCTCCTAGGCATTTACCGAGAGGGAAGTTACAGCCCCTCCCCGTTCCGCAACGGCCATGGTCACACCTGTCTATCGACTTCCTGACAGATCTTCCCCCCTCTCAGGGGAACACTGCGATTCTGGTGGTTGTGGATCGGTTTTCTAAGTCCTGCCGTCTCCTCCCCTTGCCCGGTCTTCCTACGGCCCTGCAGACTGCGGAGGCCCTATTTACCCACGTCTTCCGGCACTACGGGGTGCCGGAGGATATTGTCTCTGATCGGGGCTCCCAGTTCACATCCAGGGTCTGGAAGGCGTTTATGGAGCGGCTGGGGGTCTCGGTCAGTTTAACCTCCGGTTATCACCCCGAGAGCAATGGGCAGGCGGAGAGGGTGAACCAGGAGGTGGGCAGGTTCCTGAGGTCATATTGCCGGGACCGGCCAGGGGAGTGGGCGAGGTATATTCCCTGGGCAGAGTTAGCCCAGAACTCACTTCGCCACTCCTCTACTAACATGTCACCCTTCCAGTGTGTGTTAGGGTACCAGCCGGTCCTGGCCCCATGGCACCAGAGCCAGACCGAGGCTCCTGCGGTGGAGGACTGGGTTCAGCACTCCAAGGAGACCTGGAAAGCAGTACAGGACTCACTGAAGGAGGCCAGTGCCAGGCAGAAAAGGAGTGCTGACCGCCACCGCAGTGAGGCGCCGGTGTTCGCACCGGGTGACAGGGTCTGGCTCTCGACCCGGAACCTGTCCCTCCGCGACCCCTGCCGGAAGCTGGGGCCGCAGTGTGTGGGGCCCTTCAAAGTCCTGAGGAGGATAAACGAGGTGTGTTATCGGTTGCAACTCCCTTCCTATTACCGTATTAACCCCTCGTTTCATGTGTCTCTCCTCAGGCCGGTGGTGGCTGGTCCCCTACAAGAAGATGAGGTGCCGGAGGTCCCTCCACCCCCCCTGGACATCGGGGGGTCCCCGGCGTACAGCGTAAGGGCCATTCTGGACTCGAGACGCCGGGCGGGGGGCCTGCAGTACCTCGTGGACTGGGAGGGGTACGGTCCGGAGGAGAGGTGCTGGGTGCCGGCGGAGGACGTCTTGGACCCATCCATGTTGAAGGAGTTCCACCGCCTCCGTCCGGATCGCCCTGCGCCTCGTCCTCCGGGTCGGCCTCGAGGCTGGTGTCGGCGCGCTGCAGGAGCCGCGCGTCAGGAGGGGGGTACTGTCACGATTCCTACCGACGGTGGCGCCCCCTCCTGCTCGGGTGGCGCTCGGCGGTCGTCGTCACCGGCCTATTAGCTACCACCGATTCCCTTTTTGTTTTTCCCTTTTTTTATGTTTTCTCACCTGCCCTGAGTTAGTAAATTAAGAGGGCTATTTAGTTCAGCTGGCCCGCTTCCTATTGTGCGGGATTGTCCTTCTGTGTGTCGACTGCGTTTTGTTCGACTGTGCTTGTCAAGTGTATTTTCCCTGTTTTTGGGAGACCTTTTATTTTGTACATGTGGTTTTATTAAAATTACCACACAGTGTTCGCTGCTTCCTGCGCTTCTTTCCGCCACACCACAGACAAGCCGTAACATGATATTTAATTTTATTCCATATTGTTATAGTGTTCTTAATTATGAAGTTGTTAATGTTCTTAGCTTTATACTTTGAAAATAGACAGGTAAAAAGATTATGGGGTTGAGAATGCACATCTTTAATATGTACCCATTGTCCTTCTTTAGTGCATTTAACTACATGTCGCAAGTAAAAGCCTGTCACTGTTGACTTGGACTGGTGTAAGGCGGAATCAGATGCAGGAGACAGGTGCTGGAGGTGAGTGTCCTTTTAATAATTTGACAAACAAAACAAAAACCGTGAGGCACAGGGCGCTACAGACAGACTGCCTGGGAAAAACACATTCCCAATATTGCAAACAAAATATATATATAAGCGGCACAAAAAGGCACGGGGCGCAGCCCGGTAAATCCTCTCTTCGTGAAACTGTCAGAAACAAACCCGTAATAAAACACAGACCACCGTCCTGAGTGGACAATCAACAATCCCGCACAAAACCCCAACTGAAAACACACACTAAATAAGGCCCCACTAATGACAGACACAAAACAGGTGCGGAACAGACAGACGAAACCAAAAGACACAGAACCAACGATCGGTGGCAGCTAATAGGCCGGCGACGACCGCCGAGCGCCGCCCGACCGAGGAGGGGCGCCACTTTCGTTGGATCCTGTGACAAAGCCTTGGGTAGCGAGTTGATACAATTCCAAGTCTGGAAGGTTAAAACCACCATCAGACTTAGGAAAATGTAAACTTTCCTTTTTAATCTATGAATTTTATTTGTCCATACAATTTCTGTTATGATTTATTTATTTGTTTTTATTTATTTATTTGCAACAAACAAGTGACAGACAACAAAACAGATTAAAACAAGTAAAAACAACAGTGTGCAGGTGTGGTTGGAAGCCCAAGGGTTTATATGAAAACCACACCACAAAAAAACAATATACAATACACAGAAATATACACAAATAAAAAAGGTTTGTTAAAACAGATAACAAAACCTACTGATTATAAATGTATACATGAATTGATCAGTAATCACAACAACAAAATATATATTTTCGTTTTGTTTAAATGTGTGTGTGTGTGTGTGTGTGTGTGTGTGTGTGTGTGTGTGTGTGTGTGTGTGAGTTTGTGAGAGTTAGGTTAAATGGAGGAGATTACTGAGTAGTTTGATTCATCAGGTTGATCCAGTCTTTGTTTGAATTTGTTGAGGATGATATTGTTTTGGCAATGTGAAGATAAGATTTTCAGTGTATGGTACCTCTATATCTGATAGAGAATTGACTATGTAAGGTGTGGAGGGTGAAGTTTACCGCAGTGTCTTGTGTTATATACAGTACCAGTCAAAAGTGTGGACACGCCTACTCAGTTTTTCTTTATTTTGACTATTTTCTACATTGTAGAATAATAGTGAAGACAACAAAACTATGAAATAACATATATGGAATCATGTACTAATCCAAAAAGTGTTAAACAAATCGAAATATACACTTTAGCTTGAAATGAAACCACTTTCTGTCAAAATTAGAGACGTGTAATATCTTAAAATGTAGCTAGCTAATGCTAGACTATCTTGCTCATATACATCATCATGCATGATGAACGTGTCTCCTTGTCACGGATGCCATAGTTTGAAGATGTAATCTGGAGACAGGTGTTTTCTCCATCTCTTTAGCTATCATACTCTAATTCCACTGATTTCAAAACTTGATCCTCCAGAAAGTGGAGAGCAACACTCCACTACACAATACATTTTTTAAAAAGCCGCGTTCGACAGGGTTTCCAACACAAACTGGCCAGCTCAAATATACAGAGGCCTTCTATATGGCAGACCAATCCAAACTCCTCTCTCGGCATGTCCAGCCCAACAAATTGAATATGATCTTTCCAGGATAACTTTTCATCAATTAGAACTCAGAGGAATCTAGTGGATGTGCCTTGTTCCATTTCATTCCTACCAATTGAGAATCTGGCTCTTTTTTTGTTTAATTTTTTAAAACATTAATTCTAATTCTTACTAGTGAATACAAGAACATTTTTGTTGTAACAGTATACTTTTTTTAAAGAATATCTTCAGTGGGGTAATTGGTATTACCAAAAAAAAATACAAAAACTTTGGCAGCCATGCCATTCTAAAGAGGTTTATTCTACCTGTAAGATTTATGGGAAGATTATTAAAATTCTTTCATGTTGTTGAGTAATGGAATAAAGTTATCTGTATTTGTTGTTTGTTGTCACTTATTAAGCATCCTAAGTATTTCATATTTTTTGTGGTCCACTTATAGGATTGCTGTAGATCGTGAGTTATCTTTTTTAATGTTGCATTTTTCCTATTGCAATTATTTCTTTTTTTTCACGTACATTTTATATCCTGCAAAAAAAAATTATATTATGAAAATATTTTTAGCAAAGGGGAATTGAGTTTTCAATATTGGTCAGGTATATCAGGAGATCATCTGCAAATCAGTTTAGTTTATATTTGTGTTTACCAATATTGATACCTGTTACATTTGGTTCCTGTCAGGGGAGAGGGGACATCCCTGTCTTGTGCCCCTTTCTAAAGCAATATAATCAGATAAAGTATTATTTGTGTATATATCTGCTTTAGGACATGTATACAACCTTTTTATTAAATGTATTATTTCAGCTAGAAATTTGAAAGCTTCCAAAGTTTTGAATAGAGAAGGCCATTCAAGACGGTTGAAAGCCTTTTCAGCATCAACAGACATTCTTCATAAATCTATATCTTGTTTTTTGGCGTAATGTATTCAACTGAAACATGTTCTTGTATTTGTTTGTGAGTGTCTCTTTTTTATAAACCCCGTTTGATTGATATGAGCTCCCGAGTGGCGAAGCGGTCTAAGGCACTGCATCTCAGGTGGTGGTGTCACGACAGACACCCTGGTTCGATTCCAGGCTGTATCACAACCGGCCCTGATTGGGAGTCCCATAAGGGCGGCGCACAATTGGCCCAGCATCGTCCGGGTTTGGCCAGTGTAGGCCGTCATTGTAAATAACAATTTGTTTTTAACTGACTTTCCTGGTTAAATAAAGGTTACTTTTAAATAATAATAATAAAGTCTAGTAAGACTTTTGCCATTTTATTGCTTATAAGCTTGTTCCCACAGTTTCATGCATGCTTTTCAGTACAGACTTATCATATCAGAAACCACTTCGCAAAAAATGGAAACCGCTCTGTATCAGTGACTGAAATAACACCTTTCTATCAACAATTTGCAGGTAAAGGAGGAGAAATACCCAGCACACCTTCCTTCCTTGTTAAAATAACAAAGCTGCCCATATGCTAACCTTTTTTTCTTGGTTGGTTGGTTTGTTTATGCCTTGCATTTACTTTTTTCATACAGTAGCGTGGAATTTGGAATTGAAACAACAATAAATGTTCCTTTCTTAACCCCTCTCTAATAACAGAAACATCTTATGAGCACATGGGGTTGAACTGACCTTTGGCTTTCAGACAAAAAAAAGAAGCTTATTCATCATGACAGTACTTTCAATTTTCGATCAAACCATGTCCCCTGTAGTACTTCATTATTTCTTCTACAAGAGTGCATATATTTTCCACATAGAGGGCACCATGAAAAGAGAAACACCTGGTACATATCAGTGCAATTTCAAGGGAGTAGAGAAAACCATATGCAGTACCAATCTTCAAAAGAAGTTAGAATGCATATCTAAATGCATTAGAAGATTCAAACAATTCTGCATGAAATGTATCGCTGAGCTGAAATGCCTCTTTACCCTTGACATTTGTAAACACTGGATAGTTTCAAAGCAATAATGGTTTGTCCAAGCATCTGCAAAATTTGACAGTTATTGCCCATGGCATTCCATGTGTGTTTGCAGACATATTGTGGTATTGAGATAATTGCTCTGTTTGATCCCAGCTAAACAGACTAGAATCAAATCAGTACCCACTGGAAAGGCCGGTCAATATTTGTGACCTTTTACTTATTGTTAAAGCAGGCATTTGCTCTAAAATATCACATACATATTAGCTTTTTATATATATATTGGGATCTTACATTGTTTTTGGGTTATTAGTTGCAAATCTATTTAGATAAAGTTAATGTAATAACAATGTATGTAGATTGACCAAACAATGCTAATAGTAGTCCAACAAAATCGATCATGATTTATTAGTTGAATTTACCACTGATGGTGTCTTTCAGATTGAAAGTATTGTGAATCGAGTCAAACAGCGCAGTCATTTCCCGGCCCTGCATATGAAGGTGTCATTTCATAACAAATGACATGTAGTGGGTGGGATGATGAGGAGGGAGTACTCACTCTCCTTGGGACAGAGCATACACATGGAAGTTAGATAAACTTCAAACAAGGCCTGGACATCCTGAGTGTTGTACAGTGGTTTGGCATGTCTCATTGGACCAGAGAGGAAAGAGAGTTTTGGCTGTGTTTCGAATGGAGAAGTCCCTGCTGATAAGATGTATTTGTGATGTCTAAACAGAGTTGGATATATTTGCTGTGTTTCACTGCTTTAAATGAGCCAGTCAGCATTGTAATCTTTACAAAATTGTCATTGCAGTTTAAATATTTTTCATGGTGAATTTGCAGTCATTTGGAATATTTGGATTTCCCAGGCTTTTTTCTTAGCCGTATGCAACAGTATGATTGGGTTAATGTCTTGAGATCCTCACTCTGCAGCACCTGATTAGAGGATGGTATACTTATGTCTGGGTATACTTCTGTAAAGATACATGTTCTACATTATGATTGATTAGAGCACATCAATCTATGAGTCTTGTTTACTACTATACTGTACTGTTGCTGTGGTCTCTAGAACTCTGCACATCTCAAAGTCTTGTTATAACAGTGTTATAGACTGTAGCTTGATTACTATTTAATATATTCTTTGTGGAAATGTTTATAGGCCTCTCTTTAGGGCAAAGGTAAATTAAATATTGGCAATAATAATCTATTCACACAACAGAGTAAATACATGTAAATATTGAATATACATAAAATTAAATATTGAGAAGGTGAATCATGAGGCCAGCATGAGTCAATTAGAGACACAGCTATTGTGAAATAAATTAATTTCCCCCCAATTTTAGGCAATTATCATGAATATTAATTCAACATGAAAGCAATTTTGAAAGGGCAGGATAACATAAGGTATTCCTATTTTCCCAAAGTCAAAGTTTCCACTTGTTTCTGTTTTATTTGGCCTGGTTCGAAAGGGAGAGGACATGAAGCAATTACTCCGTGTTGAGATGAAATGAGAAAGGTTTTTCCTTTTTGTTTTACTCTCTGCTTCCCCAATCATGCCAAATGATTCAATCATGCAGTGTCCCAACACTGCATGATTAGTGTAAAACCAATGTCTATAAGCCTATAATCATATTCCAGTATATTATACTGCACTGCAAGTGTTGTGTTGGTATCCACTACTTAGAGGTAAAATACATTGCATAAGTTTGTTTACTGATTTAGGTGTTCATATTGTCACGTCCTGACCAGTATAAGGGGTTATTTGTTATTGTATTTTGGTCAAGGCGTGGCAGGGGTGTGTTTGTTTTGTGTTGTCGGGGTTTTTGGGTATTGTTCTATGTTTTGTATTTCTATGGTTTTTCTATGTTGTGTATTTCTTTGTTGGCCTGGTATGGCTCTCAATCAGGAACAGCTGTACATCGTTGTTGCTGATTGGGAGTTATACTTAGGTAGCCCTTTTTTTTCACAAGTTGTTTTTGCATAGCTGTGTTTAGCCTGCAATACTGTGCGTTCGTTCGTTTTGTTGTTTTGTTGTTAAGTGTTCAATAAAAGTTCAAATGAGCACTCAACCCGCTGCGCCTTGGTCGAATCCTTATGACGCCCGTTACACATATCTTCAAAACAAAGAGAGGTTGGGAAAAATGAATTGCTTAAAGTTGCCAATTATTGCATGATGTACCCATATTTTAATTACATTTACATTGAGATTTTAGTCATTTAGCAGAAGCTCATATCCAGAGTGACTTACAGTAAGTGCATTCATCTTAAGATAGCTAGGTGGGACAACCACATTCTCACTAATTGGTAGGGTTTCAGATGTTTTTGTAAGATGGGCAGGGACTGCTGTCCTAGTTTCAGGGGGAAGCTGGTTCCACCATTGGGGTGCCAGGACAGAGAATAGCTTTGACTGGGCTGAGCGTGAGCTGCCCTTCCATAGGGGTGGGCCAAGAGACCAGAGGTGGCAGAACGGAGTACTCGGGTTGGGGTGAAGGCTTTGAGCATACCCTGAACTTAGGGAGGGGCAGTTCCTCTTGCTGCTCCATAGTCTTGTAGAGGATGCAAGCTTTGATTGGAAGCCAGTGGAGTGTGCAGAGAACTTGGTAAGGTTGAACAGCAGGCGGGCTGAGATGTTCTGGATAAGTTGCAGAGGTTTGATGGGACAAGCGGGGAGCCCAGCCAACAGTGAGTTGCACTAGTCCAGACCGGAGATAACAAGAGCCTGGATTAAGACCTGCACCGCTTCCTGTGTGAGGTGGGGTTGTACTCTATGGATGTTGTAGAGCATGAACTTGCAAGAGCGAGTCACTGCTTTAATGTTTTACAGAGAACGACAGGGTATTGTCCAGGGTCATGCCAAGGTTCTTTGGACTCTGGGAGGTGGACATTGTTGAGTTGTCAACCGGAATGGAGAGGTCTTGGAGTGGGCAGGCTTTCTCCAGGAGGAAGAGCAGCTACGTTTTGTTGAGGTTGAGCTTGAGGTGGTCCAAGGGGAGATATCTGCCAGGCGTGCAGAGTTGTGTGTTGAAGGGGGGAAGGAGAAAAGTAATTGAATGTTTTCTGCATAACAATAGTAGGAGAGACCATGTGGGGATATGATGGTGCGGAGTGACTTGGTGTATAGAGAGAAGAGGAGATGGCCTAGAACCGAGCACTGTGGGACACCAGTAGTGAGAGTACCTGGTACAGACACAGATCCACTCCATGTCACGTGGTAGGAGTGGCCTGCCAGGTAGGATGCAATTCAAAAGTTGGCGGAGCCTGAGGCAGCCAGCCTTGAGAGTGTGGAGAGGAGGATCTGATGGTTCGCAGTGTCAAAGGCAGGAGATAGATCTAGGAGGATGAGAACAGAGCAGAGGGTAAGCTTTGGCTGTGTGGAGCGCCTCCGTGACACAGAGATCAGTCTCGATTGAGTGAACCATCTTGAAGTCTGACTGGTTAGGGTCAAGAAGATTGTTCTGAGAGAGATAGCGAGAGAGTTAGTCAGAGACAGCATGCTTAAGTGTTTTGGAAAGAAAAGAAAGAAAGGATCGTTTTTGATATCAGAGGGGTCGTGTGTTGGTTTCTTGAGGAGGGGAGCAACTCTGGCCATTTTGAAGTCAGAGGGGACGCACACCGTCAAAATCAATACAAATCAAATAATGTATTTTTAGACTAACAGTGAAATGCATACTTACGGGCACTTCCCAACAATGCAGGGAGAAAGAAAATAGAGAAATAATAATAAAACACGTAATAATAAATACACAATGGTACCAGTACCGAGTCGATGTGCATGGGTTCTAGGTAATTGAGGTAGATATGTACATGTACATATAACTAGGAATAAAGTGACAGATAATAAACAGTAGCAGCAGCGTATGTGAGTCTAAAAGGTTAGTGCAAAAAGGGTCGATGTAGAAAGTTAAATATTTAACCAAAAAGCTACCCGGACTAACTATTTAGCAGTCTTATGGCTTGGGGGTAGAAGCTGTTCAGGGTCCTATTGGTTCCAGACTTGGTGCATTGGTAACGCTTGCTGTGCGGTAGCAGAGAGAACAGTCTATGACTTTGGTGGCTGGAGTCTTTGGCAATTTTGACACTGCCTGGTATAGAGGTCCTGGATGGCAGGGAGCTCGGCCACAGTGATGTACTGGGCTGTATGCACTACCCTCTGTAGTGTCTTGCGGTTGGATGCCAAGTAGTTGCAATACCAAGCAGTGATGGAGCCAGTTAAAATGTTCTCAAAGGTGCAGCTGTTGAACATTTTGAGGATCTGAGGGCCCATGCCAAATCTATTCAGCCTTGTTGTCCTGGCACCACACTGCCAGGTCTCTGACCTCCCTATAGGCTGTCTCATCATCGTCGGGGATCAGATCTACCACTGTTGTGTCATCGGCAAACTTAATGATGGTGTTGGAATAGTACAAGGCAACGCAGTTATGGGTGAACAGGGAGTACAGGAGGGGACTAATCACACACCCGAGGGACCCCCGTGTTGAGGGTCAGTGTGGTGGATGTGTTGTTGCCTACCCTTACTACCTGGGGGTGGCTCGTCAGGAAGTTCAGGATCCATTTGCAGAGATAGGTGTTTAGTTCCAGGGTCCTTAGCTTAGTGATGAGCTTGGAGGGCACTATGATGTTGAACGCTGAGCTCAATTACCAGCATTCTCACATAGGCGTTCCTCTTGTCCAGGTGGTATAGGGCAGTGCTGAGTGCAATAGAGATAGCTTGGATCTGTTGGCGCGGTATGCAAATTGGAGTGGGTCCAGGGTGTCTGGGATGATGGGGTTGATGTAAGAGATGACCAGACTTTCAAAGAATTTCATGGCTACATATGTGAGTGCTATGGGGCGATAGTCATTTAGACAGGTTACCTTGGCATTCTTGGGAACAGTGACTATGGTGGTATGCTTGAAACATGTAGGTATTACAGACAGTGGTAAGAGATGAGTTGATGAGGGAAGAGATGAATGGGAGAAGGTCTCCAGAGATGGTGCATAACTCCTCCATCATTATCTGTAATGACAGACCATA
The DNA here is from genome assembly GCF_901001165.1 of Salmo trutta. NCBI lineage: Eukaryota > Metazoa > Chordata > Actinopteri > Salmoniformes > Salmonidae > Salmo > Salmo trutta. The sequence continues at coordinate 32,882,462 of NC_042977.1, read as the reverse complement.
TTGTTGTTTCTTGGGTGGCTTAGTGGCCAATTAACATTTAAACCATATGGCTAAGGGATCATCATTAAGGGTGCGCCTGCCACCATTTAGATGTGGGAACAAGATGTGTTTTATAGGCGCTATGTTTCACTAAGATAGAGGCACTGATTACCGTAACTCAGCTAGCGGCAACCTGCTCCTCCTCAGGCGCGCAACCCTCTACATATCATAACAGATAACTGGATACACAAGACTTATTCATTGACGCTAGCGAGCATGTTGTTTAGCTAGCTCAGCTTGAAATGGTGGCCATTGTTGCTACGTGCAACTCAAGTGGATGCCCTTCAGTGGATGGTTTCTTCAGGTTTGAACATTCCACTTCAGAATGTCAAAATATTTGTAATTAAGCAGGTACGATGCATCTTGTAAATTGGTGGAAATTAACATCTCTCAGATTTGCGGCTATTGCTAACCGGAAGTTCATTAAAAGTAATTAACCAGAAACATCTACATTTACCCATTTTTTACTGTCTTAATATATACTGTGAACCACTGAGTTCATCTTAACACCATTAAAGGACAGGTTGCACGATCTATTTGCACACATCTAGCAGGCCTCATTACACTCCCTGTTTTCCTGTTTATGTAAAGTGTTTTACTTTACGTCATGCTCACCTCCTACTGCACCAACACAACCACTCTCTCTTTCTCTGAGTCACTTAGCCTGCCCTGCCTAAAGGTCCTGCACAGCCTCCTCCAGCCTCCACCCTAACAGAATAGCCTGCATGCGTGGCAGGAGTCAAACTTATACCAACAGATAGCATCATAGTAACTGTGATTACAGCACAGACAGTGAGCGATGATTTCCTCTTCACTGGAGATGGTGTAGCATGCTGCTTAACACGGAGAGGGGATTTCAGTGTACATTTTAGGCCACCCTTGATGGCTTGAAGCTGAGGGTGTCCTAAAATGTACACCATAGTAGAGTTCCCCAATTGACTTCAAGGGTTTGGAGTCCTCAATGAAATACAGTGTTGCCTGGACATAACAGAAAAGCTCCTACATTCTGATGTCGGAGCTTCTCATGACGTCACAGCTATCACCTCAGAGCCTGTTTGACCAGAGGACGCCCTCTTAGAAGAGTTTTCAACTGTTTTGCTCAGTTTAGACTGCGGGTAACAAACTAGTCATAATTTGCTCATATTTCATCCTTACATCCATCCACCATGCATCAGCAACATGTATATTAAAGCAAACAACTGGGATTGCTGGGAGCTGGGTGGGTTTGTGCTTTGGTTTCAAACATTGGCTCTTCTCTTCTCAAAGGTGGGGGAAAAACTGAGCCTGAGCAGGGACGGCCACGCCTGTGCAGTCAGTGTCAGGTGAGTCATTTTATGTGGTAGTTCAGGTTGTGGTCAGTCTGAATGAGACCTGGGTTCAAATATTATTTGAAATAATTTAAAATACTTTAGCTGGGCTTGATTGAGCATGGCTGGCACAATACAACCAATTGACTAGGCACAAAACTGCAGACCCTGCCCATCTGGCACTCCAGGCAAAAGCTTAAAGTATTTGAAACATGTCGAGTACTGTTTGAACCCAGGTCGGGTCTGAAGTGCTTGGCTCGTATTGCAGCCGCAGGAGCTAACGAGTCATACCATGCAGGAGGGCGAGAGAGGGGAAAAAATGGTGTATACTTGATTCATCCTCTTGTGACAGGTGTTGTTTGTTTGTTTTTTACCTAGAAATTAAAGTAAGCCTCTTCAGAGTTGGAGCAGAGGGTACCGGACCTTGGTGACTGGGCCAAATTACTGCCTGTACCACTTTGAAGGATTCAAGGTCTCTGTGTTTTTTATAATTCAGGTTACCTGTTGGAATGCTGTCATTTTAGAATATAATATAAGATATGCCATTGAGCAGACGCTTTTATCCAAAGCGACTTACAGCCAAAAAATAATTACGTATGGGTGGTCCAGGGAATCAAGTTTAAAGTTGATTTGTCACATGCACAGGATACAGCAGGTGTAAAACAGTACATAAAGTAAAGTATAAAGTACTCTTATAAAGTACTATTATAAAGTCAGAAGAAGTGTGAAGTACGAACATGAGAAGTACGAAAAAACACACAAAAAACACAAGAATGCAAGCTATATTCAGGGTCAATGCCAGTACCGTAATTACAATGTGCAGGGTTACTGGAGTAGTTGAGGTAGATATGTACGTGTAAAAATGTCAGGATAAATAATAATGGTAATAATAATCTAGCCTTCCCTGTAGCTCAGTTGGTAGAGCATGTTGTTTGCAACGCCAGGGTTGTGGGTTCGATTCCCACGGGGGGCCAGCACAGAAAAAAAATAAATGTATGAAATTGTATGAAATGTATACATTCACTACTGTAAGTCGCTCTGGATAAGAGCGTCTACTAAATGACTAAAATGTAAATGTAATCAATAATAATCAATATAGCAGCAGCGTAAGTGGTGAGTGCATGGTGATGAGTGAGTGTGTGTATGCAGTGCCTCAGAAAGTATTCACACCTCTTGACTTTTTCAACACTTTGTTTTGTTACAGCCTGAATTAAAAATGGCAATTTAGATCGATACCCAATACCCCATAAAGTCAAAGTGGAATTATGTTTTTAGATGTAATATTTTTTATTTAAAAAAAAATGGCTGAAATATCTTGAGTCAATAAGTATTCAACCGATTTGTTATGAATATCGCTTTGTGCATAGTGAAGTTATCAATTACACTTTGAATGGTGTGTCAATACACCCAGTCACTACAAAGATTACAGGCGTCCTTCCTAACTCAGTTGACAGAGAGGAAGGAAACCACTCAGGGATTTCACCATCATGCCAATGGTGATTTTAAACCAGTTACAGAGTTCAATGGCTGTGATAGGAGAAACTAACTGAGGATGGATCAATAACATTGTATTTACTCCACAATATTAACCTAAATTACAGAGTGAAAACAAGCATTTAAGCATGATGGTGGCTGCGTCATGTTATGGGTACGATTGTCATCAGCAAGGACTGGGGAGTTTTTGGGGGGATAAATAGAAAAGGATTAGAGCTAAGCACAGGCAAAGTCCTAGAGGAAAGCCTGGTTCAGACTGCTTTCCAACAGACACTGGGAGACAAATTCAGCAAGACAATATCCTAAATCGCAAGGCCAAATATACCAAGATGACATTGAATGGTCCTAGGTTACAGTTTTGACTTTAATCAGCTTGAAAATCTATGGCAAGACTTTAAAATGGCTGTCTAGCCATAATCAACAACCAACTCAACAGAGCTTGAAGAATTTTAAAAATAATAATGGGAAAACATTGTACAATCCATGTTTTCAAAGCTCTTAGAGGCGTACCCAGAAAGACTCACAGCTGTAATCACTGCTAAAGGTGATTCTAACATGTATTGACTCAGGGGGTTGAATACTTATCTAATCAAATTATTTAAATGTTTTTTTTTCTCCATTAATTCAATGTTTTTATTTTTTGGTAACACTTCACTTGGCACCAAGTGTATGTCATAATATGTCATAACAGCTGACATAACTTGTCATAACCTTTCATAATATGGTCATAACACTGTCATGACCCATATATTTACACATGTTGTGACATACATTGTGTTATCTTATGGCTGCTTATGACACCTACGTTAGAGTGTCAAAACCCACATGTATTCTAATTTGTTTTTTCCTTGCAAAGAAGTTTCCTTTCATTTGAAAGTTTGTTTCTTAAATCCTTTGTTATTGTTTTTTAATCATATTTTAAATCATTTGTAGAAAATACACTCTGTGACACTGTCATGAAGCATTATGACCATCCTGTGTCACTTTACTTGGACTAAAAAGATACACTTTATCACATTGTCAAGAAGTGTTATGATCATCTGTGTCACTTTACTTGGACTAAGGAAATACACTTTATGACACTGTCAAGAAGCATTATGACCATCATAATAATTTAAGCCAGATAGGCCTATCACGTATATGCCCTTATATCAGTCATCAGTCAAAAAGAGGTTGTCTTATCCTGGTCCTGAAATCTGCTCCTGCCTTCATCCCAGTCATCAGCAACAGAGCATTGGGGTAGGTGTATGTCTAACATCAATGTGTGCGCAATTACAATGTCAATTACAGTGTCAAGTAAAGTGTTACATAATTTTTCTTTCACTTTGACATTGAGTATCTTGGGTAGATCGTTGACAAATGACAATTCAATCCATTTTAATCCCACTTTGTAAAATAACAAAATATGGAAAAAGTGTGAATACTTTCTGAAGGAAATGTATAATGTGTGTATGGTGTCAATAAATTTGTGTATTTTTGTGCGTGTGTGCACGTACGTGCGCGTGTGTGTGTGTGTGCGTGCGTGCACGTGCGTGTGTGTGCCCGAGCATGTGAGCAAGAGTGTCAGTGTAGGTGTGTGTGAATGAGTGGCTATAGACCTGTGAGTGAGCATAGAGTCAGTGCAGATAGTCTGTGGGAGAGGGTGAGCAGACGTTGTTTAGCTATTCAGCAGTCTTATTGCTTGGGGAAAGAAGCTGTTGGTCCGAGACCCTATGCTCCGGTACCGCCTGCCGGACGGTAGCAGAGAGAACAGTCCATTGCTGCGGTGACAGGAGTCTTCAGCAATTTTTTCGGGCTTTTCCTCAGACATCTGGCATTGCAAGAGCCATGCTCTATCACCCGAGCTTTTGTGGTTATAATTAAGCAGATCCTTCTGTATAACGATTCATATTCATCATTTAGGGTCAGTGTTTACTTGGTTGCAAACAAAACAGTGCCTATACATAATCAATTTCTGAAGAGTAAAAACAGTACGATGAGTGAATAATATGTCCTCAGTATTTGATTTTCCCACAGCTATTACACCAAACCTGTAATGTCTCAGAGTGAATGGTGATACAATTAAACAGGAATTTTTATGCAGATTATCAAGTGCTGCAAACCAAGAGGAGGCAGGAGGAGGAGGAAGAGATAGGGGGGGGGGGCAGCTAGCAGGGGTTGCATGGGGAATTTCCAGACATGTGTTTTTGTTTTAAAATAGATTTATAAATCTCTTTGTTTTAGAATCCAGGGGTTGACCTATAGTATACCTCCCCGCCTTCTCACCCTCTCCAATCTCGTTTAAGCCTTTAATCAAATGCACATCTGGATTGCATTGCGCGGCTGCAGAGAGAGAGGCCTGATTGCTGTTTAGCGGACTACGCGATGATGTCACTTCTCATTTATAACGATGCTGCCCAAAGCAGTCACATGTATCTTCCTCTCTGAAGATACAGGACACGGCAGCAAGCTGGGTCACACCATTGGTCAAACTCAGATAACGAGAGTTCTCTGCATGGCAGCTGCTTCGCCAGAGTCACTCGAGGAACACACAACTGATAAGGGCTGCAGGGTGATGCTGCAGTGCATTTCCTCATCATGTTTAATTGGATGATTATGATTAGTATGATTAGTATGATTGGTAATGGCATAAAGTATCATAACAATACTTTAAAAATAACTTACAAATTTGTAACATATCATAACAATTGCAGGACCTAACATATCACACAAAATGGATGACGTTGTGCAAAATTGTGCACCATTTTCGGGGAACTATTTTTGGCTCGTGAGCGCTACTTTCAAAACTACTGGCTGAAGTTATGCAAAACCTTTATAACTCATCTTAAATATGATGTGAAGAGAACAAAGCAAAAATAAAGTTAATAAAAGTTGGTAGAAAATTAAAAGACTAGCAAAAAGCCAAACGCAAAACATTGATTGGTAGCACATCTTAATTGACCTGCTGAACGTTTTACAAGGCTGTCAAGCAGACATAACATTGGTCAGTAGACAGCATGTATTCACGACTCTTCAAGTTGATGAGGAATCAGGAATTTCTAGGATGACTATGACATTTCCTGTGTTAGAAACTATCCCACCGACCAACCACCTCCTCAATAGCAACCTGGGCCCCCCACACAACACTGGCATTCTCCTTTCTCAATAGAGCTTAATTAGAGCTTTTCACTTTCTAAGGAACCCACGGAAGTCGAGAAGTTGTGGACAAAACACTGACTGACTTTCATTACCAAAGCCTCCTCCAAGCGACTGGGCAAAGACAACTCACGCGGATTAAGACCACACAGCAGCGATGAGATAAAGGAAATAATAATGCTGTGTTACACTTTCCTAACATAACACTCAAGACTGGTATAATGAAACAAAATCTTCATAGGCTGTGTTTACACAGGCAGCCCAATTCTGAGCTTTTTTTCACAAATTGGTCTTTTGATCAATCAGATCAGATCTGATGTGATTGGTCAAAAGACCAATTAGTGGGAAAAAAATATCAGAATTGGGCTGCCTGTGTAAACCCTGCCTTAGTAACTGGCTGAATGCCTTCAACACGGAGGGTGTGAACATTTGCAGGACATTGAGTGCAGTTTGAATCTAGTCATGTACACCTGTGATTTAAGCTAACATGGGCCTAGATTCAAATTGTTCAGCTTTAACACGTGATAACCGACATTCGTCAACAAAATTGTAATAATAATATATGCTTTTTTTATATATACAGTATCTGTCAAAAGTTTGGATACACCTACTCATTCAAGGGTTTTTCTTTCTTTGTACTATTTTCTACATTGTAGAATAATAGTGAAGACATCAAAACTATGAAATAACACATATGGGAAAATGTATTAGCCAAAAAAGTGTTAAACAATCTAAATATATTTTAGATTTTAGATTCTTCAAAGTAGCCACCATTTACCTTGATGACAGCATTGCACACTCTTGGCATTCTCTCAAACAGCTTCACCTGGAATGCTTTTCCAACAGTCTTGAAGGAGTTCCCACATATACTGAGCAATTGTTGGCTGCTTTTCCTTCACCCTCAGGTCCAACTCATCCCAAACCATCTCAATTGGGTTGAGGTCGGGGGATTGTGAAGGTCATGTCATCTGACACAGCACTCCATCACTCTCCTTCTTCGTCAAATACCCATTACACAGCCTGGAGATGTGTTGGATCATTGTCCTGTCGAAAAACAAATGATATTCCCACTAAGCACAAACCAGATGGGATGGCGTATTGCTGGAGAACGCTGTGGTATCCATGCTGGTTAAGTGTGCCTTGAATTCTAAATAAATCACAGACAGTGTCACCAGCAATTCGACCATGAAGGCCTGATTCACGCAGTCTCCTCTGAACAGGTGATGTTGAGATGTGTGTGTTACTTGAACTCTGTGAAGCATTAATATGGGCTGCAATTTCTGAAGTGCAGTTAACTGTAATGAACTTATCCTCTGCAGCAGAGGTAACTCTGGGTCTTCCTTTCCTGTGGCAGTCCTCATGAGTGCCAGTTTCATCATAGCGCTTGATGGTTTTTTGCGACTGCACTTGAAGAAACATTCAAAGTTCTTGACATTTTCAGGATTGACTGACCTTCACGTCTTAAAGTAATAATGGACTGTCATTTCTCTGTGCGTATTTGAGCTGTTTTTACCATAATATGCACTTGGTCTTTTACCAAATAGGGCTATCTTCTGTATGCCACCCCTACCTTGTCACAACACAACACAACACAACTCAAATGCATTAAGAAGGAAAGAAAATCCACAAATTAACTTTTAACAAGGCACACCTGTTAATTGAAATGCATTCCAGGTGACTACCTCATGAAGCTGGTTGAGAGAATGCTGGTTCATTTAACACTTTTTTGGTTAATACATGATTCTATATGTGTTATTTCATAGTTTTGATGGCTTCACTAATATTCTACAGTGTAGATAATAGTACAAATAAAGAAAATCCCTTGAATGAGTAGGTGTATCCAAACTTTTGACTGGTACTGTATTTTTGGTAACAGGAAATTGTACCGTTTATTGTATGGGACAATATACAAAAGTTTTTGAGAAAAATCATTTGAACAATACAATTCTATTGAGTAAATGTATTTATTGGTTTCATTTCATTTTGATAAGAGATGAAAATGCAATGATTTGAAGGTTATTTGTTGATGTAAAAAATGTAATTGACAGATTTTAAGGTTGTCATTAGATTTGGGATGGGCTGGGGTTGCGAGATATTCTTGGGAGAAAAATGGGGTCCCCAGAACTTCGGGCCCAAAAAATGGCGGCCCCGCTGAACAAGTTTGAATACTGCTGGTTTACACGTTTTCATTCTGAACATCTTACCTGAGTGGGATAGGTGTGGTTTTGTGACAATGACCACAAGAGCACCCATTGACTGATTTGACAGCTCTAACGCAGTTAAACTCCAACATCGCTAAAATAAAAACAGTGACATGCAATGTGATATTCGGTTATCGCGAATTAATGCAGAACTGATTGAATTTATGCCATAGTCTATTTGACATCTGACAAACATTCAGTCCATAATTCTTCAGAGCTTTTGCTGTATTTTAATTTGTCTTCATCATGGTGAAAAAGAGAGAGACAGCATACGAAGATTATTGCCCATGGTCATGGTCATGGTAATGTCAATAATTTGTTCCTATTTAAGTCCATATTATAAGGTCCCCACACTGTGTTAGGATTAGGATCAGAATATGATTGATAATAGTATAGTAACAGCGCCAGGTTTCATTCCTCTGCCCAGTCGTCTTGCTGACATGGTCTTGAACTTGAACAATTTGGTAAGACATTTTTCAAATACTGCTGTTCTATTCTATCAAAATATCTTTAATTATATTCAAATATGTCTTAATAACATGACAAGCCAAGAGAGAATTTGTAATCACAATTAGTACATGACATTGGCCTCCAATTCTTTTCTTAGTTTGAGTCAGAAAGAGTTTTTCATCCGTCTCTCAAAACGAATGAGTTTGATAGCCATGTAACGTACAAACCCACTCAGACAAACATTCCAGCAAAGTGACCAATTGAAAACATGGGACCTCAGATCCAACATCACTGATTGTTCGGGGATTTTCGAAGCATAGTGTAATCATGATCTGAGCCTTTACCTGGCATCATGGAAGTTACTGCAAATGTTAACAACGTGCCTACGCATTAAGTCCATGATTACTCTGTTGGTGATGAAGTATAGGGTTTCACTATTAGAGAGTCCTGTGGATATTATTACAACCCCCCAACTAATTCTCACTAACGAGTGAAAAATGTGGCTTTTTATCTACATAGATTGAAATGTTGATATGAATCTGTTTTTATGAAGAATAACCCTCTTTTGAATACATTAACAATCTTTATTGTCAGAAGTGGCTGTAATTGAGAGAATGACCTGCTATAGGAGGGAAGGAGATGAGAAAAATAGTCTGAACAAAATATAGTTGAAGTCCATTATGTTATTGCCTTTATGGAAACCAGTTATATGACCTCCTCTAACAGGGCCTAAACAGCAGTGCTTTAAGTGAAACCGTATGTGGCAATTTTTTCAGTTACTCTGGACAACTGTATATTAAAAACAGCAGGAAAGCTTATGCTGGGTGCTTTGTAATTTTGACACCACTTGATGATTTATTTTAGTGGAAAATCTTTATCCTCACTAAATTAAATATCTTCAAGGAATGCGTCTTTCATAATGTTTAACAATTCGCTACAGCCATGAAAAGGCAGCAGCGATAGAAGAAAAAAAAAATCTTTAGAGAGAGAATGAAATGCTATGAATCCAAACAAGTATTTGTTAGAACAATAAAACAATAAATACTGTACATTATGTAACCACAGTGTAGTTATGCTGTATCTAACTATGTAAATATCATGGAATTACACAGATCAATGGAAAGGGTGACTGTTTAAGTCTGCAACCATATGAACTCGGCTGAAAGAATGTAGGAGCTGCATCATAGGTGTTAACAAACACATGTTCCTTATTGTTCAAAGGAGGTATGCTAGCAATAGAATTTCAGGATGTCTAACATTCTATTGCTGTGATACTCATATAGCAGCCAAAAGGGATATCCGGCCAACACACACTTATTTTTGAATGTCCCCCTTGCTAATATAATTGAGTGTTAGTGTTATACTATAATACTTGGTGATGAAAGGCCACATAAGTACCGATATAGTGTCTTATACCTTGTAAGTACTGGCCCATCACTGATTTGTGAGGTCCCATGTTACACGGACCAACCTTTGAAGCGGATGTTAAGGCAATACATCACAGCACTTTAGTGAATAGAAAACATTTTATGTCTTTTAGCAGTTTTAGGCATCCCATTAACATCTGCTTTCGATATTTATAAAGTCCTGTCTTCAGTCTCAATGACGCCTTGTAGTTTTTCCTCTGTCTGCTGCATGCCTTTGAAAAATGTGGACATCCCAATTTCCAATAGATTGCATTTATCTCAAACATATGAAACGTGCAGCTATGGATTTCCTTTATAACCTTGATATTTGTGTATTTATCTTTAGAGCTTCAGAGACAAGACTGTAATCGGACGAGGGAATTAAAGGACATTGGCGGTATTTCTGAACCTGCTTTTCTTCGTCAACGAAGTACAGTTGAAGTTGGAAGTTTACATACACTTAGGTTGGAGTCATTAAAACTAATTTTCAACTACTCCACAAATTTATTGTTAACAAACTATAGTTTTGGCAAGTCGGTTAGGACATCTACTTTGTGCATGACACAAGTCATTTTTCCAACAATTGTTTACAGACAACTGTATCACAATTCCAGTGGATCAGAAGTTTACATACACTAAGTTGACTGTTCCTTTAAACAGCTTGGAAAGTTCCAGAAAATTATACCATGGCTTTAGAAGCTTCTGATAGGCTAATCGACATCATTTGAGTCAATTGGAGGTGTACCTGTGGATGTATGTCAAGGCCTACCTTCAAACTCAGTGCCTCTTTGGTTGACATCATGGGAAAATCAAAAGAAATCAGCCAAGTCCTCAGTCTAATCAGCCAAGACCTCCACAAGTCTGGTTCATCCTTGGGAGAAATTTCCAAACGCCTGAAGGTACCACGTTCATCTGTACAAACAATAGTACGCAAGTAAACACCATGGGACCACGCAGCCGTCATCCCGCTCAGGAAGGAGACACGTTCTGTCTCCAAGAGATTAGCGTACTTTGGTGCGGAAAGTGCAAGCCATTCCCAGAACAACAACAAAGGACATTGTGAAGATGCTGGAGGAAACAGGTACATAAGTATATATATCCACAGTAAAACGAGTCCTATATCGTCATAACCTGAAAGGCCGCTCAGCAAGGAAGAAGCCACTGCTCCAAAACAGCCATAAAAAAGCCAGACTACGGTTTGCAACTGCACATGGGGACAAAGATCGTACTTTTTGGAGAAATGTCCTCTAGTCTGATGAAACAAAAATAGAACTGTTTGGTCATAATGACCATCGTTATGTTTGGAGGAAAAAGGGGGAGGCTTGCAAGCCGAAGAACACCATCCCAACCGTGAAGCACGGGGGTGGCAGCATCATGTTGTGGGGGTGCTTTGCTGTCGGGGGGACTGGTGCACTTCACAAAATAGATGGCATCATGAGGCAGGAAAATCATGTGGATATATTGAAGCAACATCTCAAGACATCAGTCAGGAAGTTAAAGCTTGGTTGCAAATGGGTCTTCCAAATGGACAATGGCCACAAGCATACTTCCAAAGTTGTGGTCGGCTACCCAAAACATTTGACCTAAATTAAACAATTTAAAGTCAATGCTACCAAATACTAATTGAGTGTATGTGAACTTCTGACCGACTGGGAATGTGATGAAAGAAATAAAAGCTGAAATAAATCATTCTCTCTACTATTTTTCTGGCATTTCACATTCTTAAAATAAAGTGGTGATCCTAACTGACCTAAGACAGAGAATTCTTACTAGGATTAAATGTCAGGAATTGTGAAAAATAGAGTTTAAATGTATTTAGCTAAGGTGTATGTAAACTTCTGACTTCAACTGTATACTTCTGTACAGCACTTTGTGATATCAGCTGATGTAAGAAGGGCTATATAAATACATTTGATTTGATATATCATACTCTCTATTTTCTATAAATATCACGTCCACTCTGAGATCCCATGAGCAAAAAAAAAACAGACAAGTGAAAAAAGTCAACAGTCACTTTAATAACAACAGACACTGAAAATGCAATTGATGATCAGCTGACAATGAAAAAGAGCCTTAACATACGTTGGAGATATGTGACTGTCCTAATATGGACACTGTATCACTGGTCCTTGTACTCGAAGGTGAGGTTGGTTTAGCATGGACTGTGTCCACACTGACCGAGGGGGCAAAGAAGAGCTGTCCTCCTTGGAAGAGCAGACCTAACATTAATGAGGGTAATGGGTTTTAAAGTAAAAGGGTTTTGCTGATTACGCTGCTTATCCAAATGACGAGTATAAGACATTTCAAAAGAGGAAGCCATTTATCTGTGCAGGACAGCAGCACTGGTCTGGAGAAGCTCACTGTGCTAACTCTTATCACCAAAAGCCTGAGGAGAATCAGTGCATGATGGCACTCATTTGATCTCCAAGGAGGCAGTAGACTGTCTACTGTCAACTACTGACCTCGGCTGCTCTATATCCATTCACCCACATGTATTTATCTTCAGGGAGTTTCACCATTCTATGAGATAAATTGGACAATTACTATTTTGCAAAAACACTCACGCAGGGGTTAGCTGTAAAAAAACTCAAGCAGATTCTACTTGGACGGGACACTTGAACCCCGAGAGAGAACTTGTCAATAACACTGTGAGTTGTTTCACCCCTAGAAATGAGTCGAAAATACTTCCACGAAATACCTTCCAGATTTGGGAATAAATAACACGCATGTCTAGTCTCTATCCCCGAGCAACAGCTATGCTATGATCATACACAGACCTTCTGTCAGTACAGAAATCATTAGAGAAAATGTGCTTCTAAAAAAAGATGAAAGCGTTGCAGCTGGAGCAGCGAGGTGGCCTTAAGCAGGTCTGCAGTGCTGTTGCGTGCTATCTGCTTCATCTCTGGGCACCTGGAGGTATAGAGGATGAACAGAAACACATGTGACCTGCAGGAGTGATTTCTGACAACATTACGGGTCAGGTCATTCTCCATCTTCCTCTCTGTTTGAAGACAGGAAGGTAACACATTCTTTGAACCGTTAGGGGCCAGAAGCCTACATAACACTATCATAAACATAGGAGTCTTTGAGGAGATTAATTCACAATCTAGATAGGCCACTGAAATATGGCCAAGATATTCCAATGGACAATATACTTTTAATGTTCTATTTGACAGCTTTATGGTACGGTATGAGTAGTGGGATCATATGCATAATTCTTGTTCTTTGCAATCTAGTTTAGTAACCATGCATGAGACGTTCTTGAAGCTAATGCCTAGGCTTTAGCTCAGAGGGCTAATGCAGTTTTTAGTTGTTTAAATGACCCTGGTTCAAAACCCAAATGGGGTATCAATACATCTGTGGTATCAGATTTCCAATCAATTTTGTCATTGTTTTGACCTTTTCTAGCATACTCTTTTCCAAATGATACAATCACTCAGTTTTGGTGGCCAATTTTCACTACATTGTATGATTAATGAGAAAAATAACTGCCAAGTTTGTTATCAACAACTTCACTCCCAGAAAGAAATGCAATCCTCATAATCACACCGTTGATCTGTAAATAAGCCTGGTGGGTGAGAAACTACACTTTCCATAACCTGTCAAGACTACTTAAGATGGTAAATTACATTTTGTTTTGGCCAGACCAAACATATTAAATCAATAAAATCCGAGCTCAATTTTCTCTGTTATTTGTATCAAGAGCCTCCTCATACCCTAGTTTACCCCATGACCATATTCCTATCACTTAGTAACAGACACAACCCTGTCTAACAAGGCACCATGTACACATAAATTCCAATTAGTCATTGATCTCTTACTAACATAAGCACAAAACGGTATACAATATCCTTCCCAAGAACATGACCATTTTTAATAGCCCACGTTACAATAAATCAGCAGTGTCTCCTCTGAACCAAATTGTAGTACTTCTGACACTGACATGTTCACTCCTTACCATTACCACCAGTATGGTGCAGGTGTCTCCCATTGGGGGAAATGAAAGCCACCGACGTGATTCCAAGGTTTGTCTGTCAACACCTTTCTCTCAGTACCCAATGGCATCTTCTCTCCTCTGTCACTCCCTTGCCCCCCCCCCCCCACCCCCCCACCCCCCACCCTCCCAACCCTACATTATGTAACGGTGTTCTCTGTGGAGCCCTTTCCTGAATCCTGGAAGGTTGGCAGAAGGGAAGTATTTAGTAAGTGGTTAATAATAGGCCCCGACGCTAACTGAGGCCTGCCAGACACTGACTGGCTGCATGGTGGTGCTACTCTAAATGTAACCCCTATAGCAGATAATGTCTGTACGTCCCACACTGTGTGAAGTCTACTTTACAGCCCTTTCCCCTTTGAGACTCAGCCAAAGTACATGACTCAATATTAATTCCTTTAGTCATTGATGGCCCCAGAACAAAATATGTGGTATATTGTTTTAATAGGGGAGTAATAGTGACGCAAGGAGGGAGTGTTCTGACATCTCCAAAGGAAAGGGGTGGGGGGTCCTTTGTCTCAAATCAAATGAAGGTGGCATTGAGAGTGGTTCATTTGTTTGGATTCTCCCTATTAACTTTCATTTGTGTATTAACTGCATTTGACCTTAAGTAGGTACACATACTTTATTTGTCTTATCGTTTTTCTAAGACAAATCCCAGTGTAACTGACTGAGAAAGAGGGAAAGTAAACTGGAACATTATGGATAAGTGAAGGACCTGTTGCATGTAAAGTGTACATTTGCGTGACTTGTTGTTTATTTCCCACATTCGGTTCGTGACTGTCTTCCATATTTGTGCCAAGTCTGAGGCCACATTCTTAAATCTCTTTCTCCAGTTTGTTGCTGGAGAGATTTTTCTCTTCTGGATTACACTTGGAGATCTCACATCAACTTGTATATTCCAAGAGATGTACTGTATATATTACATAAATATCCATCCAATGGAAACAATGTGTGACATATGCTAGCATGAGATACGATTATCCAAAAATATACTTTAAGCTCATGCAAGATGAGAATATACAGACTTGTCAGCTTGTATCAATACCTCAAACAGAATATACATCATTTTCATCACCATGTCACTAATAGAACTATGTTGATATTAGTATACGATATCACAGCACCTATTATAGCATGGCCATTCTCCATTATATATTCTCTGTTATTAAAATGAAATAAACTTCAGTTTAAAGTAACTGTTGATTAGAAATTAAGTTGGCCAGTGGTCATGTGTCATTGACATTGATGCAAATTGAAACTGCTCATCTTCTAACTTCATACATCTAGGAGGTGGACCTGGCTTTCTCTGCTCTCACACTCGACTGATACACAAAGAAGAGAAGGGTGGAACCCTGTCAGATCCCACCGGCATTGAAGACATTACAAGTGCAAGTCCACACATTTTGTAAATTATGTTCATTAAGGAAAGTTTTTCATAATGGAATTTCTGTTGGTGTTCCCACAGTGATGTGCAGCCTCTCTCTCCCTCTCTGATCTATGAGTTAGTTATCTTTGGCATGGTAGCCGAACACGTAAATGTCTTTGGCAGATGGAAAGTGTGGTTCAGTGACTCATTCTCAAGTGTTAGGTGTTAGGTATGGTGGGGAAAACTCTACCAATTCACATTTTGTCAAAGATGCCCCTGCCAATAGGATCTTTTTACTTTTGTTGAGCTGCCAATCAAATATATTGCATTACGGTGTGGGGACACCAAAACGCATACGCTACCGCTTACTTATGGGGTCAGTCTTTAAAAAAATTGTGCCTTAAAAACTGATGACATTTATATCTTTCCTTGGAGGTCTGGGCTATTTCCTTTAACCTCTGTCATTCACGGTGTGCTCTCACGGAAAAGTGTGGCTCCGTCTCGATTTCTGCCAAATCTGAAACCTTGGACCATGATTATTTAATTTTCTAAGAATGGAATATATAGGCCTATTTCACTTAGAGTAAGGAACAACATTCATGTACTATTACACAGCATTTAAATGTGAAACAATAAGCTGACGAGCCCAAAATGTCCATAAAATATAGTCAATGTTGCACAATTGTGTTCTGAAGGTGTCTCAGAGAGAGTTGGGATATGCAAAAAACACGTTTCCAATTCGCATGCGTATGAATACACACTTGTACAAATATAAGCACCCACCAAATTATTATTATACAATTGTGTTCTACATTATAATCAGACCCAGTATACAGTATGTCAGTAATCAAGCAGGCAGAGTAATACTTCACCTTCAGTTGATGGGGACACCCCCTTTTGTATTTGACCTGTAATTTACACAGTAAAACTAGAAACCTGATAATCAATGGGTTTACAGATTCTACCAGTAATCAACCAGCGTAGGCTCTACCAATATACGTAGGCCTCACACGTCAGCAAGCAATTACTTGACAGCGTCATAGTTTATCAGACGACAGTCTCTCTAAGAACACTGGGAGGGGGTGTCAAGGGACCAATAATTACAGTCCCATCAGAAGGGTGATCATCATTTCAGTGCCACTTTTATATACTTTCCCACAGCCTGTCCCTGCTGTACCCAGTCCGAGGGGACACCACTGACGATGCTATCTGTGACCATGTTTACTTAAAATGGCACAAGAAAAACATAAAAATGAAATAATGGCAGACCACACAGACCATGGTAGAAAGTAGTCAATTATGGAGACCAGAACATATTATTATATTATTAACACATTGTGTGATTTCAATATAAATGCACATTGAAGAGATGTGACACAAGTAAGTACACATTATCTGATACAAGTGGAGCTAATCCAAACACTGACCCACCCAGCGATTGAACGTAATTTGCAGATTATCTACCTTCCCCATGTCCCATTCACTGTGGTGGCTATGATCATGTACTAGCTTACATTTAGTTTCAAAATAACATCTGAATCACAGAGATTGGGTGAGTTAAGACTCAAGCAAGCTGTTTTTCAACAAATGGGATCTTTTTAGAGCAAACCTTTTGCCTGTTTGGTGAGCTTGCCTGTTTGATGAATTTAACAACCGAACTTTTGATTATCTTGTCACTGTGAGCCAAAAGGACACATCTAGTTTTCCCGCAGCACTAAGAAAATACTACTTCGAACTACTGAATGTGGCCTGACATAATTCCTCTCATTAATGCTGTGTTAGCACACTCTGACTATGATTTAGTAATAGGGCAGGGCTCAACTCAAATCTAGAGGTCACATCCCTCAATATTTGTCAAGTTGATATACTGTAGGCAACCTAATTGAAAGGCAGTAGCTTAGTGGACTGGCAGATGGAGTATTTTACAGAAGCATGTGTTGTTTTCTTTGGGTGCATGGTGAATCCTGAAACTGCAAGATTTTTTATATTTTCCTGTATGGATTTCACATTTGCATGGAAAAATATTTCTTGTGTGTTTGGATTTCCATTGTGTGGACAACATAAAGGGCTCTGGGATGGGATGTGGGGAAAAGGGAGTGTGCAGTTTGCCTAAGTACATGTTTGGGTGTCTAGTTGACAGCCTTGGTCATTGGACTGATGTCAGTGGATACATAAACTCAATGGCCCATCCTTTCCCGCTCTAGGTTTTTTCTTTTTTCTTTTTTTTGTTGCTTTCTTTTATCCATTAAAGGAAACCATTGAAGAACTGCCACTGTAGATATCCCAGCTCCCCACATTATGGAAATCTGGCTTCCGTCCAACACATACAATTTTCAATCACTACGTTTAGCATTTTAAACAAATTAGACCTTTGTGGTTGCAGTGGGAAAAAAACTCTTCAGTACAGGGATTAAATTAGCCAAGTGGCTTTTTGATGGCCACTTTGTCTGCCCAAAACTTAAGTACTTGAATTTCTTATATTTCTGAGGCTACCTTTTCACAATTCTGGAAGGAAGTTTCCCAGTCATAGATACTATTTTTCTGATAAAATGTGGTAGGCTAGCCTAACCATCCTTGTTGGCGCAACATTCTTAATGTAGATCACTATTCACAAGAATATTTAATATTTCAAAAAAAATATGATGGATATATGTTTAAATTGTTGATTACTAATATAAGAGGACAATGCTTTGCCAGCATGAACTATAATTCTTGCTTTTTCTGTGGGCTATAATAATGTGGAAATACTGTTACAAATATTGTTAAAAAAAATGTCCATGGTATGATATTTCAACCCGGCACCATTTTCTCTGCCACCTTCTCTCTGCCATGTGAACGTGGGTCATGGGGTCAGGAAAATGTCTTTCTCATACTTTAACATATTTTTCTAAAGCAAGAACCATCGAGGCATAGCGAGTGTATCCTCTGCAGTGATCCAGATTCATTGGCCGGATCCCCTTTGTTGGTTTGAGGTGATCTTGCCAAGGCTGAGCCACATGCCAGAGGGCTGGCCACACCACATCCCATCCTCTCAGCAGACCTGGGTTCAAACAGTTTTATTTTTCTTTCGTATACTTTCAGCGTTTGATTGAGCCTGCCTGGAGTGCCAGATGGGCAGTGTTTGAACTTTTGGGAATATTATTTTGGTCCATGCACCACCCGTCAGGCAAGGTCAATGAAACACAGTTAAAGTGTTTTTATTTGAACCCAGGTCTGTCTCTCAGTGTGCATGACAAAGCCCAGAGCTGTGACACACGCCACCTCATCAGGGTTAGCACAGTGATCACATAGGTGAAGAATCTTTAACATGATAGGTGTTGTCTATCCCTCATTGAAAACTCCTTAAATTAACTGTCCTATTTCCCTCAAACCATTCTTGTCTGGGAGGGATCCCCTCCTTCCCTCCTCGTCTTCTTCCTTCAAATCAAAGTTGATTTGTCACGTGTGCCGAATACAACAGTGAAATGCTTACTTACAGGCTCTAACCAATAGTGCAAAAAAGGTATTAGGTGAACAATAGGTAAGTAAAGAAATAAAAACAACAGTAAAAAGACAGTGAAAAATAACAGTAGCGAGGCTATAAAAGTAGCGAGGCTACATACAGACACCGGTTAGTCAGGCTGATAGAGATAGTATGTACTGTACATGTAGATATGGTTAAAATGATTATGCATATATGATGAACAGTAGTATGTACATGAATGTATAGTTAAAGTGACTATGCATATATGATAAACAGAGAGTAGCAGCAGCATAAAAGAGGGGTTGGGGGGGGCACACAATGCAAATAGTCCGGGTAGCCATTTGGTTACCTGCTCAGGAGTCTTATGGCTTGGGGGTAAAAACTGTTGAGAAGCCTTTTTGTCCTAGACTTGGCACTCCGGTACCGCTTGCCATGCGGTAGTAGAGAGAAAAGTCTATGACTGGGGTGGCTCGGGTTTTTGACAATTTTTAGGGTCTTCCTCTAACACCGCCTGGTGTGGAGGTCCTGGATGGCAGGCAGCTTAGCCCCAGTGATGTACTGGGCCGTACGCACTACCCTCTGTAGTGCCTTGCGGTCGGAGGCCGAGCAATTGCTGTACCAGGCAGTGATACAACCAGTCAGGATGCTCTCGATGTTGCAGCTGTAGAACATTTGGAGGATCTCAGGACCCATGCCAAATCTTTTTAGTTTCCTGAGGGGGAATAGGCTTTGTCGTGCTCTCTTTATGACTGTCTTGGTGTGTTTGGACCATTCTAGTTTGTTGGTGATGTGGACACTAAGAAACTTGAAGCTCTCAACCTGCTCCACTACAGCCCCGTTGATGAGAATTGTTTAAAATGCTCCTGTCTTTGTTGTTAAAATAAATGCCTGGGGGATTTAAAGTGTTTAATGAGTGTCCATATTTCCTGGATAACAAGAAATAATACATTCCAATACATTAGTTCAATAAACACAAAGTATTACTATTCATCAATAGTTAATAAGAGAAAAGCGTGTTTGGCACGAGGCTGGCTCATCGCTGTGATGTGCCAGGAGCCTCTGTTCTGTCATTGAGAGAATCTG
This sequence comes from Salmo trutta, assembly GCF_901001165.1. Classification (NCBI taxonomy): domain Eukaryota; kingdom Metazoa; phylum Chordata; class Actinopteri; order Salmoniformes; family Salmonidae; genus Salmo; species Salmo trutta. The sequence goes on along the minus strand of NC_042977.1, from coordinate 32,862,521 downwards.
GGCAGCAGACCACCTCTTGGCACTGCCCGCTGCAGTTATATTTTCACATGATATTTAGCAACTGACTGTGAGTCTGGTGACTTTTTTTCATCTTTTATAATGGGGACTGATCTTGTGGTCCGACCGGCTATGTGGAGTCACTGACTACGACTGGGCGGTGAGGTAAAGTGGAGTAATGTGAAGTTTAGAACAAATATCTTTAGTCCAATTGTTCTCATACACTGTTCTGCGGTTGCGTCAAGGTTCAGGATTCCTCGCCAAAACTCAGATATGCCAGGGCATCAGCCGCTCTACAGTTCTAACAGAGGCAGCACCAGCGGCGTGCAAGTAAATGTCATCCCGTCCGACCACATCGAAAATACTGTGGTGTTGGCATGAGGGATTGAAATACCTTTCACAACCCTGTGATTGATGTCACCTCTGCAGGCTAAATAAAGCTGCCATAGACGGTGTACATCGTTACACAAACAAGTTATTTAGGCCATTCAACTTTCCCCTCTGCTCATGTGAGAGGGGACAGAGGCAACAGCGAGGTGTAGTGTTTCTCAACCTTTCATTTGAAATAATGACATGTCTGCGTTTGCAAATGAAACAGCACTTCAGTGCATTTACTGTGTATGCATTTGTTTAGACATTTCAGGGATAGGTAGCACGTTTATGGAAAACGGTGTTTGCACATTTAAACAAAGCTAAATTGTTGCATATTCAATCATATCAATAAATTCAAACTCGGGTTGTCAATCACTCAGAAATGTAATTCAGACAGTAATGTCAACAAATCATCTTTACTTCACTATTGAAACACCTGAAACTAGACCGATTAGGCAGATAATGGGGGCAACAACAGCATGTTGCAATGACGCACAGTTTGTGGCAACTTCTCCTCAACCCATGTCTGTGAACTGGAAAGTAAATCCTGCTCCCCTGTGCCAAGCACAATAGAAAACATGACATGGGAACATCTCAACTGTGTGGTTCGCCAACAGTGGACACCATGAGTCAGGTCTGAGAGGTGAGGCCCAGGTCTAGCCCAGTGGCTGCGGAGAGCTGTTCACATGAGTCTGATATGAACATGCCCTTGCCTCTCTGCCCCTGCCCGTATCCTGTTTTTCCTTCCTCGTCTCCGGGCCTCCACAGCTCTGCTACCAAGGAACCACACGTTCTGGGACGGAAAATGACAGTCCTTGTGTCATGTTCTCAAACAATACGGTTGTCCCCACGGCTCGCCCCAAGGCTTGATGGGAAAGAGAATTTCTAACGGGTCGGCAGATATGGGGAAGCTCGCCTGGAGCAGGATGCTCATAAATACTTCACACCCACTAATTTCTTCAACTCTGTGTCGTCATTACTGTATCAACAACAATCAGTGGTACAGTATTTGAGAAACTCAAGTACTTTCGTAGATACTTTCCTAAATTGGGTGTTTTCTTGAACTTTTAGAACCTTAGGTATAGGAAGTAATAATTACTAAGCATGCTATGCTGTCATAAGAAATTATTTTGGTAGAAGCTACAAGGCTTTAAATGAAGACATGTCATGTACCTTTCTTACGTGAGCAGCAGGATTGGGGTCAATTCCACAAGCTAAATTCTAATTCAATTCTCTCTCCCTGTAAATTTCATTAATTCAATTTAAATTCCAGGTCAGTCTTTGAATTCAGAGAATTCAATTCCTCTGAATTCCAATGTTAGGCCAATTCCAAGAATTCTATTTCCAATTCAATATTATCACTAACAATTCCACAATTTCCAATTCAAATTTAATTCCCCCAGGCTTTCAGGCTGATCATGTCACTGTTCAGACAACCTAGCTATACTGTAAATATACAGGTAACTGCCAAATACAGGAGGTTGGTGGCACCTTAATTGGGGAGGACGGACTCGTGGTAATGGCTGGAGCGGAATCGGTGGAATGGTATCAAATACATGAAACATATGGTTTCCATGTGTTTCATGCCATTCCATTTGAGTCGTTCCAGCCATTATTATGAGCCGTCCTCCCCTCAGCAGCCTCCACTGCTGCCAAAATAATGGAAACACTTCGTTAAATGAGGAATACAAAGTATATCGAAACAGGTGCTTCCACACAAGTGTGGTTCCTGAGTTAATTAAGAAATGATCATCCCATCATGCTTAGGGTCATGTATAAAATGCTGGGCAGGCTATTATTTTTCCTACCATGGCTAAGCCCCATAGGATGTTAATGCCCCCATCCACAGGGCACGAGTGGTCATTAAATGGGAAAATAACCTCTAGCTTATTAAACTGATGGATTTTGGGGATTTTTTTACGATGTTACTTAGATTGATGCATTTTCCATATTGAATTCCAATTAAATTCCAAACAGTCTAATTCCAATTCAATTCCAATTCCATAACTTGAAGATTGAATTAAACTCAAATGAAAACAATGTAATTTCCCCATTTCTTGAGTGAATTCAATAATTGAATTGGAATTTCAAATTAAATTGGAATTGACCCCAACCCAGGTGAACAGTTTTCACTTTGAAACCATTTACATTACCTTTCTTCTGACACCGTTTTCACATAATGTTAAAATCACTTTAAAGTGAATGGAAATTCCATATGAGACCCTCTGTCAGTTTGCTCCAAGCTAATCCCAACACGTAACCCCCCCTGAGGTTTCCCACTGAACTAACTGAACTGTTATTTGACCTCTGAACCCTCCTGGTTCCCACCACTGCTTTGGGGATTACAGAACCTGCCACAACCCTGGCTCATACACAGAGGGCGCACAAATACTGCTTTCCTCTGTTCCTTTTGTTCCTCTGAAAAACTTGCTAGCTTGTGTTAGCTTGATTTAGCTGGCTAACTTTTAAAGAATTGATCTTTGTCCAAACTATTCAGATGCTGCTTTCACTCATTTCTTTCAAATTCATTGTGATAGTCATTAGTCCTTAAAGAGGCCAATAGTGTCAATGTACTTTTTACCTTAGTCTTATAATTAATTCCCCAAATCTTCTCTGTCAATACTCCATAGTTTGACCTCTGGCTGCCTCATCTATGTGATCACTGTACAAGCCGTCTGCACCTCAGCTTTAAATGTCATGGGAACAAGACTTTCCAAGTTACTTTATTAGGAAGGTCCTCCTCAATCTCTTCTCTCTTCTCCTCATATCTTTGCATTGTTCTCTCAATGCATCATGGGTACATGTCTTTCATGATCGTCATCCTCTCAGAATTTCAGTGTCTGGCTCACATCAACACCATCATCCTGGAAACCATAGACCCACTCCAATTCGCAGAATGCCCAAACAGATCCACAGATGACACAATCTCATTTGCACTCCACACTGCTCTTTCCCACCTGGACAAAAGGAACACCTATGTGAGAATGCTGTTTATGAACTACAGCTCAGCGTTCAACACCATAGTGCCCACAAAACTCATCACTAAGCTAAGGACCCTGGGACTAAACACCTCCCTCTGCAACTGGATCCTGGACTTCCTGACGGGTGGTAAGGGTAGGCAACAACACATCTGCCACGCTGATCCTCAACGAGGGGATCCCTCATGGGTGCGTGCTCAGTCCCCTCCTATACTCCCTGTTCACCCATGACTGCGTGGTCAAGCACGACTCCAACACCATCATTAAGTTTGATAACGAAACAACGGTTGTAGGCCTGATCACCGACAACGATGAGACAGCCTATAGGGAGGAGGTCAGAGACCTGGCAGTGCGGTGCCAGGACAACAACCTCTCCCTCAACGTGAGCAAGACAAAGGAGCTCATCGTGGACTACAAGAAAAGGAGGGCCAAACACGCCCTCATTCACATCGAAGAGCCTGTAAGGGAGCGGGTCGAGAGCTTCAAGTTCCTTGGTGTCCACATCACCAACAAACTATAATGGTCCAACACACTAATACGGTTGTGAAGAGGGCACAACAATGCCTCTTCCCCCTCAGGAGACTGAAAGGTTTTGGCATGGGTCCTCAGATCCTCAAAAAGTTCAACAGCTGCACCATCGAGAGCATTCTGGCGGGTTGCATCACTGCCTTGTATGGCAACTGCTCGACATCCGACTGTAAGGCACTACAGAGGGTAGTGCGTATGGCCCAGTACATCACTGGGCCCAAGCTTCCTGCCATCCAGGACCTCTATACTAGTCGGTGTCAGAGGAAGGCCCCAAAAAATGGTCAAAGACTCCAGTCACCCAAGTCATAGACTGGTCTCTCTTCTACTGCACAGCAAGCGGTACCGGAGCGCCAAGTCTAGGTCCAAAAGTCTCCTTAACAGCTTCTACCCCCAAGCTATAAGACTACTGAACAAATAATCAAATGGCTACCCGGACTATTTTCATTTGCATTAAAAAAAAATCTCTGCTGCTACAGTACTTGCTGTTTATTATCTACGCTTAGTCACTTTACCCCTACCTACATGTACATATTACCTCTATCTCAACAAACCTGTAACCCCGCACATCCCATCGGTACCTCCCCCTGTATATAGCCTCATTGTTGTTATTTTACATTTTTTAAATGATTTCCATAACTATATTTTAAAACTGCATTGTTGGTTAAGGGCTTGTAAGTAAACATTTCACGGTAAGGTTTACACCTGTTGTATTCGGTGCATGTGACAAATACAACATAATTTTTATTTTATTTGGTAGGTCTGTTCTATGTCTGTGAGGTCATACTGTAGGCCAATATATAAATAACCCACACATGCAGCCTTATAATTTCCTTTCAGTAGTTCTACTCCAAAACTCATACAAAGCCACATCACCCAACAGAGCCTCCCTCCAGCACACAGCCCCATCACCCTACAGAGCCTCCCTCCAGAATACAAAGCCCAATCACCCAACAGAGTCTCCTTCCTGCAGACAAAACCACAATCCTGTTGGAGAACCAAAATAAGAAAGGGAGAGGAATTAAAAGAAAAGGAAATAAAAGAAAGTGGTGGATCAACGTAAGAATCAGTGGTCAAGTGTCAGGAGCATTCTAGTTTCCCAGGCAGCCTCCAGCCTGGCCCGGCTCCGATGGGCTCCGTGCTCACAGGGGTAGCTCCATCCAATTCCTGCTGGCTTCTTATGGGCTTAGGCCACTGGACTGGTGGCACCTGTCTCCTCTTCAGCGCCAGCCTGGACGGGGAGACTGCGCCACTAGCCCTGATCCCCGCACTAATTACGCTCAAAGCAACCTGGATTTATTGGGCTCTTCTGCAGGCGCCAAAAGTGTCGCAGCATAGCAGCTCACTACTCTAGACGTCAGATTTGATTTGCCTCTCTATCTAGCCTGGGGGCAGCATGTGGGATGTGTCGTACATGTGGAGTACACCAGAGAAACATCTATGCACTGTTCATCTTAGAGCGTCACTTGGATGGTCTGTCATGTCTAGAATAAGTACATTTTCTTCCATTGGCAGGACACAATGATAACCTGGTTCATATATTCCTTTGAGAACCCCAACCCCTCCAAGTCATATTCTGATGTTACTGGGGGATTCAACAAAATACAAAATGCTAAAAAAAATCACTGAATTCAAGTGTGAGACTGAAAATAACACAGATATTTCAGTAGCTACATAATTTATATTTGGAATAAGAATAGCCTGTATGTTAATAAGCAATTACACCAATCATAACTAAGCAAAACTTCAGCTAATACACTAGCTTAACCTGTTCAACTCTATCGCCCTCTGGTGGCATTTTCTAAATGACGTGTATATTGTATACTACCCTCATAAAGTACATTTTGGCTTCAAAACTCCTAGAAGTTCTACAAACGCATGCAATTGGGGGAGGGGGGGCCCCCAATTGTCAAATGTTGAGAATTAAGAGATTTAAAAGTCTAGGTTTGACATAAAATATCTCACCAAATACTGTTCCAAAACCTTTTTGTTTTTTAGATTAAGAAAACAAAGTGAGATCTTTTACCTAATGGTGATGCTCTAAACATGCGCAAATTCCCATAGGAACACAGACATTTTAAAAGTGCAGGGCTTGTGAAACGTCATTTTTCGGAATAATATACACTACCGTTCAAAAGTTTGGGGTCAATTCGAAATGTCCTTGTTTTTCAAAGAATTATTTTTTTAGTCCATTAAAATAACATCAAATTGATCAGAAATACAGTGTAGACATGGTTAATGTTGTAAATGACTATTGTAGCTGGAAACGGCTGGTTTTTAAAGGAATATCTGTCACGTCTGCTCCCGCTCTCCCCCCCTCTGGCGCTTGAGGGCGCCAGGCTGCCCTGCATCACTCACTCCTATCATCTATTACGCACACCTGCCTTCCCTCGTTCGACGCATCAGCAATATTGGACTCACCTGGACTTACTTATCATCTGTTTATTAACTCTGCAATATTTGTCAGTTTCCCTGCTCTGTTCCCTGCTGATGCATTAACTGTTTTTGTCTGTGTTATCTGTTTGCTGACGCTGTTACTGTCTTGTTCCATGTCCGTTCTTTATTAAATGTTTTACTCCCCGTACCTGCTTTGTCTCTCCAGCGTCATACCATGTGACAATATCTACATAGGTGTACAGAGGCCCATTATCAACAACCATCACTCCTGTGTTCCAATGGCACGTTGTGTTAGGTAATCTAAGTTTATCATTTTAAAAGGCTAATTGGTCATTAGAAAATAATTTTGCAATTATGTTAGCACAGCTGAAAACTGTTGTCCTGCTTAAAGATGCAATAATACTGGCCTTCTTTAGACTATTTGAGTATCTGCAGCATGCATTTGTGGGTTCGATTACAGGCTCAAAAGGGCCAGAAACAAAGCACTTCTGAAACTCATCAGTCTATTCTTGTTCTGAGAAATTAAGGCTATTCCATGCGAGAAATTGCCAAGAAACTGAAGATCTTGTACAAGGCTGTGTACTACTCCCTACGCAGAAAACCGCAAACTGACGCCTCACAAGTCAGCTTCATTAAATAGTACCTGCAAAACACCAGTCTCAGCGTCAACAGTAAAGAGGCGACTCCGAGATGCTGGCCTTCTAGGCAGAGTTCCTCTGTCCAGTGTCTATGTTATTTTGTCCATCTTAATCTTTTCTTTTTATTGGTCAGTCTGAGATATGGCTTTTTCTTTGCAACTCTGCCTAGAAGGCCAGCATCCCGGAGTCGCCTCTTCACTGTTGACATTGAGACTGGTGTTTAGTGGGTACTATTTAATGAAGATGCCAGTTGAGGACTTGTGAGGCATCTGTTTCTCAAACTAGACACTCTAATGTACTTGTCCTCTTGCTCAGTTGTGCACCGGGGCCTCCCACTCCTCTTTCTATTCTGGTTAGAGCCAGTTTGTTCTGTTCAGAGCCAGTTTGCGCTGTTCTGTGAAGGGAGTAGTACACAGCGTTGAACGATATCTTCAGTTTCTTGGCAATTTCTTGCACACCATGTCTACACTGTATTTCTGATCAATTTGATGTTATTTTAATGGACAAAAAAATAGCTTTTCTTTCAAAAACAAGGACATTTCTAAGGGACCCCAAACTTTTGAACGGTAGTGTACATATGAACAGAAAGCTGAAGTCTCTACCTATCCATAGATGTAAATATATCCCCTGTATGATTCCCAGGTCATCCACTAGATAGCAGTAGGTGATCACATGATGTCTCTTTGCCACTTGGATCCAGTTGCGTCTGGTTTGGATAGTGAGTCACTGTGCCAAAGTGGGAGAACGGATTTTCAAACCTGACCTGATCTTAAAACGACCCTAGCAATCCAGTCTTTCAAGTTATCAAGTTTGTTTTTTTGAAATAAAACTAAATAAACAATCCAACAATTACTGTACTATAGAGGGATCTCTCTTTGGGGATGTTTCATTGCTTATTGTGTTTTCTAAAACCGAATTTGACAGATTGACCTGTATTGTATTGTTAGGATATTTTTTTATTGGAATCAATTAAGAAATATTTAATTTCTTTACAGATGTCTATAGTCTAAGCAAATAACCTCACAGTTCCGGGTATATACAGTATTCGCCTGATTATAACCAGGTAAAGTATTTGTTCCACTCCAAAGGAAGCGGACTGTAAAACACACAGACCGTTGTGCAGTGACCCTTCATACAGTAGCCTATTCTCTCTAACTCTTTCCTTTGCCCTGAAGTTGGACTGGGTCATTAATTTTACTAGTTCCTTATGGCTTAATACATCCTTTGATGTTTTCCAACACACTGCACTTAACAGTCCCCTTGTACTTCTGGTCACTTGTGTGTGTTGAAGTGACAAAAAAATAACCCATGTACCGTGCAGTTATCCATACACCATGCAGAGAAAAGTTATAAAAGCAAAGTGTCCGAAGCTCTTGGCCCTCTGCCATCATATACTGCTGAGATAAGGTCCCCGTTTGATGATGTCATCGGAAAGAGGCCAGCTCTGGGAGGTCAGTGTACTCTTGACCCGGGCAACACATGCAAGCACACCTACTGAATATAATGGGTCAATTGACATAGGTTCAGGTCTGTGGAATGAAAAATATTCCTTCCTTGTTCCTTTCATTCAGTCCTTTCACATATGACAGCACCCGGAATGTATCATATACCTCACTGGTTCCAAATATTTTCTAATAAATAACCTGATAAAAATCATATTGATAACATTGCATGAAATCTCATTGAATAATATCACATCATGATTCAAGGGGAATCTCCTAGCTTGATACATGGGTACAATAAATCTCTGTTGCAGCAATACTCAGTTTGTCATGAAATACACTATATATACAAAAGTATGTGGACACCCCTTCAAATTAGTGGATTTGGCTATTTCAACCACAACTGTTGCTGACAGATGCATAAAATCGAGCACACACCTACAGTGGGGGAAAAAAGTATTTGATCCCCTGCTGATTTTGTATGTTTGCTCACTGACAAAGAAAGGATCAGTCTATAATTTTAATGGTAGGTTTATTTAAACAGTGAGAGACAGAATAACAACAAAAATATCCAGAAAAACGCATGTCAGAAATGTTATAAATTGATTTGCATTTTAATGAGGGAAATAAGTATTTGACCCCCTCTCAATCAGAAATATTTCTGGCTCCCAGGTGTCTTTTATACAGGTAACGAGCTGAGATTAGGAGCACACTGTTAAAGGGAGTGCTCCTAACCGCAGTTTGTTACCTGTAAAAAAGACACCTGTCCACAGAAGCAATCAATCAATCAGATTCCAAACTCTCCACCATGGCCAAGACCAAAGAGCTCTCCAAGGATGTCAGGGACAAGATTGTAGACCTACACAAGGCTGGAATGGGCTACAAGACCATCGCCAAGCAGCTTGATGAGAAGGTGACAACATTTGGTGCGATTATTCGCAAATGGAAGAAACACAAAAGAACTGTCAATATCCCTCGGCCTGGGGCTCCATGCAAGATCTCACCTCATGGAGTTGCAATGATCGTGAAAACGGTGAGGAATCAACCCAGAACTACACGGGAGGATCTTGTCAATGATCTCAAGGGAGCTGGGACCATAGTCACCAATAAAACAAAGTTGGTAACACACTACGCCATGAAGGACTGAAATCCTGCAGCGCCCGCAAGGTCCCCCTGCTCAAGAATACATATACATGCCCGTCTGAAGTTTTCCAATGAACATCGGAATGACTCAGAGGACAACTGGTGAAAGTGTTGTGGTCAGATGAGACCAAAATGGAGCTCTTTGACATCAACTCAACTCGCCGTGTTTGGAGGAGGAGGAATGCTGCCTATGACCCCAAGAACACCATCTCCACCGTCAAACATGGAGGTGGAAACATTATGCTTTGGGGGTGTTTTTCTGCTAAGGGGACAGGACAACTTCACCGCATCATTTGACGGGGCCATGTACTGTCAAATCTTGGGTGAGAACCTCCTTCCCTCAGCCAGGGCATTGATAATGGGTCGTGGATGGGTATTCCAGCATGACAATGACCCAAAACACACAGCCAAGGCAACAAAGGAGTGGCTCAAGAAGAAGCACATTAAGGTCCTGGAGTGGCCTAGCCAGTCTCCAGACCTTAATCCCATAGAAAATCTGTGGAGGGAGCTGAAGGTTCGAGTTGCCAAACGTCAGCCTCGAAACCTTAATGACTTGGAGAAGATCTGCAAAGAGGAGTGGGACAAAATCCCTCCTGAGATGTGTGCAAACCTGGTGGCCAACTACAAGAATCGTCTGACCTCTGTGATTGCCAACAAGGGTTTTGCCACCAAGTACTAAGTCATGTTTTGCATAAGGGTCAAATACTTATTTCCCTCATTAAAATGCAAATCCTTTTATAACATATTAGACATGCTTTTTTCTGGATTTTTTTGTTGTTATTCTGTCTCTCACTGTTCAAATAAACCTACCATTAAAATTATAGACTGATCATTTCTTTGTCAGTGGGCAAACGTACAAAATCAGCAGGGGATCAAATACCACTGTATGCAATCTCCATTGACAAACAAGCTCAGTGACTTTCAATGTGGGACCGTCATAGGATGCCACCTTTCCAACAAGTCAATTCGTCCAATTTCTGCCCTGCTGGAGCTGTCATGGTCAACTGTAAGTGGAAATGACTAGTAGTAATAACAACTCAGCCGCGAAGTGGTAGGCCACACAAGCTCACAGAATGAGAACTTGTTCTCAACTAGCCTACCTGGTTAAATAAAGGTGAAATAAAAAAATAAAACAAAATAAAATAGGCTGATAAACTGTCTTGTTTCTTATTGACCAACTGACAGAGGTGCTCTAGTTCCTTATCGCTTACAGGTAAGAGGCCTTCAAACCATTCACCCAGCATCCCAAAGGGATCCTAAAAAAAACAAACCACAGTGTTTGACCTTTTCAAGAGACTCTTGTACCAACAGGCTCCCCTTGCAACTCATATCAGCTTCCATTGAAGTCCAAACAAAGGCTCAGTAATAGAATCCAAATAAAATACAAGCTCTGAGTAGGAGCCCTGCCGCTAGAGCCAAGGTACCAAGACATTGTGGGACGTGTGAATGCTGCAATGATGCAGAATCAGCCATCCAGAATTAACATTTTGTCATCAGACAGAGCCAATACAATATATCAATTCAATTGGTGTTCTCATTCTTCATCCTCGCACAGTATTTATACATAGAAGCCACAGTACACTGAGAGAGAAGCAAAGTTGTCCTTTTTGGATATTATAATTGATCACTTCTCAGATATTCTCAGTTGTATCCTAGTTGTGTTTTTAAACTCTCTGCCTTGGCGACAGTGTCACGAGTATGGCGATTTCTTTTGAAATTGGGTCTGGTATTTTTGGAGATCGTCATATTAGACTAGAGAGGGACGCTTTCTTTCTTTCTTAGGAAGTTCGGAAAGTCTGGGAAGATCTGTAATAATTGATTTGAGGAGCCAAGGAGCCAAAGGTTTCTGGCTGAGCGTGAGTCTACTGGTCTATTGGGTGAATGAGAGATCCAGCACCAGGTTCTTGTGGCGAGACATTGGAGATGTTGCGATGAAGGGCTAGGCTAAGCTCTTCGGGTGAAGGGCAGCGATCCCTGTGGTTGGGCTCCGAAGGAACAATTACTGGAAGAGTTAAAAAGGGTTCATGATGAGCATTAGGCTAGAAGTTGAAACAGAGATGTTTGTTTTTCCAAAATACTGTAGTCTGTTTTAGATGTTGAGACATTTTTGTGAATCTCAATCAAAAGGTGGGATGCAGAAAGAGAAAGAATGCCTGTGGTTGAATCTTTGATCCGTTGTTTCAAGGTGCAGACCCAAACCAAAACATCCAAAATAAGGGAAACAATTCAATTATGAAATGATCCTAAAGGGTTTTGTTTCCGGCCAAAAATTAAACAAGAGCAACGTTTTGGGGAAGGCATGATAATAGGGTTGTCAAAACATAATCCTGGAAATATTTCACCATCGCTGATTTTTTTTTACAAAGAAGATGAAATATGCGGTAAATTAATGGGTGAGAGTGTTTACTTAAATTGTGGTGTCATCTATCAACCCCCCCCCCCCCCCCCCCCCCCCCCCATCAACCCTATGTCCAGACATCTTCCACATGTGTAGTGGAACACAGCATTCAAATGAATTGGTTTCTGTGATTCCATCTCCAACGTTAGTAGGGCTGTTATCCCAGTAATCCCTGCACTGAATCTTCTATCTCGGGCAAAATTCTTAGCACAAACCAGCCTGAAGAGCCAATGACGAGCTGGTCACACAAGTATTATGTTTTATGTTTCCCCATTACTGTCTACTGTTTCACATCGAGGTTAGGACCATCAAGCAAACTGCAGCTTACAAAAGAATGGGCCCATTGATTCCCTGAGGAATAATTTTAGTGAAGGGAGAATTTAGCACAGGCCAGTTAAGAGAGAACTAGCTTCTTCTCCAGTTCTGTGATCCATGAATGGGGCGCCTCAGTCTTAGTCAGAGGGGAGAAAGGGGACCCTAGACTGGCACAGATTCATTCCCGTCACCTCAGTGTGTGGGAGTGATGAGGTCATGTTTAAAACGATGTTTGTTTGTTTCATTCCAGAGCATAACATGGATATGTCGGCTGCCTCCTACCTGGAATTCGGTACAACATAATTAATCAGTGTCTGTTTTCAGATATGCCAACGTAAGATAAGCAATACCTATGAGATAAATACAGTAGTTGTTCATTTCAAAAAGTTATTGGGTTGTTCCACCTCAAAAGGCACAAGAACGAGGACTTCAACACCCACCATTTCAGTTCTGAAATCGTTTCTGTTGTTAGATTAGCATTCCTGCAACATTATTTTGTTGAAATTTAATGTAATCTCTGAGAAATTAACCTAATTGATTGCACACAAATTAGCCATTTTAATTTATAGGATTCATATAATATAGAAGAAATATAGTTCCTAACATTCCATTTGGACCAAACCTTTTTCTAACAAGGAGTTAGACTTGAGGAATCCAAAGAAATGGGGAAAAGCCACCCAGGGATCCACCACATCCCACGTCAATCCCACCCCAACAATGAGTATACACTGAGTATACCAAACAGTAGGAACAACTTCCTAATATTGAGTTGCACCCCCCCCTCAGAACAGCCTCAATTCGTCGGGGCATGGACTCTACAAGGTGCTGAAAGCCACAGGAATGCTGGCCCATGTTGACTCCAATGCTTCCCACAGTTGTGTCAAGCTGGCTGGATGTCCTTTGGGTGGTGGACCATTCTTGATACATACGAGAAACTGTTGAACGTGAAAAACCCAGCAGTGTTGCAGTTCTTGACACAAACCGATGTGCCTACTACCACAATCCATGTCTCAGTTGTCTCCAGGCTTAAAAATCCTTCTCTAACCTGTCACCTTCCCTTTGTATTGTTTCTTCATCATTTTTTCTCAGTGAATTTGATGGTTTTTTCCCCCCAATTCAGAGAAATTAGTTGTTGAAGCTGTTGGTTTTATGTCCCATTGTACATCCTAATATTACCAGGTTCTGACCATTAGACTGTAATGTTCCCGCTATTAGGTGACCCCCCCCCCCCTATTTTTAAAGGGATATTTCACCTAAATTACTAAATTACATTACCGTTCAAAAGTTTGATTTTTTGTTTTTGAAAGAAAAGCAATTTTTTGGTCCATTAAAATAACATAAAATTGATCGGAAATACAGTGTAGACATTGTTAATGTTGTAAATGACTATTGTAGCTGGAAACGGCAAATTATTTTATAGAATATCTACAAACAGTAGGCGTATAAAGGCTAATTGATCATTGAAAATTATTTTGCAATTATATTAGCACAGCTGAAAACTGTTGTTCTGATTAAAGAAGCAATACAACTGGCCTTCTTTAGACTAGTTGAGTATCTGGAGCATCAGCATTTGTGGGTTCAATTACTGGCTTCAAAATGGCCAGAAACAAAGAACTTTCTTCTGAAACTCTTCTAGTTGCGCCATTTTTCTTTGCAAATGCACAACATCAAAATCATAAGTGCACTTCTAAATCTATACATTGCATGACCTTTATATGCAATATGCATACTTTTAAAAAACAGTGACATATCATAGGCTTACCATTTAAACAGCTGCAGATTAGTGGCTGTAATACAGTACAAGGTTGTTAGCAGTCAGATAGGTCATGTTCATTGGAGTACGCACTCAGCACTCTAAAACAACACTGTAACACTCCTGTCGTCCATCACCTGGTCGTGAGCTGTGCAGCACGTTGTACTGTGGTGAACTGTCGACACCTGACTAGAGGAAATATGTGCTCTCTGTGTGCTCAGCCTCTTAGTCAGCCAGTAGAAATATCGTACTACGTTTTTGAAATCCCCCCTTCACTTGAAACATCTTGGATTTCAGAGATCTTTTCAGGTAGAATTTTTTCTCCATCTAATGGTGATGAAAGTAAGACCAATGTAACCTGTTACCAGGTAAATATGCCTTCAGAAAGTACCAGGTAAATACTGAAACTGTATGTTGAATATCTAGACATATTAAAGTACAGGCCTACTCTACTGTATTCAGAGTTCATAGAGTGCATAGATCCAGAATGAAAAAAAAGCCAGTCCTCCAACAGTCTTTGTTACATCGCGGCATCACTTCATTCCACATAAAAACAAACTTGACAAAATGGCTGCACCAGGCCTCATTTGTCAGCCAGATCATTTGACTAGTTTTGTGTGGAGTTGACCCAAATCATGACCTGCTGTCATTGTGATCAGAGAATGCAAGGTGCACCCAGCTAACTCCCCTGGCCCCGGTCCTAGCCGGTTACAGCCAGAAGAATGGAGTGCACAGAGAGAGAAGGCACTGACAGCTGTGGAATAGTGATGAGTAAAATGAATACATGGGAACACACAGCGAGGGAGACAGTTGCTCAACCTGTCGACAGAGTCTTCATAATTCAATAAGTCAAGGTGGAGGACCATTCCTGTGTCACTGCAGCACATCCATAAATACATGTATATGTCAGGCTTGTGAGGGGGTTTTTCATGGTATTCTCGCCTGTCTCTCTCAACAGGTCTGCTAACGTAATTGAAAACATTGTGAAGGAAAACAAGAACCACTGACACAAGGAATGTCTCTTTGTCCTGGTCTGCTATGTGTGTGTTTGCTCTCCTGTTTTAACACGTCGCCAGAATCTCCCAATCCGTCTACGGGTCAACTCGTTTGACAATGCACCCCTTGTTCCTAACAGTCTCTCCAAATGAAATTATCTATCACTATGTGTGTGTTTGATACAGATGATGACAATGTTTGAATGTTTTGCATCGCTATGGAAAATACTCTTTGGTGGCATGATTTAACAATATATATTTGTAAGACATGGCAATGACTGCTTGGTTTTTTCCTCAGTCAATTTGTCTTTTTGACATGTTGTTTAGTCCAACATAGTTTAGTTAACCTTGATTACAGTCTGGCAAAATTGTCTAATACCTTACCATTCAGATCTTAATCTTCTTATCCAAGTAAACGTGTGATAATAAAGATAAAGTACATTGACTAAATCGGTAACAATCATGTTCAACTCCATTGCATTGATCAGGTAGCGGAGATGAGGAGGAGTATCCATGGAGTTGGTTTTATAGTGAAACAAACCTACCGCAGACCACCGTTCCAATTTCCTCTTCAGACTGATCTTCAAATTCCCTCTTTTTGTCAAAGAAAAGCAGCATTTCAACTTTCCCACCATCTCTTCTCAATATCTCCCCCCCAGTCCTCATTGTGACTTAAGTCTCACTTGGAACCAGGCCAGTGTGTTAACTCCTGCAAAATCAATGGATTAACGAATTTCACCCCCCTGATCTTAAAGGGCCAACCTCAGCCAACAAATGACCAAATTCACACAAAATGGAGCTCCGCCCCCTCGCTCCATGTCCTTCTAGAATAGATCCCCCTCCTTTATGAGAGGTTCCCATTGAAATCCAGCAAGCCACACTTGTTGAGTTCTTGGTGACAGATATTTAAGTGCCTCTTGGTTAAACAAGACCCCCCTATCCACTGGGATTCAATTTGGTTGGCAAACACTGGCCTTCCCGACAAAACCAGCCAGTGTGGGAATTCGCACTAAGGCAAACTATCTAGCATTTCTGGTTGGGATTACAGCAGTAGCTAGTGCTATAGGGTTGTAGTGCATTCCTCAAACTCACTCACATATCTATCACGTTTCATTATGTCATTTACTATTGGCATGTCTTAAGGTGTTAAAATACAATGGAAAAGAAAAGAAAAAACTATTGGGGATGGACCTTTATTTGCACAACAACATAATTAACTATAACACTGCTGGTTGCCAATGAATAAGACAACATTTAATTCAGTAAATTGAAAGTGTGTTTGAATTGGCATCATGGACTTTGACATTGACTCAAATGAGTACAAATGTGACAGTGCTCCGTGAGGTTCTCTATTAATGTAGCTCACTAAGTAGACTGTTTGAATTGCACAGCTGGTGAGACAGAGGGTGTCTGCCCACTGCCTTTCATCCCAGTCACTAAATCCCTGTTCTGCTGCAGCTCTACAAGGGAAAAGGTTTCCTTTATACAGCAGTAGTGTTTAATATTGTTTACTACTGTTGATAGACTACCAGAAAGATTCTGAGAGTCATCGAGAGAGTGAGACAGATAGCGAGGGTGAGAGAGAGGGAGGAAGAGAAAAAGAAAGAGAGAGAGAATGTGAGAGGCAGAGGGAGAGAGAAAGCAAGTAAGAGGCACTGCACACTCACAGGTTGAGCAGAGAATATTTGTGTTAGAATATCTGATTTTACGGGCTACTGCAATCCCTACCTTACTTAAGCTAGTGCTGGTTATGACCCATGAGGTCAGCGTTTCTGTTGACTCTGAGCCATAGTGTCTGGTACTGTGTGTGTGTGGACTCCTTGAACCATGTGCAGCTGTGCAAGGCTCTGAGCTGGAGGGCCTCGGGTGCTCACAGCACACACCATGCTGTCACACTGTTTGTCATTCCACATGTCAGTCAATTCAAGCTCTGCCCAGCCAACATGAACACATTTCGGTAAGAGGTGGAAAGCCAGAGTTCTTCCTGTTAACGTCACTGTTTCCCATGTTTTAAAGCTTTCCCATGCTTCCCATCAGGACCTTGTAAGTTGTTCCGCTTTGTAGAAATCAATGACTTCCCAATAGTTACTTTTCAGTGAGAACATGTATTCGATGTTTAATCGGCTGCAAAGGGAACTTGCTATTATGGTCATTTGGACTGTATCAGAATCAACACATTCATCTGGGTGATTTCTCTGCCTACATGGGCTGATATTTCTCTACCACCAGGGTTGTCCATGGATGGGCTTTAGTGTGCCCATGCCCAGCCTCATGGTGTGTTGTGCCCAATCCTGCCCATCCCATCTCATCCCATGGTGGCATCACCCATCCCATCTCCCATCACACATTCCCGGGGTGGGCCAGAGGCGCCTGGTCTAGCCACAGTGCCATGTGGCCTAATCACGTAAGCACAAAGCCTAATCCTTGGGACAGCTGGATAATCTTTACTGGACAAAGTTTATCAGGATCTGCTATGGACTGCAGACTTCAGCCTCACCGTCCCCATCGCCATCCATCTCAACACCCTGATTGATCAGACTTTCCAACAGGCTACAGGCAGGGCATACACCTCTATATAGAAACAACCTAATAATGGTCCCATAGTCAATGATCTTGCAGAGAGACAATTCCATGTTTACTAATTGGCTAAATTCTAAAGTGGGTATAGAATTTCACCAATGTTTTTAATTTGATTTTGTGTAGATGTTTGCGGTAAATTGTGTCATACAGTATTAATGTTTACCATGTTGAACCTTACCATGCCCTTTGTTGTTCTTACATACAGCCGGTTGAGTTATTACATACAACCGAAACTAACTTTTGGATATCAGAGCGGCAGTAACTCACCAGCATTACGAACAGGAATATGACTTTCCCGAGTTGGATTCTTTGTTCGCACCCCCCAGGGCAATTTAATTTATCCCAGAGGCTGTTCCAACACACCACCGGTGGAGAAGAGGTATTCGGAGTGGACTTCTAGTCCGACTTAGCATGCAGGCACACCACCCACCGCTTCAGAGTATATTATTTGTTAATGTTCAGTCTCTGGACAATAAAGTAGATGAGCTCAGGGCGAGGATTTCCTTCCAGAGAGTCATCAGGGACTATAACATACTCTGTTTCACAGAATCATGGCTCTCTCTGGATATAATGTACCCATCCATACAGCTAGCTGGGTTCTCAGTACACCGCACAGACAGGAGTAAAGAACTCTCCGGGAAGAAGAAGGGCAGTGGTGTATGTTTCATGATTAACCACTCGTGGTGTGATTGTGATAACGTACAGAAACACAAGTCCTTTTGTTCACCTGACCTAGAATACCTCAGAATCATATGCTGACCGTATTACCTCCCAAGATATTTATCCTTCAGTGATAGTCACAGCCGTGTATATTCCCCCACAAGCCGAATCCACGACGGCCCTCAAGGAACTACACTGGACTTTATGCAAACTGGAAACCTGTCACGTCCTGACCATATTAAGATGTTATTTTCTATGGTAGAGTAGGTCAGGGCGTGACAGGTTTTTTGTGTGTTTTTCTATGTTTTGTATATCTATATTTAGGTTCTAGTTTTCTATTTCTATGTTGTTTTGGGGGGGATGATCTCCAATTAGAGGCAGCTGGTCCTCGTTGACTCTAATTGGAGATCATACTTAAGTAGGGTTTTTTCCACCTGTGTTTGTGGGTAGTTGTCTTCTGTTTAGTTTATGTACCTGACAGAACTGTGCGCTATCGTTTTCTCTTTGTTATTTTTTCTTTAGTGTTCTGAGTTAAAATAAATATTCATCATGAACAATCAACATGCTGCGCTTTGGTCCCCTCTCTGCGACAGCCGTTACAAAACCACATATCCTAAGGCCGCATTTATTGTAGCTGGGGATTTTAACAAAGCAAATTTGAGGAAAACGCTACCGAAGTTCTATCAACACATTGACTGTAGCACTTGCGCTGGGAAAACACTCGACCACTGCTATTTTCTCTTCCGGGGATACCTACAAGGCCCTACCTGCCCAGAACATGATTCCATTTTGCTCCTCCCTTCCCATAGGCAGAAACTCAAACATGAAGTACCCATGCTAAGATCTATTCAAAGCTGGTTTGACCAATCGGAATCCATGCTTCAAGATTGTTTTAATCACGTGGCCTGGGATATGTTATGGGTAGGCTTGGATAATAACATTGGTGTATACATGGTCAGGAAGTGTATAGGGGATGTTGTTCCCACTGTGACCATTAAAACCTACCCAAACCATAATCCGTGGATAGATGGCAGCATTCGTGCTAAACTGAAAGCGCATTTAACCATGGCAAGGTGACTGGGAGTATGGTCGAATATAAACAGTGTTGTTATTCCCTCTGTAAGGCAATCAAACAGGCAAAACATCAGTACAGAGACAAAGTGGTATCGCAATTCAATGGCTCAGACAAGAGACGTATGTGGCAGGGCCGACAGACAATCACAGATTACAAAGGGAAAACCAGCCACGTTGTGGACACCGACGTCTTGCTCCCAGACAAGCTAAACACCTTCTTTCACCCACTTTGAGGAAAAAGTGGCATCAACGTGGCCCGCTCCCAAGGACTGTGAGCTCTCGTTCTAGCCAACGTGAGTAAGACATTTAAGTGTGTTAACCCTCGCAAGGCTGCCAGCCCAAATGGCATCCCTAGAGCATGCGCAGACCAGCTGGCTGGAGTGGTTCCAGACATATTCAATCTCTCCCTAGCCCAGTCTGCTGTCCCCTCTTGCTTCAAGATGTCCATAATTTCCTGTTTCCAAAAAAGAAAAGGTAACTATAGCCCCGTAGCACTCACTTCTGTCATCATGAAGTGCTTTGAGAGGCTAGTTAAGGATCACCTCTACCTTACCTGACACCCTAGACCCACTTCAATTTGCTTACTGCACCAATAGATCCACAGACGATGCAATCGTCATGCACACTGTCCTATCCCATCTGGACAAGAGGAATACCTATGTAAGAATGCTGTTAATTGACAATAGCTCAGCCTTCAACACCATAGTACCCTCCAAGCTCATCATCAAGCTCAGGGCCCTGGTTCTGAATTCTGCCCTGTGCAACTGGGTCCAGGACTTCCTGACAGGCCGCCCCCAGGTGGTGAAGGTAGGAAACAACACCTCCACTTCACTGATCCTCAAAACAGAGGCCCCACAAGGGTGCGTACTTCTCCTGTACTCCCTGCACAATTGAGAGCATCCTGTCGGGCTGTATCACCGCCAGCTTCGGCAACTGCACCGCCCGCAACCGCAGGGCTCTCCAGAGGCTGGTGGGTCTGCCCAACAGATCACAGGGGGCACACTGCCTGCCCTCCAGGACACCTACAGCACCTGATCTTCATGGACATCAACCACCCGAGCCACGGCCTGTTCACCCCGCTATCATCCAGAAGGCGAGGTCAATACAAGTGCATCAATTCTGGGGACGAGAGACTGAAAAATAGCTTCTATCTCAAGGACATCAGACTGTTAAATAGCCATCACAAGCCGGATACCACCCGGTTACTCAACCTTGCATCTTAGAGGCTGCTGCCCTATATAAACTCAGCAAAAAAAGAAACGTTCCTTTTTCAGGACCCTGTCTCTCAAAGACAGTTTGGAAAAATCCAAATAACTTCACAGATCTTCATTGTAAAGGGTTTATGCTTGTTCAATGAACCATAAACAATTAATGAACATGGCAGACCACGTGTAAGAACAGGATCGGTACATCCGAACATCACACCTGCGGGACAGGTACAGGATGGCAACAACAACTGCCCGAGTTACACAACGAACGCCCAATCCCTCTATCAGTGCTCAGACTGTCCGCATTAGGCTGAGAGAGGCTGGACTGAGGGCTTGTTGGCCTGTTGTAAGGCAAGTCCTAACCAGACATCACCGGCAACAACGTCGCCTATGGGCACAAACCCACCGTCGCTGGACCAGACAGGACTGGCAAAAAAGTGCTCTCCATTGACGAGTCGCGGTTTTGTTGGATTTGCGTTTATCGTCGAAGGAATGACCGTTACATCGAGGCCTGTACTCTGGACAGGGATCGATTTGGAGGTGGAGGATCCATCATGGTCTGGGGCGGTGTGTCACAGCATCATCGGACTGAGCTTGTTGTCATTGCAGGCAATCTCAATGCTGTGCGTTACAGGGAAGACATCCTCCTCCCTCATGTGGTGCCCTTCCTGCAGGCTCATCCTGACATGACTCTCCAGCATGACAATGCCACCAGCCATACTGCTCGTTCTGTGCGTGATTTCCTGCAAGACAGGAATGTCAGTGTTCTGCCATGGCCTGCGAAGAGCCCGGATCTCAATCCCATTGAGCACGTCTGGGACCTGTTGGATCAGTGGCTGAGGACTAGGGCCATTCCCCCCAGAAATGTCTGGGAACTTGCAGGTGCCTTGGTGGAAGAGTGGGGTAACATCTCACTGCAACAACTGGCAAATCTGGTGCAGTCGATGACTAGGAAATGCACTGCAGTACTTAATGCAGCTGGTGGCCACACCAGATACTGACTGTTACTTTTGATTTTGACCCCCCCTTTGTTCAGGGACACATTATTCAATTTCTGTTAGTCACATGTCTGTGGAACTTTTTCAGTTTATGTCTCAGTTGTTGAATCTTGTTATGTTCATACAAATATTTACACATGTTACGTTTGCTGAAAATAAACGCAGTTGACAGTGAAAGGACGTTTCTTTTTTTGCTCAGTTTAAATAGACATGGATTCACTGGTCACTTTAATAATGTTTACATACTGCTTTATTCATTTAATATGTATGTACTGTATTCTATTCTACTGTATTTTAGTCAATGCCACTCCGACATTGCTCAACCTAATTTTTATATATTTCTTAATTCCATTATTTTATTTTAGATTTGTGTGTATTGTTGTGAATTGTTAGATATTACTATACTGTTAGAGCTAGGAACACAAGCATTTCGCTACACCCGCAATAACATCTGCTAAATATGTGTGTGACCAATAACATTTGATTTGATTTGATGTACCTAGTTTGTTGAAGCCTGCCATTTCATTTAAAGTAGACTACCTGTGGATTTTGTGAGAAAGCACAGCCTCTCCTCTCGTCCAACTGGTCAATATTTCATGCCTCCCTGATGCAAATAACATGTGGAAGTCCCCCCCACCGGTTTTGTTATAGTCCTTGTTTTTCAATACTTAGCCCAGATACTTCTACACTGTAGGTCCATTCACGTCCTCTGAAGAGGTCATTGTACAACTATTGAGTGATGAAGTCAATAGGAAGTGTGTATCCCATATGTCCTTCAACTTTCACATATGATATGCGTTTCTTTCCTGGTTGGATATCTATGGGGATGAATCGTTTTTATTCGGACTCGTCTCTGCTAGAGCATTTAGAGCATCCAACCCCTCAGAGAACATGATGAATAATGGAGAAATAGAAGGAATTTCCTCTCAGAATAAAATGTTGCTAACCCTGCATCTCTCCTGGCAAGTGCACCAATTCCCCCGATGCAATCACGAGAGCATCAGCTCTGCCAAGCGTAAAAGGCTTCTACACAGATCTATGTTTATCCAATCCCCCTAGAAACCCTGCTATGGGATCTCCAGGGCTTTTCTCACTCCCTAAGTATGTAAGCCAATGAAAGAAACACATTCTCCATTATTATTTATAGATGTATTTATTTTGAGGATATTTTTCCTGAAGGAACATTTTCAAAAGAAAGTGAAAAACAGCCCCAGACCATTATTCCTCCTCCACCAAACTTTACAGTTGGCACTATGCATTGGGTTGGGGTAGGTAGCGCTCCCCTGGCATCCGCCAAACCCAGATTGGTCCGTTGGACTGCCAGATGGTGAAGCATTATTCATCACTCCAGAGAGTGTTTCCACTGCTCCAGAGTCCAATGGCGGCGAGCTTTACACCACTCCAGCCGACCTTTGGCATTGCACATGGTAATCTTAGTCTTGTATGCGGCTGCTTGGCCATGGAAACCCATTTCATGAAGCTCCCAATGAACAGTTCTTGTGCTGACGTTGCTTCCAGAGGCAGTTTGGAACTCGGTAGGGAATGTTGCAACCGATGACAGAAGATTTTTATGTGCCGCGCACTTCAGCACTCTGCGGTCCTGTTCTGTGAGCTCTTGCGGCCTGCTACTTCTCAGCTGAGCCATTTTTGCTCCTAGACGTTTCCACTTCACAATAACAGCACTTACAGTTGACCGGGCAGCTCTAGCAGGGCAGAAATTTGATGAACTGACTTGTTGGAAAGGTTGCATGCTATGACTGTGCCACGTTGAAAGCCACTGAGCTCTTCAGTAAGGCCATTTTACTGCCAATGCTTCTCTATGGACATTGCATGGCTGTGTGCTCGGTTTTATACACCTGTCAGAAACGGGTGTGGCTGAAATAAAAACGCCACACCATGGGGCTGGGCGTGGGCACGCCACACCATGGGGCCGGGCGTGGCCACGCCACACCATGGGGCCGGGCGTGGCCACGCCACACCATGGGGCTGGTTTCCACATACTTTTGTAAACAGTGCAATTTGAAAGTATTCAGACCCCACATTTTGTTACGTTATAGCCTTATTCTGAAATGTATTAAATCGTTTTTTTCGTCATCAATTTACACACAATCCCCCATAATGACAAAGCAAAATCATTTTTTTTATTGTTTGCAAATGTATCTAAATTCCAAAAATAAAATATCATATTTACATAAGTATTGAGACCATTTACTTAGTACTTTGTTGAAGCACCATTGGCAGCGATTATAGCCTTGAGTCTTCTTGGGTATGAAGCTATAAACTTGGCACACCTGTATTTTTTTTCCCCTCCCATTCTTCTCTGCAGATCCTTTCAAGCTCTGTCAGGTTGGATGGAGAGCTTCGCTGCACAGCTATTTTCAGGTCTCCTTGCTTTGGCTGGGCCACTCAGGAACATTCGGAGACTTGTCCCAAAGCCATTCCTGCATTGTCTTGGTTGTGTGCTTAGGGTTGTTGTCCTGTTGTAAGGTGAACCTTCACCCCAGTCTGAGGACCTGAGCGTTCTGGAGCAGGTTTTCATCTCTCTGTACTTTGCTCCGTTCATCTTTGCCTCAAGCCTGACTAGTCTCCCAGCCCCTGCTGCTGAAATACAACCCCACAGTAAGATGCTGCCAACACCATGCTTCACCATAGGGATGGTGCCAGGTTTCCTCTAGACGGGACGCTTGGCATTAAGGCCAAAGAGTTTAATCTTGGGTTCATCAGACCAGAGAATCTTGTTTCTCATGGTCTGAGACGCTTTAGGTGCCTTTTGGCAAACTCCAAGTGGGCTGTCATGTGCCTTTAACTGAGGAGTGGCTTCTGTCTGGCCACTCTTTCATAAAAGCCTGATTGGTTGAGTGGCACAGAGATGGTTGTCCTCTGGAAGGTTCTCCCATCTCCACAGAGGAACTCTGGAGCTCTGTCAGAGTGACCATTGGCTTCTTGGTCATCTCCCTGACCAAGGCCCTTCTCCTGAGATTGCTCAGTTTGGCCAGGCAGCCAGCTCTAGGAAGAGTCTTGGTGGTTCCAAACTTCTTCCATTTAAGAATGATGGAGGCCACTGTGTTCCTGAGGACCTTCAATGCTGCAGACATTTTTTGGTACACTTTGCGAGATCTGTCCCTTGACACAATCCTGTATGGACAATTCCTTTGACTTCATGGCTTGGATTTTGCTCTGACATGCACTGTCAACTGTGGGACCTTATATAGACAGGTGTGTGCCTTTGCAAATCATGCGCAATCAAATGAATTCACCACAGGTGGACTCCATTCAATGATAATCAATGGAATCAGGATGCACCTGAGCTCAATATCAAGTCTCATAGCAAAGGGTCTGAATACTTATGTAAATAAGGTATTTCTATTTTTAGTTTTTTATACATTTGCAAACATTTCTAAAAAACTGTTTTCGCTTTGTCATTATTGCGTGTAGATTGCGTATTGTGTGTAGATTGATGAGGACAATTTGTAATTTCAATCAATTTTAGAATAAGGCTGCACCGTAACAAAATTAGGAAAAAGTCAAGGGGTCTGAAAACTTTCCGAATGCACTGTATATAGTATATGACTAGTAAGGCTAAAATCCACCCATTATTAATCATACATATGTGTTTACTAACTATTGATTCTCATTCTCATTCTCATGGTGTCAAATGCATTGAGTGACATAAGTCAGTAGTAACTCCAAATTGTTGATCGTTCACCACTTTGCTAAGACACCTAACTGACTCGAAGATTCCACTACTATCACATAGCAGACCAGCATTTGAGCTAAAACAAAGTGATCCTTGTCTTCACAGCAAATACCTTAGCACAACTCACAACCAGATGCGAACAGGTGTAGGATATTACTTTGAGCCAGCAACAGGAAATGTAAATTATTATGTGAATTATAATGAATGGACATTTTCTTGTGGAGGATGATACATTTCTCATTAGGGCAAATCTAGTCCTGCGTTGCCATACCTCCAAAATCTCATCGTTGTCACGACTCCCTTGGGGACCTGGAGAATTTTGTATTGCAGAAACGGTTTGAATGGTCCTCCTGGCTCCCAGCAGCAGGATTTTGATTGGATTTCAAGAACCTTCCCCCCACACGCCCGTAGAAGCGATGCTGTGTGTTATATGCATCACTGTTTTCTGTCCGGGTAGTTGTTGACTATGCTAGTTGTGGCCGACAGTCTGCAATTTATATGTTATAAAGCGCTCTTGAGACAAACACTTTTTTCATTGTCTCCATTCGTCCACATAGCTGCTGGTTGCGCTTTGCTACCCCCAAAAATATTGTGAAGATTGCCCATTATTTTCTTTTTGTAAGGACCCAAACAATGGAGGCAGTGGCAGAACCTATTCAAGTAAGTAAATACATTTTTAAAATGTAAAAACAATCATGTATTATTAGCTAGCTTGCTAGCTAGCTGGCTACATTAGGCCACATTGTAGGCTAACTCAACTGAGCTGCTAGCTAGATATCTAGCTAACTTTACACACTGTTTAGCTAAGTGAATTAAATGTCATCAGCTAGCTAATGTTCTATTAGCTAGCTATCTTGATGTAATCATTTTAAATTAAAAACACAGTCTCCAAATGCATTTGTAGATAACAGCCATGGAAGGGGGTGAAATTGCAGCTCCAGCTGTCAGTAAAGGGAGCATGTAGGCTACTGGATAGGGCAAGTCATTTTGTGGGAGGACATTATGAAAAGATTATCCAGTTCCTGTCCCTACAGGGGAGAACTTTTTGAGTATAATGAAGCCGTTTTCTTTGTGATGTTTTCTGTCCTCTGATAATCAAAGCTGTGAAAGCCTGTTTGCAGATGAAGAGAGAGGCCCCAAGAGCCTAAGGGATTATCCTATATGTCATGGGTTATATGGGTAGGCCCATATGGGTGCTTGACTGCAGTTGTTAGGTCAGCTAGCTAATGTTAATTGTATCTGTGTAGTGATATTATTCATATCTCAGAGCCATTTGCTTTGCTAGTTATAGCCTAATGTTAGCTAGTTAGCAGATTCATGCAGGGTAGTAACGTCATGAGTTGGGATTATGGTTCATTATTTACCTAGCTAGCTACATTTCTTAACAAAAGACTCCACTATGTAAGTAACCATTTCAATAGAATGTCACTGCGACAACTGTTGATAGACACCCCTCTTCCCCAGACTTCCCATTTTAGGGAAGCCTGGTTCCCGACGAGGATAGGTCAAATCAATCTGACATTTTAAAGTGGAAATGTACTTTTAAACCTTGAATACCCTACAAAATCGCATGTCCTGCTTTGCAGGAAAATTCCCACCAACAAAAGAGTGATCAAATTAAGATCCTACATCTGTATTTTTCCTCCACCTGGTGCATTTTATTTTGCTCCTGTTTTGAGAGATGCTGAGCTCACATGTTTTTCCAGGCAAGAGGAACAAGTGGGAACCTTGACAGGTACTTAACAACAATCAAAAACAGTTGTAAACAGGGGACGTTATTGGGCAGGGTGCAGGAAGTGAGCGAGCTAAGGCACATACAGTACTGCCGAGCCTACAGACCACTCCTATCACACTTTCCAGACAGGAACCAACTTTTTCCCATAGAGCTAAAAAAGACGAATAAAAAAATCTAAATTCATAAATCTGTGCGTTCCATAGACCTGTATGAGCTAAGGTGTTTTTACAGGGTAGGGCATTGCCCGTTTCGTCCTGAGCTTGTCCTTGGACAACAAACCTTTTGCCTTGATACTGTTTGAATGGTTGAAGCATTTGGATGAAAGGTCTGAAATCGTATGCACTGTTGAGCTTTTGTGTAACTGGTGTTTGATAAAACTCTCTCTGCATCTCTCATGTAATTGTTACATTTCTGTCACTGGCCAGTCTTGACAGTCCCTTCTAGGTTGCATTCTAGTTCACCAAGCAGCAGTAACTCACTTAGTAGTAGCTAAGTGGTAGCTACTTCTCTGGCCTGCACCTCCTGGGCCTCAACACTGCATTCAATTACAAAGGAATTAACTACACCACAATCAACACTCCTTAGCAAAACCTCTACGAATACAGTGCCTTCAGAAAGTATTCATACCCTTTGACTTATTCAACATTGTGTGGTGTTACAGCCTGAATACAAAATGGATTAAATATATTTCCTTCTCACCCATCTTTCTCACCCATTTCTTTCTCACACAATACCCCATAATTATTATTTTTGTTTTGCAAATTTAATCTGAATAATCCTTCCACATTTTTGCAAGTAGCAAAAGGTTTAGTGTGCAAAAAAGATTCACAGCTCCCTGAAACAACTGCTGGTTGACTCACAGGTGGTAACTGAGAGAACCCCTAGAGCTAAAAGTCTGATGGCACCAGCGCCCATATCGGCTATATCAACCATATCGGTGGACATACCGGTATGTCAGATTAGCTCAATTAGCTCAATCGCCAATTTCACAGCCTCTGAGTATTACAGAAACACAATATTTTGAATGAATAACAGACAAATGGCTTTGGATGAAATTGATAAAAATATCTGTTCAAAATATGAAAAACATACAAAAACGTCTAATCATTCTCAATTTGGGGTCATAAATTACCCCTGTTGGCACTTTTAGGGTTAAAGATTTTATGTCATTTTGTTATCTCATAGCCTTATTCACTAAGCTTGACCGCCTCAAACCTATCCTATTGTGTGCCTCAGCAGACCAGAAGGATGAGAATGAGAGAGATTGGTGGGGGGGGGGGGTATTTGAGGCGTGTATTAGATAATTTTTTACTCTTTTTTAGTTGGTCTGTGCTCTAGCTGCACCCACTTCCTCTATGGTAACAGCTGTCAAAACCTTGCTGGATTACAGCACACCACAGAGCTACGGCTCATATTAGAGCCTGGCACTGGGCAGGAAGTAAGGAGGGGTCTGGGCCATGCAGGGAATATTCAGGACACGCTGTTCCTCAGGGCAAGGCGAGTAGGACCCTGGGGAGTTATATCTAAGACCAGGACCCTGTAACTGTAGTGTCTGGTTGATTCAACTACACGTGTTGAGGATACCACAGGGCTTTTCCAGTGATGTTTTAGGTATTAGAACAGATACACTCCCTGTAATTGGGTTTTGTTTTTCACAATCTGATGGGAGGTTATTTTTCACAGACTCAGATTCAGGGACTCAAGTCTCTATCTTTTAGATGAAGTCAGGGCTTCCAGGCTTGGGCGCATAGAGCAATGAGAAGCTTCGCCTCATGAAGGTTGTTGAGAAACAAAATTCTTTACACATCTGGTAGGGGAATTGGGCTTGTTGAAATAATAGGAGTTCAACAAGGAGATTGTATCAGTTTTGGCAAACGTGTCCTGTTCTCTGTAAACCAAAACAGACTGAAATGTTTGTAGTGATATCTCATATTAATGAGTTACAAAATAATTGTGCTTGACTTTCTGGTAAACGGACACCATGACAGATTGAAATGTATACTGTACGATGACAGAAGACAATCATAGGGCTTTATAATCAATTTAAAATGCTACCCTTGGGCATCGGAGGAAGACATTTGAAATGTCATAGCAAATAGTGGGTGAGTCTCCATGCTGTATATGGTAATCCAACAGGAGTCGGTATCAGATTCTAATAAACACTTAACTCGGCATGACTTAACTCAGTTCGCAGACATGACCTTCCTTGTGTGTGACATCACTCCACAACACCGGATGTACAGCTCTTTTCCAACTGAAAGTGTCTCTAATGTTCATGTGTACTTTAATTTGATGACAAAGGTGGGTACCTCTCCCTCTCTGTAGCTTCACTACTCTCAGCACCTCATCTTTATTATTTTGCACAAGGGTTTACCCCCTTTGTATGAAAATGCATTGAAAGTAAAGCAGCAGCGTTGCTTTATTCACCGCAAACAGTGATCAGTGATCAGATACACCTACTGTATTTCGGTACCACTACATCACTGATTGATCCCCGTTTAACATGCATCTTTAACCTCATCCTAGAATGTTCTGAAATACCCAAGTTGTGGAAGTCAGCATTTGTCCTACCTCTTTAGAAAGGAGGTGATCCTACTCTACTGAATAACTATCGGCCCATATGTCTATTCTGGCAAAGGTATTGGAGTCCCTAGTCATAAGCAGCTTAAGGTCTACCTCCAGGAAAACAATATTTTGAGTGGTATGTCAAATCAAATCAAATCAAATGTCACATACACATGGTTAGCAGATGTTAATGCTAGTGTAGCGAAATGCTTGTGACTCTAGTTCCGGCCGTGCAGTAATATCTAACAAGTAATCTAACAATTTCACAACTACCTTATACACACAAGTGTAAACCGAATGAATAAGAATATGTACATATAAATATATGGATGAGCGATGGCTGTGCGGCATAGGCAAGATGCTGTAGATGGTATAGAGTACAGTATACATATAAGATTAGTAATGTAGGGTATGTAAACATTATATAAAGTGGCATTGTTTAAAGTGACTAGTGATACATTTATTACATCCAATTTTTTATTATTAAGTGGCTAGAGATTTGAGTCAGTATGTTGGCAGCAGCCACTCAATGTTAGTGATGGCTGTTTAACAGTCTGATGGCCTTGAGATAGAAGCTGTTTTTCAGTCTCTCGGTCCCAGCTTTGATGCACCTGTACTGACCTCGCCTTCTGAATGGTAGCAGGGTGAACAGGCAGTGGCTCGGGTGGTTGTTATCCCTGATGATATTTTTGGCCTTCCTGTGACATCGGGTGGTGTAGGTGTCCTGGAGGGCAGGTAGTTTGCCCCCGGTGCAAACTTGGTGATTGAGTTGGAGGCGTGCATGGCCACGCAGTCATGTGTGAACAGGGGGTACAGGAGAGGGCTGAGAATGCACCCTTGTGGGGCCCCAGTGTTGAGGATCAGCAGGGTGGAGATGTTGTTTCCTACCCTCACCGCCTGGGGGTGGCCCGTCAGAAAGTCCAGGACCCAGTTGCACAGGGCAGGGTCAAGACCCAGGGTCTCGAGCTTAATGATGAGTTTGGAGGGTACTATGGTGTTAAATGCTGAGCTGTAGTCGATGAACAGCATTCTTACATAGGTATTCCTCTTGTCCAGATGGGTCAGGGCAGTGTGCAGTGTGATTGCGATTGCGTTGTCTGTGGACCAATTGGGGCGGTAAGCAAATTGGAGTGGGTCTAGGGTATCAGGTAGGGTGGAAGTGATATGATCCTTGACTAGTCTCTCAAAGCACTTCACGATGACAGAAGTGAGTGCTGTGGGGCGATAGTCGTTTAGCTCAGTTACCTTAGCTTTCTTGGGAAGCATGTGGGAACAGCATGTGAACAGCATCTTGAAGCATGTGGAAACAGCAGACTGGGATAGGGATTGTTTGAATATGTCCGTAAACACACCAGCCAGCTGGTCTGCGCATGCTCTGAGGATGCGGCTAGGGATGCCGTCTGGGCCGGCAGCCTTGTGAGGGTTAACACGTTTAAATGTTTTACTCACGTTGGCTGCAGTGAAGGAGAGCCCGCAGATTTTGGTAGCGGGCCGTGTTAGTGCCACTGTTTTGTCCTCAAAGTGAGCAAAGAAGTTGTTTAGTTTGTCTGGGAGCAAGATGTCGGTATCCGCGACGGGGCTGGGTTTCTTTTTGTAATCCATGATTGACTGTAGACCCTGCCACATACGTCTCGTGTCTGAGCCGTTGAATTGCGACTCTACTTTGTCTCTATACTGACACTTAGCTTGTTTGATTGCCTTGCGGAGGGAATAGCTACACTGTTTGTATTCGGTCATGTTTCCAGTCACCTTGCCATGACTAAAAGCAGTGGTTCGCACTTTAAATTTTGTGCGAATGCTGCCATCAATCCACGGTTTCTGGTTGGGGAAGATTTTAATAGTCACCGTGGGTACAACATCACCGATGCATTTGCTAATAAAGTCGCTCACCAAATCAGCGCATACATCAATGTTGTTGTCTGAGGCTATCTGGAACATATCCCAGTCCACGTGATCGAAGCAATCTTAAAGTGTGGAATCAGTTGGTCGGACCAGCATTGAACAGACCTGAGCACGGGCATTTCCTGTTTTAGTTTCTGTCTATAGGCTGGGAGCAACAAAATGGAGTCATCGTCAGATTTGCCGAAAGGAGGGCGAGAGAGGGCTTTGTATACATCGCGGAAGTTAGAGTAACAATGATCCAGAATTTTAACAGCCCGGGTCACGCATTCGATATGCTGATAACATTTAGGGAGCTTTGTTTTCAGATTAGCTTTGTTAAAATCCCCAGCTACAATAAATGCAGCCTCAGGATATGTGGTTTCCAGTTTACATAGAGTCCAATGAAGTTCTTTCAGGGCCGTCGAGGTGTCTGCTTGGGGTGGGGGGATATACACGGCTGTGATTATAATCAAAGAGAATTCTCTTGGTAGATAATGCGGTCGGCATTTGATTGTAAGGAGTTTTAGGTCAGGTGAACAAAAGGACTTGAGTTCCTGTATGTTGTTATGATCACACCACGACTTGTTAATCATAAGGCATACACCCCCTTCTTCTTCTTACCAGAGAGATGTTTGTTTCTGTCAGTGCGACGCATGAAGAAACCGGGTGGCTGTACCGACTCTGATAACGTATCCTGAGTGAGCCATGTTTCCATGAAACAGAGAATGTTACAATCTCAGATGTCTCTCTGGAAGGCAACCCTTGCTCGAATATCGTCTACCTTGTTGTCAAAAGACTGGACATTGGCGAGTAGTATACTCAAGAGCGGTGAGCGATGTGCCCGTCTACGGAGCCTGACCAGAAGACCGCTCTGTCTGCCCCTTCTGCGGCGCTGTTGTTTTGGGTCGCCTACTGGGATCGAATCCATTGTCCTGGGTGGTTATGAAGAAACTGGGTGGCTGTACCGACTCTGATAACGTATCCTGAGTGAGCCATGTTTCCATGAAACAGAGAATGTTACAATCTCAGATGTCTCTCTGGAAGGCAACCCTTGCTCGAATATCATCTACCTTGTTGTCAAAAGACTGGACATTGGCGAGTAGTATACTCAAGAGCGGTGAGCGATGTGCCCGTCTACGGAGCCTGACCAGAAGACCGCTCTGTCTGCACCTTCTGCTGCGCTGTTGTTTTGGGTCGCCTACTGGGATCGAATCCATTGTCCTGGGGGGTTATCCAAACAAAGTATCTGCTTCGGGAAAGTTATATTCCTGGTCGTAATGTTGGTAAGTTGATGTTGCTCTTATATCCAATAGTTCTTCCCGGCTGTATGTAATAAGACTTAAGATTTCCTAGGGTAACAGTGTGAGAAATAATACATTAAAAAAACAAAATACTGCATAGTTTCCTGAGAACGCAAAGCGAGGCGACCATCTCTGTCGGGGCCATGTTGAAATCCATGGCGCCGACATAGATGTAATCAGGTTTGAAGGTTATGAATGATACCCACTGGGCAAAAACTGCTTGAATAAATGTTGTTTCCAAGTCATTTCAACCAAAACAATGTTATGTGATGAAGTTGAATCAACGTGAAAAACTACACTGAACAAAAAATATAAACTCAAAATATAAAGTGGTGGTCCAATGTTTCATGAGCTGAAATAAAAGATCCCAGAAATGTTCCATACTCACAAAAACATTTATTTCAAATGTTGTGCATAAATTTGTTTACATCCCTGTTAGTGTGCATTTTATCCTTTGTCAAGATAATCAATCCACCTGAGAAATGTGGTATTTCAAGAAGCTGAATAAACAGCATGATCATTACACAGGTTCACCTTATGCTAGGGACAATAAAAGGCCACTCTAAAATGTGCAGTTTTGTCACACAACACAATGCCACAGATGTCTGTTTTGAGGTTTGAAACGGCGTGCAATTGAATGTCTACCAGAGCTGTTGCCCGAGAATTGAATGTTAATTTCTCTACCATAAGCCACTTCCAATGAGAATTTGGCAGTACGTCCAACCGGCCTCACAACCGCAGACCATGTGTAACCACTAGAGGTCGACCGATTAATCGGAATGACCGATTAATTAGGGACGGTATTTTTGGCCACCGATTTGCCTATTTTTTTTCTTTAAATGTTGTACTTTTTTTATATATATAATATTTTTTAACTAGGCAAGTCAGTTAAGAACACATTCTTATTTTCAATGGCGGCCTAGGAACGGTGGGTTAACTGCCTTGTTCAGGGGCAGAACGACAGATTTTTACCATGTCAGCTTGGGGATTCAATCTTGCAACCTTACGGTTAACTAGTCCAACGCTCTAACCACCTGCTTTACATTGCATTCCACGAGGAGCCTGCCTGTTACGCGAATGCAGTAAGAAGCCAAGGTAAGTTGCTAGCTGGCATTAAACTTATCCTATAAAAAACAATCAATCAATCATAATCACTAGTTAACTACACATGGTTGATGATATTACTAGTTCATCTAGCCTGTCCTGCGTTGCATATAATCGATGCGGTGCACATTCACGAAAAAGGACTGTCGTTGCTCCAACGTGTACCTAACCATAAACATCAATGTCTTTCTTAAAATCAATACACAAGTATATATTTTTCAACCTGCATATATAGTTATTATTGCCTGCAAACATGAATTTCTTTTAACTAGGGAAAATGTGTCACCTCTGCAACAGAGTCAGGGTATATGCAGCAGTTTGGGCCGCCTGGCTCGTTGCAAACTGTGTGAATACTATTTCTTCCTAACAAAGACAGCCAACTTCGCCAAACGGGGGATGATTTAACAAAAGCGCACGACTGTACCTAACCATAAACATCAATGCCTTTCTTAAAATCCATACACAGAAGTATATATTTTTAAACCTGCATATTTAGCTAAAAGATATCCAGGTTAGCAGGCAATATTAACCAGGTGAAATTGTGTCAGTTCTCTTACGTTCATTGCACGCAGAGTCAGGGTATATGCAACAGTTTGGGCCGCCTAGCTCGTTGCGAACTAATTTGCCAGAATTGTACGTAATTATGACATAACATTGAAGGTTGTGCAATGTAACAGGGATATTTAGACTTAGGGATGCCACCCGTTAGATAAAATACGAAACGGTTCCGTATTTCACAAAAAAAAGAAACGTTTTGTTTTCGAGATGATAGTTTCTGGATTCGACCATATTAATGACCTAAGGCTCGTATTTCTGTGTGTTTATTATATTATAATTAAGTCTATGATTTGATATCTGATAGAGCAGTCTGACTGAGCGGTGGTAGGCACCAGCAGGCTCGTAAGCATTCATTCAAACAGCACTTTTGTGCGTTTTGCCAGCAGCCCTTCGCAATTCTTAAAGCATCGCACTGTTTATGACTTCACGCCTATCAACTCCCAAGATTAGGCTGGTGTAACCGATGTGAAATGGCTAGCTAGTTAGCCGGGTGTGCGCTAATAGCGTTTCAAACGTCACTCGCTCTGAGACTTGGAGTAGTTGTTCCCCTTGCTCTGCATGGGTAACGCTGCTTCGAGGGTGGCTGTTGTTGATGTGATCCTGTTTTGAGCCCAGGTAGGAGCGAGGAGAGGGACGGAAGCTATACTGTTACACTGGCAATACTAAAGTGCCTATAAGAACATCCAATAGTCAAAGGTATATGAAATACAAATCGTATAGAGAGAAATAGTCCTATAATTCCTATAATAACTACAACCTAAAACTTCTTACTTGGGAATATTGAAGACTCATGTTAAAAGGAACCACCAGCTTTCATATGTTCTCATGTTCTGAGCAAGGAACTTAAACGTAAACTTTTTTACATGGCACATATTGCACTTTTACTTTCTACTCCAACACTTTGTTTTTGCATTATTTAAACCAAATTGAACATGTTTCATTATTTATTTGAGGCTAAATTGATAGTATTTATGTATTATATTAAGTTAAAATAAGTGTTCATTCAGTATTGTTGTAATTGTCATTATTACAAATAAATAAAAAAATCAGCCGATTAATCGGTAGTGGCTTTTTTTGGCCCGCCAATAATCGGTATCGGTATTGGCGTTGAAAAAGCATAATCGGTCGACCTCTAGTAACCACGCCAGCCTAAGACCTCCAGATCCGTCTTCTTCACCTGAGGGATCTGTTTGTAATAAAGCCCTTTTGTGGGGAAAAACTCATTCTGATTGGCTGGGCCTAGCTCTCCAGTGGGTGGGCCTGGCTCCCTGCCCAGTCAAATCCATAGATTAGGGCCTAATAAATGTAAGGAGATTTCTTATTTTTTTCACCTAACTTTTAACGTAAATCCAATTACAGGGTGACATTTTTAGGTTGATATTTCATTGAATTCACGTTAGTTGACAACTCAACCAAATATAAATCAAACCTAGCCATTGAACTGAAGTCTGTGCCCGGTGGGGTATTCACTGTGCCCTGGATAAGAAGCTGCATTGTATATCTGTATTTATAGAGGCATTTGGCATGTGGACCATACTGTCTTGGTGCAGAGATTGGACTGTATTGGGATTACTGGTCATGTTCTGGAGTGGTTTGTGAACTACCTGTCAAATCGAACCCAGTGTGTTAAGCAGATGGTTGTATGTCGGACACTGTAGAGTTGTGCTCGGTGTGCCTCAAGGATCTATTGTAGGTCCCCTGTTGTTTATTATCTAGATCAACAACATTGGGAGACATATGGAGACAGATGATGTAGTATTATTTGACCCTGCTGGTCATCTATGAACATTTGAACTTCTTGAAGAACAATCTGGCCTTAATTTCCATGTACTCTTATACTCTCCTATACTCTCTTATACTCTTGGGGTTTATTACCGGTACAAACTTGTTTTTCCTTTGCCGCCAGAAAATAGTTGATTCGTTGTACTTTTCTCTCGGGTGGACATCACTAGCAACATGCAGGCTCTGACACTGGTACATTCTTATTTATTAGGCCATTTTATGAAAGCGGCCATTTTATTTATCCTCTCTTCTAGCTCAAAATGAAAACACATACAAGCTCAAACCTCAATATTGTTTTATGCTGACAGTCCCGAAAATTAGAACCGAGCATGGAAAAAGTTTCTTTCCTTACTCAGCCCCCAGGGTGCTGGAATTCTCTCCAAGACAATCTAAAGCCACAGGACCTGGTGTCCCTGGAGGAGTTCAAAGGACAATTAGATGAACAGGTTGTTTAGACATGTAGTTGTCTCTAGTTATCACCTGGTGTTACTAGTTTGCGTTGCCTTATGTAAGGAAGCATGCTGTTTTACTTGACACACACCATACACATGCCCAGTGGTGGAAAAAGTACCAAATTGTCATACTTGAGTAAAAGTAAACATACCTCAAAAGAAAATGACTCAAGTACAGTTGAAGTCGGAAGACCATATATATTGAAGCAACATCTTAAGACATCAGTCAGGAAGTTAAAGCTTGGTCGCAAATGGGTCTTCCAAATGGACAATGACCCCAAGCATACTTCCAAAGTTGTGGCAAAATGGCTTAAGGACAACAAAGTCAAGGTATTGGAGTGGCCAACACAAAACCCAGACCTCAATGCTATAGAAAATTTGTGGGCAGAACTGAAAAAGTGTGTGCGAGCAAGGAGGCCTACAAACCTGACTCAGTTACACCAGCTCTGTCAGGAAGAATGTGCCAAAATTCACCCAACATATTGTGGGAAGCTTGTGGAAGGCTACCTGAAACGTTTGACCCAAGTTAAACAATTTAAATGCAATGCTACCAGGTACTAATTGACTGTATGTAAACTTCTCATCCACTGGGAATGTGATGAAAGAAATCTAAGCTGAAATAAATCATTCTCTCTAGTATTATTCTGACATTTCACATTGTTAAAATAAAGTGGTGATCCTAACTGACCTAAGACAGGGAATTTTTACTAGGATTAAATGTCAGGAATTGTGAAAAACTGAGTTCAAATGTATTTGACTAAGGTGTATGTAAACTTCCGACTTCAACTGTAAAAGTGAAAGTCACCTAGTAAAATACTGATTGAGTAAAAGTCTAAAAGTATTTGGTTTTAAACACATATAAGTATCAAAAGTAAATGTAATCGCTAAAATATACTTAAGTATCAAAAGTAAAAGTAAAACAAAATATTTTCAAATTCCTTATATTATTAAGCAAAACAGACAGCACGATTTTATTGTTTATTTATTTATTTACAGATAGCCAGGGGCACACTGTCACGTCCTGACCATAGAGAGCTCGTATTTTTCTATGGTAGAGTAGGTCAGGGCGTGACTGGGGGGTTTTGTCTAGTTTATTTATTTCTATGTTTGGTTCTAGTTTCTTTTTTCTATGTTGGGGTTTTTGTCTAGTTAAAATGTTCTATGTTGTGTTCTAGGTTCCTTTTTCTATGTTGGGTTTTTTGTCTAGTTTACATTTTCTATGTTGTGTTCTAGGTTCTTTTTTTAGGTTGGGGTTTTCGTATGATTCCCATTTAGAGGCAGCTGGTCATCGTTGTCTCTAATTGGGGATCATATTTAAGTTGTTGTTTTTCCCACTAGTGTTTGTGGGAGATTATTTTGAGTTTATGCATGTAGCCCCTCTTCTTCACGGTTTGTTGTTTATAGTTTATAGTTTATTGTCTGTCTTGCATAGTTTCACATAGAAATAAAGATGTGGAACGATACGCACGCTGTGCCTTGGTCTCTTTCATACGACATCCATGGCACACACTTCAACACTCAGACATAATTTACAAACAAAAATATGAGTTTAGTGAGCCTGCCAGATCGGAGGCAGTAAGGATGACCAGGGATGTTCTCTTGATAAGTATGTGAATTAGACAATGTTCCTGTCTTGCTAAGCATTCAAAATGTAACAAGTACTTTTGGGTGTCAGGGAAAATGCAAGGAGTAAAAAGTACATTATTTTCTTTAGGAATATAGTGGAGTAAAAGTAAAAAATATAAATAGTAAAGTACAGATACCCCCAAAAAGTACTTAAGTAGTACTTTAAAGTATTTTTACTTAAGTACTTTATACCATTGCACATGCCGACACACACACACACACACACACACACACACACACACACACACACACACACACACACACACACACACACACACACACACACACACACACACACACACACACACATCCACTGTTTGGTTGCTGTTGTATTTGTGCTGTTGCCAGTGTCTTCTGTCTGTGTTGTCTGTTTTGTCTTACATTGTTTTTTATCCCAGCCCCCGTCCCCACAGGAAGCCTTTTGCCAGGCCGTCATTGTAAATAAGAATTTGTTCTTAATTGACTTGCCTGGTTAAATAAAATAAAACAAATACATACAAAAAGTTGCTTTGAGTTATGGGGAGAAAGAAATATGGATTAATAGTGTTGTAGAACATTTACTGTTTGCTTACTTAGACTCGGACCAAGCTCCAATTAGCAATAGCTAAATAACCACTGGGTATGAATGAGACCAAACATTAAAATAATTTAAAAATTAATTTATTATTTCAGATTTTCTTGCCTTTGTTTTTACAAAGATGTTAAATAACTTAAATACATTCTTACCAGTCATTCGTGATCTGTTTATACCTACAAGCTATACACATGAGGTAGAGGAAAATCATTTACGTTCCCATAAGACATGAATAAGTGAACATGGACAAAGCTTTGTTGGTATAGTATTATCACAAAGGGTAATACATGTGTGTTTTGTTATTAGCAAGCACAGCACAAATCCTAACAAAAATGTACATGGTGATTGTGACTCTCTAAAATATCATTTGTTGTGATCCTTTCCAAGACCATCAGAGTATACCAAAGGTTGAATGAGTTCGCACCAATAGTACTTTGTGTTTGGTCAGTGTGTTTATCTGTGCAGATGGCTATGTTACTGGGTACAGACAGAACCCATATACCCCTCACCAACCGCTCAAACAAATGGGTTATGCTACAAATCGGGATGCTACAAAAATACTTGTGTAGTATCGTGCAATGTCAATTACATAAAACAGCTGATTATGATCCATTTAATAGCCTTTAGAGTTGCCTTTCAATGTGTTGTACTGTATATAAAACAGTTGAAAAAGGGAAGAGAATTGTTGAGTTACTAAATTTGTTAGGATTTGTTTTGTGCTTAGGAACGGCAAATGTTATAGTTATCTTTAAGAACAATAATGCTGACTTTACAGTATTCACTGTCTCTTGAAGCCTCCACCGCAAAGAAGCCAAAACCCCATACAAGCCTCAAGAAAATAAACTGAGTAAAAAATACAAGTAAATAAAATCAGTTTTGACTTAATGTTATTTACATTGAACACATACTCATAATATATTTTAAAATAATTTATCTTTCTTTTATTTTCATTTTTCCTACAAAATAGATTTTTATACATGATCCTCTGACAACTACGTAGTGCAGAGCTATGAGTTCAAAAATAGAATATGAAGGACTAAGACAATGACATTGAAGAACAACCATTGTATCATGCCGTCCTTTGTCTTGAAAAACGTAGAATATAAAACATACAAAATACATGCAATGTGCATACTGTATTCCTCTCTCCATGACTCTGTTGACCATTTGTATCCATTCAATAAATGACCACTGTAGAGAACCACAGTCTTGGGCAGGGGAGTGTGGAAGCTGTGGGAAGCAGGCATTTATGCTCAGGCTTTCAGCATAGCCATTATGGTTTCCATGTAGCGTGCAAAGTTCTATGTATATATTTTGACCATTCTATATTTGGCATGTCTCCTCATTTTCAAAATGTTTGGAATTCAGCTCTAGAGGATGAACCAACCAACCTTCGTTAGGCTAGACTCCCTTCTGAGAGCATGCTGCTTTTTCTGGATGAAGCATGGTGGGTCAAATCAGATATAAACCCTGTGAGCATCACTGGTTTAAAACTGTAGGCGAACTGTAGTCTATTTAACATAGTCGGTGGCCAAAGCTATTTTCGAGGGTATTGGCATGCTATTTACTAATGTTGGTACTCGTTTGGCACTTGTTTTTCACTTACTGATGATCACTTACAATCAAAAGTTTACAGCAGCAATGTACTCCATATTCATGGTTTAGCCTTATATTTTATATTTTACTACTTGCCTTCCCTGCATCAAATGTCTTGGTCCTAACCTCCTTATTGCTACCAACTTCCTCTTTAATTGCCTGTGAGATTTTACCATGTGCCTCATTCTTGTCTCTATACCACAGGAGAATAAACCACTGCTTTTTACAATAAACAAAAACATCTGCACTGTATATATTCATAAATACAAGGTCTTTAAATACTTTAAAGGGAAATGATAAAGGGCTTCTGTGGCTTCAGTGCGTGAATGGGGCTATCTTACAATGTTGGGTTCCTCACTCAGTAGTTCATTCTCACCCACTTAAAACAAGGCAAAGACTGTATACCTAAAGGGAATCTAAAGATGACTTTGCATTTCACGAGTTATTGTAGCTGTTTACAGGGTTGGCTCTGCCTTTGCCACCAGTCATTTTAAACTTCAAACATCCAATATTAAATGTTAGTCATACACATCTTACTGTACAACATAATGGTAACCTGCCTTAAAGAACATTACTGTCAAAACAACACAAAAGGAGATTGTACCTTTCCAGTCATGGAGTTCTGTTAGCTATGCTCCAAACAATGGATAGACAATGCATAGGCTACAGCTAGAGAATACATTTGCTTTGTTGTCGCCAACACATTTTGTCACCATAATACACCTTAAGCTTCAGCAGGACTATCTCTAAAAGACCGTATTTGCCTCAGGGTGTTAATTTTGAAGCCATTTTGCAGACATGTCAAGATGGATTTTAGTTTCCATAGCATCATACTGTTCATTTTCAACCTCAACCATTTATCCTTGTCAATCAAATGGTGCACTCTAGAGAGAGGAAGGAAGGATATGAGAGTGTATGTATAGAAATAGGGGTTACATTTCTCCTGTACCCCATAGTTTGCTGTTTTCTTTACTTTATAGTAGTATTACTAGCAAGATTGGCTATTCCTTTTTAAACAGAGTGCTAACTAAGTACCAAGAAGCAAGGTGACATAGTTGGGTTGCTATTACTTAGAGCATTAATCAGCTGATTGGAAGATGCATTCTCTACTGGTCAGGTGGTCGGTCTCCTGTTGTCACGGTGACAGTAATAGACACTAGACTCAGAAAAGCAAGGCCATTCTCTCATTGAACTTTCGATTACATGCAGGTTATCAGTTTTTCTTTTTACTCTTTCCAAATAAGTATAGTGGTTTCAGTTATTCCCTGAACATTAGTTGAGTTCGCCCAAGAGTAGCCTAAAATTACTGGCAAAAAAAAATGACATTTCTGTACATGTATTCACCAACAATTTCACTCTAGTGTAAAAGAATCAAAGACAAATGAGCGTATTTTCTCTCCTCGGGAAGGAGTAGTCCCAAAGGGTCCATAAATGATCCACAGAGAGACACAAAGGACACACGTGCTGCTTTCCAAAGGGCCTTGTCAAAACAAATTATAAAGCAAAAG
Source organism: Salmo trutta (assembly GCF_901001165.1). Classification (NCBI taxonomy): domain Eukaryota; kingdom Metazoa; phylum Chordata; class Actinopteri; order Salmoniformes; family Salmonidae; genus Salmo; species Salmo trutta. The sequence continues at coordinate 32,820,669 of NC_042977.1, read as the reverse complement.
AGAGCGAGAACACACAAACAACAATACATTTGTGTAGTTAGTGGTTTGTTTAAACATATTCAGAGAAGTGGCAAGTGTATATAATATCATTATAATACAATTTAATTTATTTACATACATATGCATACACACATTGGTGTGTGAGTGTAAATATGTGTGCGTATAATAAATCTTACACCCTGTGTTCTTAACAGTTTCAGAATATGGTTGCCATGATTGCCATATGAGTTGTCATTTGACTCCCCTGCACCCTCACTCGCCGCCAACACACACATTTCTACATTGGGCAAGGCCCAAAAGCCAGTCTTTTACCATTACGGTCATTCTATTGGATCCTCATTAACAGCAAGTTAGCCGGAGACAGCTGCCAAGTGCTGCGTTTTCTCACTGACACATCTGACTGGATGTTGAATAGGCAAGGTAGCCTTTATCCAAGGCTCTAACTCTGCAACCAGAAAGCATGAGACACGTGTTGACCCGGTTGTCAGACAAGGCCAATCTCCTGCTGCAACCCCAACCCCAATTGGCTGGGGCCACAGGGCATTAGAACCAAATGCACACAACAGAAAATCCCTCAAAGTGCTTATAAAGGTCCTCCAACTCCATTGTCTTGCTCTCTCCTCTAAGACTGGGCTACCCTTTACAGGTGTAGACCTCCTCTCTCTGTGTGCACTGCTTGCATTCGACGTAGCAGCACCAGCGCACCTGACACTGGCATGGCCGGGTCACAACGCGGCTCTGGGTATTGTGGCCCCTGCCGCAGCAGATGGCGTCGCAGTTCTTGTCCTTGTAGCACTTTCTGGCCGAGGTGCCTGGCGAGTACTTGCTGGGCCGGCAGAAGCTAGGCGAGTCCTCGATGTGGAGCAGGTCCATGGTGCGTGGGATTGGGTCATTGCTGGGGCCTGGTGGGGGCTGCTGCTGCTGGGCCCGGGCCTGAGAGATTTCCCCCTCCCCCGTGGCCTCGTTGGTGGAGCTGCCCACCTTCAGAGAGGTCTCGTAGCGCTGTTTCAGCTGCTTGCCAATCTCATGGAAAGGCGAGAGCTGTCTCCAGCATGTCTGGACGGTGCAGGAGCCTGAAACGCCATGGCATTTGCAGGTAGTCTCTACCCCGGCTTTGATCACCTGGTGGTGGGAGAGGAGAGGAACATACAGACAGTCAGCCACCACAGGGGATCAAAGGCACAGCCTGAGAACTGCATAATATCAACTTTGACCGACTTTATACTTTGTATAGTAAGCAAGGTTTTAAAGAAGAAGAAAACTACCTAGACACTCCCCTGTAATTTCTGCAGCACAATGGGTCTTTGTAATACGTCCTAATATCATAATTAATAACCTCCAATATGAAGACTTTACTCATATCATACACGGGACATCAATGTATTAAAATATGATGAGCACCGAGGCCATAATGATATTTTCTGCTGATACTCCCACCATAGAGTTAGATTATCTAGAGGCTCTACTTATTGGTGATAAACTGTCATTAACATAATAACAATTTACATGACAACATTGTCAGACTGACGTCACTTCCCGACCAAAGACCAAAACATGTGGTACACTATAAGCAATCATTTAAAAGAGAATCTTTGTGGGTGGGAGTGACGATACATACTGTTATGATAATGTTGGGTAATCGAGTTTGATTAAAGTCATCATGGTTATTACTAGTAGTAAGTGGAGGACATAGCTGAGGTACTTTTTCTGAAGAAAAGATCCCTTGAATTCCACAGCCATGGGAAAGAAGGAGACAGGATACCCAGACCCTGGCCCCTGTTATTGGGTTGTTTTAAGGTATGTGGGAGACAGGTCCATCTCTTTCACCAGGCCAACTTCATAATACTGCAGTTAGACCAGCACGTGGAAAGCTAAACAAATCTATTTTACGTCAAATATGTTGAGGCCTGAAGATTTCTCAAAATGCATATAATGGGATCTATTCAACAGATGGCATGGAATATGGACTCAGTTCAACTTGAGAGACCACTTCTGACCGTTAATGTTCGACAAACTAACATTATCAGGGGTGAAAGGGTTGTTGCTTGGTCAAATACAGCACAACAGTATATAGTACACGTTGCGACATTGCTTGAACTCTCTGTGGCAGGCAATGGTTCACTTGTGTACAGCTCAGTCAGCATCAACTGACCACAACATAAAAAAGTTGTGTGAAAATCCACAATGCATATTCTCCAAAGGAGGCTTGGACTGGACAGACAGTTTCTCTCCGGTTCTGTTCTCACACACTGGGAAACAGCTTGGGGGATAAGAAAGACGTGGTGCATATTCGCCACACTTGCAGTTCAGTTCAGGAACATTTGAGATGTCAGCTTTAAACTGTTCTAGGGATGCATAGCCTAGCACATTCCAAGGTTTGTGCTCCATATGGGACGTGGTACACCTCACTACATGTGCAAATAAGAAAAAACCTGAACGAAAACAGCGTTGTAAATCTTTTATCACAAATCAAATATCCTGAGAGAATGGATTTGGAGAGCTAAGTTGAAGAGGAAGAGCACACCATGGGTCTTCGGGGAGAGCTTTCTGTCTGCTAACAATTGGGGAAGTGTGCTTCTGCTATAATTTATATTCATACTAAAATGAAAATGGCCACAATATGAGAAAATCTGAGTAAAGCTAGCTGATGCCAGGACCTTGACTTTGCTTTGGCTTGACAATTTAAGACCATTCTCTCTTCTTTTTGATTTTACTATTAAAATCACATCCAAGCTGAAAAACCAAATCCTCATTCCCTCACCAAAAACAATTGTCTACTCTCGCCAAGGCACAAACGAAGGCTATTATCTCTCTAATTTGAGAGGGAGAACCAAAGGTTGATAAACGAGAGGTCTCTTATTTGACTGAATTTAGCAGTCAATTTAAGTGATTTAGGCTGGCCTTTTATCTTCCTATTAAGTGGGTGCTTTAGAATCTATAGTATATGTTTAATAACCACAGCATGTGGGTAAACGATTCTCTGTCGACCACTGGAATGTAGTCATAAGAACTCTTTCATTGTTATTCCTCTCGTGGTCACATTAAATTCCTATCTGGTCATTTTCACTGGTTCTGGTCATTTTGATGTGTCTTTAGACTGATGTCAACTTAGAGAACAATAATTTAACAACCCAACATTATATATGTAGAGATGTGTATGTAGGAGAATATATTCACCTAGAATACGACCATAGAACTCAACTATCTCAAGAGAGGGCAACGCATTCAGTAGCCCTACAAGGCCTAGATATATCAAACTCCACTATCAATCAATCAATAACTAAATCATTCAATCAATCTGTCAATCAGTCAATCAACCATCAAATATTCATATAGTCCTTTTTACAGCAACAGTTGTGACGAGTTGTGAGTTGTGGTCCCATCACACGAATCAACAATATCAAATGCACTGCATCAATCAACACGGCTCCACTCTACACTCACCTTCATGCCCACGTTAGTGTTGTGCATGTCCACGCGGGCACGCAGGTCCTTGTTGGAGCGTTTGCCCAGGAAGTCCTTGACAAACTTGTTGCTGTACTTCAGGTTGTCTCCACAGCCGCCCCACTGCCAGGCCTTGCGGTTCTCCAGGTCTGGTGCTTCATCACAGGTGCAACGCTCCATCCGCCCGGCGCTACACGCCTTGGCCATGGCGTGAGTCAAGCCTGCTGAGGAGACGGCATACAGGAAGGCTGTCTCCTTAAAACCTGGAGAGAGATGTGGAGCAAGAGGAAGAATCAGATATCAGTTATAAGCTACCAGTGTCTGGACGCTCAAAATAAGCCATTGAAAGTTGACATCACATTAAAAAATAACCTACAACACTCTACTGTACTATCTACTATGGCTATTCAATGTTATACCATTCAATGATGGCAGCAGAAATTGCAAAAATGTCTCTCCCCCTCCACCCATGAACATCAGAAATGAGTTATCTGCATGCTGAAAAAGTCTAACTCAGAACATATTACATGTATACTGATATATGAAGTTGAGAAGCTTTTCTTTCCCTACCTCTCTTTAAAATGTTGGCTCTGTAGCGGCCCTCTAAAGAGCAGTTCCACCTCTCGAAGCGGAACTGGTACTGACACTCCAGGGCGCTCATGCTGATGGCCTCCATGAGGGTCTCGGCCACGCCCGGGTCTCGTCGACACATCCGCCTCTGCTTTTTCTCCAGTTTGAGCCGGTCGCACAGCTTGTAGTGGGCCCTGCCCACGTTCTCCTCGGGTTGGGAGCTCAGCGGTAGGATGGACAGGGGTTCATTACCTGTCAGTCTGGGGAGACAGAGAGAGATACCCATTAGATACTGCCAGTGCTGTGCTCCTACTAGCAACGCTTTGACCCAAGGGCCTTCCTCAAGATTATTCCAGGCATTACCTGTCAATCTGGGGGACGAGAGGGAGATGTTGTACTGTAACACACCATTAGGAGGGTTCGGAGAATGAAAAATCAACTATGGAACACTCAGTCAGTACTGTGGACTGGAAATGTCAAGAAAATAGTATGCTAAGTCCCAGATATAGAAGGCTGACCTTTATGGTCTAAGTCAGAGCTGGTTAATGTTCGAGGGAATTCGGCTGCCATTTTTTGAAGGTTGCATTTGAGTACAATGGTTAATGTTCTGGGGAATGCAACGTTTTCTGGAGATTGAGATCAACATTCACCATGTCTGTGTATATAGCACATTCTCAGCAGCTGAAGGTACGCTCTGTGCTGATTTCTCTTTTTCAGGGTAGCTACCAATAAGGTCGCTAGTCATAACATTGCTGGCTAGCTAGCTAGATTGATACAGAGTGATTAAAGGACATGATATGACAGATTTAAAACAATGGTCCCACACAGTCAATTTGACCATCACACCACAGGCATGCTAAACAGTAGCCAACCAATGGAGACCTATCATATCCCAGGGACTAATGACTGTCACTCACAGCAACCAGCGGTGTATAGATTTAAACATGATCACACAGCAGGCTTTACAGCCTCATTATAGAATCCTCATACAAACTTCCAGTATTCATGACCCTAAAGCTGCAATTCATTTGAAATATAATGAGGCTTAGCTTAGTTTCTAAACACGGTATAGGAGAACATGTGGTAGAGTTGCACTCCTTTCGTCAGTTTATTTAAAGGAAGCGTATATAAAACACACAAGCTAGCCCGGGGTCTGCCGCATAGCTGGCAAAACCCTCCCTGACTGACCAGCGTTCTGAGGTTGTGACGGATAGGCAAAGCAGAGCATTACTTTCACAAACAGACGCAGGGGACATGACTGTCAGTCTGTGACCATGTTGGTCACACCATCTGACAGGATTGGCAGGGTAGATGTTCATTATGTGCAATTTCAGGGCCACTTTTACACCGTTAAAGTGAAAGAGAAAAATAAATGGATTTACAGAAGAATTCACAAACAGACTCCTACAACGGACCCAGGCACATAATATGCCATTACTGAAAGAGTTTAATGCCTTTACAATGTCAATGTTTCCCTGCTAATATTGACACCTGCTATATTTGACAAGAATCTGGGGTTGTCCTGACAACAGCCATCAACAAGGGATAAACATATTAGATTTACTCTGGAGGTGACAAGGAGAGGTTGTTTTTCTTCTTGTCTCCTCAATATAACTTCAGTGCTCTGCTCAGTGCCATACGGTGACCTGTCTCTAGCCTCTGCCATCAAAATGTTGGCATTTAGCAATGGGCCTTGAGTGAACTTCCCTTCCATCAATCTCAATAAAACAGCAGAGGTTAATTTGATCTAATGGGTTTAGCATGTCACCAGACAGAAAGCTGAGGAGAGGATCCTATTTTAGTTACCTTGTCATGTTCAAGTGAATCTGGTGTGTCAGATTTGGATGACACAGTTCTGATATCATTCACAAAACAATGAACCGATTGCACCATGCACAATGAGAGTCCTATGCAGACATCACCAGTCACATGGGCAGAACAGGAAACAATAGCTAGTCTAATGAGTAACTATGACAAGTGAACCGTACAGTAACTCTTCAGTGAGGAAAGATTCAGTCCTGGTCTGTAAGAGTAGGACACAAGCTAATGAGAGCGAGAGTGAGCAAGACACTGCCAGCCAGCCAGCCAGTCAGCCACTATTAGCATTTAGCTAGTGTGTTCCTGATGCCAATGAACCAGAAACCTATTCAATTCAATTTCCAGCCCATGAGTCATTTGGGTACAACTATTAACCAAAGTCACGGCCATAGAGATTCCTTCCAGATGTCCCAGGCATAGACCGTGTTGCAGCGAATGTGAACACTGATTGATTCACAGTCTGTATCTCTTAGAGAGTTACTGGGTACTTCTGCCATCTGTGTACTTCTCTGTGTACTCCTTCAGTCAATGGTGCTACGTGGTCACTTTATGACCTCATTTGTCTTCTGTCACCATTCAGAGCCTAACGGCCTCAATGAAGAAGTCACAGAGGTCATGTTTCACACAGAGAGAGAAATCTTTCAAAACTGAAAATAACTGATTGTGAAGTGTTTCCCCTGGAGTCTAAAACCATGACAAATATGGCCACATAGTCATACTACATACCAATAACCTATTATGTTAAGCCTATGTTAGCTTTCGTTATTAGCATGTTATTACACATTTTCTATGGAATACTATACAGTGCTTTCATAACCTACTATGTACATGGCATGCCCCATATGAAGAACATGATCTCAACAGTCTAGTGGGGTAAAGGGCAGGTTTTGCGATTTGTGTATTCAGATCAGGTCAAATAGCTCCTATCTCTTTTTTTTCAAAACATGTTTGCCTTTCCTAACTTGTCTGACAACTATGAATTTTTCTAATGGAAACCTTACAAGCTGTGTCTTGACAGAAATTGTTCTCCTTTAGGGAGTAAAAGAGCTTAGTAGGATAGTCTGGCCTGACTGTGCCTCATTATGTAGTGTACGTATAGAGATACTCCAAACATACAAATGCTATCTTTATTCATCTGAATTGTTATTCATTCTGATATTATGTCTATCCACTACTGTACGTCTACAACACAGTGAGGAGAAAATAAATAACTCAAGAGCAAAATGTACCTGTTGATAAATGGGAACATTGACAACATTTCCACAACACTTCTGCAGTGGGCTGTGGCTCAATATTTGAATGATGGCAACACCATTTAGAGTACCTGCTTAATTAATTTCTACATACCATCAGGAGAGCCAAGAGAATGTAAACTCCAGCCATCACTCAACAAGCCCGATGATATACAGTTGAAGTCGGAATTTTACATACACTTTTGTTGGAGTCATTAAAATTAGTTTTCAACCACTCCACAAATTTATTGTTAACAAACTATGGTTTTGGCAAGTCGGTTAGGACATCTACTGTGTGCATGACACAAGTAATTTTTCCAACAATTGTTTACAGACAGATTATTTCACTTATAATTCATTGTATCACAATTCCAGGGGGTCAGAAGTGTACATACACTAAGTTGACTGTGCCTTTAAACAGCTTGGAAAATTCCAGAAAATGATGTCATGGCTTTAGAAGCTTCTGATAGGCTAATTGACATAATTTGAGTCAATTGGAGGTGTACCTGTGGATTTATTTCAAGGCCTACCTTCAAACTCAGTGCTTCTGCTTGACATCATGGGAAAATCAAAAGAAATCAACCAATACCTCAGAAAAAAATTGTGGACCTCCACAAGTCTGGTTCATCCTTGGGAGCAATTTCCAAACACTTGAAGGTACCACGTTCATCTGTACAAACAATAGTACACAAGTATAAACACCATGGGACCACGCAGCCATCATACCGCTCAGGAAGGAGACGCGTTCTGTCTCCTAGAGATGAACGTACTTTGGTGCGAAAAGTGCATATCAATCCCAGAACAACAGCAAAGGACCTTGTGAAGATGCTGGAGGAAACAGGTACAAAAGTATCTGTATCCACAGTAAAACGAGTCCTATGTCAACATAACCTAAAAGGCCGCTCAGCAAAGAAGAAGCCACTGCTCCAAAACAGAAGAGAGAAAATTTGGAGAAAGGACAAATGGGAGAGTTGTTGAGTTGGTGGAGGACGCACAAGTTTTTCCCAAAGGAACGTGACGTCAGTTTGGTGCCACCTGAATCAGCTCCCCGTACTCGCCCTGAGAAGTGTGTGGAAGTTCCGGAACAAGTGATACTGGCTATACACACCAGGTCTCCAGTACGTCTCAACAGCCCAGTACGCCCTTTGCCTGCTCCTCGCATTCGCCCTGAAATGCGTGTCACCAATCTGGTGCCACCTGTCCCGGCTCCATGCACTAGGCCTCCAGCGACAGTCCCCAGTACGGAGCGTCCAGCGACGGTCCCCAGTCCGGAGCCTCCAGCGACGGTCCCCAGTCCGGAGCCTCCAGCGACGCTCCCCAGTCCGGAGCCTCCAGCGACGCTCCCCAGTACGGAGCCTCCTGAGACGGCCTGCAGCCCAGAATCTTCAGTGGCGGCCTGCAGCCCAGAACCTCCAGCGATGATCTACAGTCCAGTTCCTTCGACGATGATCCACAGTCCGGTGGTACTAAAGCTGAGGGATCAGCGGGTGGAGCAGGGGTTACGCCCCGAACCGGAGCCCCCTCCTCTGCTGCAGGATAAGTTTATGTGGACTGCACGAGAGCCGCCATAAACAGGTGTTACCCACCCTACCATCCCTTTTTTGTTTTTGTTTTTTAGGAGCATTCGGAGTCTGCACCTTTGGGGGGGGGGGTACTGTCATGTCCTGACCATAGTAAGATGTTATTTTCTATGGTAGAGTAGGTCAGGGCGTGACGGGGGTGTTTTGTGGTTTTCTATGTTTTCTATATCTATGTTTAGTTCTAGTTTTCTATTTCTGTGTTGTTTTTTGGGGGGATGATCCCAATTAGAGGCAGCTGGTCCTCGTTGTCTCTAATTGGAGATCACACTTAAGGGTTTTTTTTCCCCACCTGTGTTGTGGGCAGTTGTATTCTGTTTAGTCTTCAGTACCTGACAGAACTGTGAGCTGATCGTTTTCGCTTTTGTTATTTTCTTTAGTGTTCTGTGTTAAAATGAAAAGTCATTATGAGCACTCAACACGCTGTGCTTTGGTCCCCTCGCTACGACAGTCATTACAGGAGGCAAGAGACAACACTGATCCTTTGGGGTACTGCTCTGCCTGCCTAGCTGTGACTGACTTCCACACGAAGGCATATTTTTATCCAGTTACCAAGAAGGCTGGGGGTCAAAGTGCGGATAGGAGGAGAGATTTGAGAAAATGGAGAAACAATCCAGGTCTCGCGAGAAGAAGCTACTGTGACTCGTCTTGTGCATGTTTCCGCTCTGTGGCAGACCAGTGTACATTCAAATGCTATCACAGATGTGCTTTAATTCCAGTTCCCCCCTTTTCTAAAGGATTTCTGATATCTACAGGAGGAGCTGAGAGGAAGCTATCGATATTAGGTTTTAAAACACTGATGGAAAGGATCATTTTACTTCTTAGAGCTATCCTCAACATGCACTATGGTGGTCATGTCACTTTGAATTGTGTTGCTGCATGTTGCCTAACAAACACATTTGAAGAGGTGTTAGACAAAGAAGGAAACCAAAAACCGTACAGGCAAACTAGCTAAAGATCAGTTTAAAGATCACTTTACCTCCATAATGTGACCTATAGGAAACCCAATGTCACACACTCACTCAGACGATGCTGAGTTCTGCAGAGCCCAGTGTCACACACTGCAGAGTGAACTCTTAGGAACAAAGGATGGAGTTGAAAAGGAGAATATTGTGCACATTCAGTAGCACTCCAGAAACTGATCTTGCGAGATCTTTGGTCTGAAAGTCATTTTTCTGTTTCTAGGAACACAGGAGTTCACAGGTTCTGAGTAGGAATAATGGAAAGCGCTGCCCAACAACAATATCTCAATATCTATGGTCCTGAAACATAACAAACAAACAAAACTACAGGGTGTACATCGTAACAATGCAAGGTATATGTTAACAAGGAGGTATAGTTTGCAGTGTAGCGAGCTACTGCTGCTAGGTTTAGGTCTTACACATTAGAATGTAAGAGCATGTAGACCTGTGTTTTTCTATCATGAACTGTTTTCAGAGACTGTTTCTGTTTGAGGTGTTGGCACAGCAACACACATGGAACATAACACCAACAGAAAAATAATAAAGTTCACTATTATCCTACGTGAGGTGGGATTCTTACTGCTGTTTGCTCAGCTTTGCTTTTTCCTAACACTCACTCATTCACTCACTCATACACTCCTCACTCACACACAGACATCGTCGACCGAGGCTTCAAACAAGGCTAATCTCACTCGTTACCTTGCCTTCTTCCTCCCTGCCTGTGCCTTTCACTGGGTAGACTAACGGTGGAGTTTGTTTAGGCCTTTCTCTCCACCTGTCAACACTCCCCATTGCCCGTGACATTTACTTTATATACATTTTCCAATGCACAGGATGGCTGAGTGAAAACGACTCATTACGCAGTGTGTGTGTGTGTGCGTGTGCGCGTGTATGTGTGTGTATGTGTGTGTAGCCACACAGCCATGGATCCCTGGAGGAAATAATTTATTCAGACTAAACTTTGCCGTCATCACCCTTCTGGCTTCGTGTCAGAGTACCTACCACGACCCTGTGGACTGCTGCTGCACTGGTTTATAATATGGCTGTTCATGTCACTCTTCATCTGGGGTTTATGAAGGGTTTATGAAGGGTTATTAAGGGTTACATATGAAGGGGTAGTACAGGAACATTTAACATAATCAAATATTGGCAGCTTGATAATAACCTTGATTTCACATAACCCTTGGTCTAATATTGATCATCTTAATGAGTATGTGATGAGTATGCAATGACTCATTCATTACAAACATATGCAAACATGCCGAGATGCTGGCGAATCATTCACACTTCATAACATCAGTATGTCAGAAAGGCAGCTTAGTACAAAATCTGCAGTCAAAGGGGACTAATAAAAACACATGTTGTGACACAGAGAGCTGCAGTGCAACTAACTGACTGCTCTGTAACAAATTTGCTCTTGCTGTTGTGAACTACTTCATGAGTAAGTGATGAACGTAAGACAACAACCATAACTATTGATTTTTAGACCTCCAGATTGTTCATTAACAGTGTCTTCCCCGTAGCTCAGTTGGTAGAGCATGGTGTTTGCAACACCAGGGTTGTGGGTTCGATTCCCACGGGGGGCCAAGTACGAAGGAAAAAAAATGTATGAAATGAAAATGAAATGTATGCATTCACTACTGTAAGTCGCTCTGGATAAGAGCGTCTGCTAAAATGTTAATGTAAATGTAAAATGTGTCAGGCTATGTTGGCTTTGATTGACATCTAGTGATGCTGAGTGAGAAAAACGATAACTGACCCCCCTACTCCAATCAGATCCATGCTTTTCCAGACTGCAAACCATTGGTGGTTTTTAGAGTTCCAATGGGCATTTGGGACATTACATATTACACTTGGCTGTAATATGAAGCTACAGTATTACAATCCCCATTGTCTTTCGCCAATGGCTATTCTGATTGCACACACTGGTGGACTTACCATTAAACAGAAGAGACCTCAGGCCTCACATCATTAAGGGGCCTTGTTAGCTGGTCATAATAAAACAATATATATTTACATTTTTATTAATAATTTCTATGCTTGAGAACCTCAATACTCGGATCAAGGCATAATAAATAAATAATAAAAAAATCCCCATCAAAATCTGAATGTTTTGTACCAAAGCTGACATGTCAGACAGTAGAATAAACACATGTGGGAGTTAGTTTTATGAAGAGCACAATAGTACAAATAACTGGGGCATATACTGTATGTTAAATAAAGCATACCCAGCCAACTTGACACAACTGTGGAAGCATTGGAGTCAACATGGGCCAGCATCCCTGTGGAACGCTTTCAACACCTTGTAGAGTCCATGCCCCCAACATATTGAGGCTGTTCTGCAGGGGGGGAGGGCGCAACTTAATATTGGGAAGGTGTTATTAATGTATGGTATAGTCAGTGTATATCAAACAGAGGCTACTGAAGCTTAGACAAATGTGCAGCTAGTGTGTACCCTTTCACCATCTCCATCCCACTTGACCAACAGGTGTGGGTGTGCATGTGTGACTGTACATACTTGCATGTCTGCATTTGTGTGTGTTTGTGTGTGTCACGCACCTGCACATGCATGTGCGCAGCATTTGTGTGTCTGTGTGTGTGTGTTTCTACCTAAAGTCAACACCTTTAAGAGTCAAGAGTCAACCCTGGCTGAACCCTCCTGAACAGAAAAGCAAGAAACTAAAGTTTCTCCATCAGTCTCAACTTGAAACTAAAGTTTCTCAATCAGTCTACACTTGAAACTTCAGTTTCTCCATCAGTCTCAACTTGAAACTTCAGTTTCTCATTCAGTCTCAACTTGAAACTTCAGTTTCTCATTCAGTCTCAACTTGAAACTAAAGTTTCTCAATCAGTCTCAACTTGAAACTTCAGTTTCTTATTCAGTCTCAACTTGAAACTAAAGTTTCTCAATCAGTCTCAACTTGAAACTTCAGTTTCTCATTCAGTCTCAACTTGCTGGTTTTGTGGTCTGGTGTATCTAAGGTCAACTCCCTCTCCCCTCTCTCCCTCCCTGTCTCTCCTCTCTCCCTCCCTGTCTCCCCTCTTTCCCTCTCTGTCTCCCCTCTCTCCCTCCTTGTCTTCCCTCTTTCCCTCCCTGTCTTCCCTCTCTCTCCCTGTCTCCCCTCTCTCCTTCCCTGTCTCCCCTCTCTCCCTCACTACCCCCCTTACCCTCCTTTCTCCCCCTCCTCTTCCCCCCTTTCCCGCTGCCTCTCGCTCTGCTTTCCCTCTCCTATCCCTCCCTCCCCCCCTCACGGGGCTGCTCTCCCCGTTCCTCTCGCCCCCCTCACCCCTACCTACCCCCACAGGCCAATTTACTCTAAACGAATGCCAATCCCTCCAGCTGCTGGCTCAAAACAAAGCCTGTTCCCAGAGAAAACAAACCACCCAGCTGTCTTACGAAAGGTAACCCAAAACAATGGCATCCAACCAGACAGACAGCCAGACAGACAGCCAGACAGACATGTGAAAAGTGAGCAAGGCAAGCAGACAGAACCAGGTCCCATATTAAAAAAGCAGCCCCCTGTCCATATAATCCTATATCAGCACTAAGACCTCTAAGACTCTTTGTAAATACAAGCCCTAGGGTAGTTTACCTTATCCCCTGTCTGTTAGGGACAAACTACCATGCTCACCTCAGAAAAGTATAAATGTGATCTAACCCTATGGTAGCCAGGCTATTGTAAAGATAACAGGGGGAATTTTTTAAGAACATCTGGGCTGGGTGTGACCTCTGGAGGGCCCAAGCCATCGTCCCACCTGGTGTCTCATGGGCCAGGCCCTGCCAGAGGTAGTAGGGATGTCAGTGTGGTATTCTCCCTCTGGCCTGGCCTGAATCCAAGGCTGCTGCCTAGGCTATGTACTACTACTGACTGAACTGAAGCTCGAGTGAAAGAGAGAAAAAACAACATTCCAACTGTGGTATCCAAGTTATTGAAAATGTTTAGGTCCACATTTGATCTGCACAGGTGGAGATGACCTACGCATGGTTCATAACAACTTTACCAAGTCCACCAATGAACATTACTTTGTAATTGTTGTCATCATACTTTGCATCATAATGCCCAAGTTGAGTCACAGTTCTGACATGTCCCATTTGGGAAAGTGACTAGAGGGACAGAGATGACATCATGCTTGGTCACATCCTGCATAGGTCAGCTGTTGAAGATAGGGGACTTCATCCCCTCCATCCCCTCCATCCCTCCCTCACCCCCCTCTATGACTTAGTGAACAAGACTTTGTAGTGTTAACAGCCTAGGCATCATATCCTCCCCATTCGGGAAGGTTCATTTTTCAAACGATAATGACTTACTAAAATGTAAAGTTATATTGGTCTGTTCTGGCACAGAGAGGTTCTGTTATGTGTCCAGTAACTGTACAGTATCAATCTCAGGCCTTAAGAAGCAATAGCCATATAACTCCTCTCTCAACCAATGGCTGATCTTAGCTTTACCTCCCCAATAACCTTTTACTCTTTCCCCCATATCTGGCATAAATTCCAAGTGAAATGGAAACAGTGTCATTAAGGCTGTCAAAAGGAGGACATGCATCTCTATTCTCAACAGGGCGTAGCTCTGCTCTGGCCTTCCTGTCGCCCATAGCCCTACTGTACAGCAGTCAGGACACACCCCTACCAGAGTCATTATCAACCTAAACTATAGTCTTTAGTCTTATTTCCCAAATCTTTTATTCCAAATGCTACCCTGATCTGAACTATTGGCTCTGTAGCCGTGGAGCAGTCTGTACTGTATGCATACAGTACGGGGTTGGTTGGGGAATGATACCATGGAGCTTGGTAAGAGGTTTAACTGCAATGTGAGAACTCAAGGCTCCTAGGGTCAGCGGCTCAGTTGTAGTCACTGTGTGACTGGCACAGATTGGGCGCGCCACAACAGTGTCCACATGACTCCCCTGTTCTAGCAAACGCCATGGCACAGAGCAGCGCAGAGCACCCCTGTACCAGCACACTGACTGACCGACGCACCAAACACGTTCAGCCACGGCACACATTCATACACACCCACCACATTCACACACCATTCACACACCATTCACACACACACGCTCACACGAGAATCAGACCACCACTATTTGGTAAGAAAGAAAGTGAACCAGTGTATTTTAAAAGTGTACTTTTGATAATACTCTGTACAATGGTTAATTGGTTATGCAGATTATAGATTTGTAACACACACATTTACTTATTTACTCTTACTGTACAGTGAGCATTTCACTTCCAAGGGGTATCCAAGCATGTAAAGTCAAACCACTATCAGAAAAACAGTAGCTGTTTTCAACCATGCATCAGCAACTGAAAGACTGGCTATGTTTAGTCATTATTAACGGTTATTTACAGTTTCTACTGAGAGATTGCAAGGTTTCCTTTCTTCTCTCTCGATCAGGGAATTCAAATAGAACTACTGAAAAGCCAGCATTAGCTAAATGCAATACTCAAGCTGTAAAGCCAGTAAGGGTGGTACAGTATATTGTTTGCACTGCAGTCTGAAGTAGAAACATTAATGAATCAAGTTGATAAACTACCTTCCTGTAGCTACACACTGGTTATAACATCAAGGTACTAACTCTTAGTTACAACTGGAAAAGATGTAATTTTGGCTCACTTTACATTAAGTACATCCACCTGGATTCAATCTAGTCATAATGAGATTCGTATGGTGTTCCATATGGGTAAGAATCATCATACACTGAGACTTTATTACCCAATAAAATATTCATTTACTTAATGATTCTGACCTCAACTCTAGATTCTACATGTAGATTCATTTCTCAAGGACTTGTATTTGAATTCCAGCTATGGATCATAGACAACATGGGGTAATGTGCTGCTTTGTGCTACCTGCCTGTATGGCAAGACTGCATGTAACTGCATACGACCTATTTGAACCCATCACGACCTGAAAATGAGGTAAGAAGAGTAGAACAGATGACTTCGAAGCCAGAATCCAAAGCAAGCATTCGTCAATCTGGTTCATCGTGGCTGGAGACAAGGGCCACACACACACACACACACACACACAGACACACATACACACAGGCGTTCTCCCACAGACTTGGGTAAAAGAGGAAATTGGCCTGTGGTTATGGACGGAAAACATATGACATGGCAATCCTGCTAATTAACGTCAGATCATCAATCCCAGACCACTAAAAGCATCATGATTCTATATTGGTTTTCCTGTTTTGCAAATTACCCTTGTCCCGAGCCCCATCTGTAAAGAACATCATGTGTCTAACTCTGTATACCTTCTCTTACCAATGAGAATTATTTTCCGTTCCATATCTGCGGACTACCCAGCCATGAAGTACACAGCTGACTGGTAAAGGCTGGATAGGAGCAGGAGCCACTCCCTCCTTTTAAAAGACAATATTTCTTAACTGTGGTCGTCTCGGCATGCTGACGATACCAGAACCTTAAGCCTTTCGGATGTGAGTGGGCCATCACATATTTTAAAGACCTTCCCAAATGCAATAACGCCATGTAATCTTCAACATATACAGTATAACCATATCATTATACTGTAGTGTGTATCCAGATTATCCACTACCCAGGCCACTGCAGACATCATCGACTAAAACCTTCACAACAAAGGTGTGTGTGAGTATGTAAACCTCCAAATGATTCAACTCAAAAAAATAACTAATCTCACTCCAACAGGCAACATTTGGTAGAGGGACCATTTCCATGACAGACCGCCTTAACCTGCTATTCAAGGAGAAATTAAGTGGAATTAATTCTTATTTCTACAGAACAATACAGCAAGGCCCTGCTGTGAGTGGGCTGAGTTGAATGACATTGGACATGCAAGTGGATACAAGTCAGCATTTTGTACTTTACATTTATTTTGACCACAACTAATTTGTACTTACGCAGTGTCCGGTGCCTTTAGATTTGGCTGTTTTCACATCTCATTTCCAACTCTCCTAAGGTTACACAAAGGGGTTAAAAGGTGCTGAAAGAGACCCATCCTGGGCTCCAGAAAGATGCTGCTCCCCCCTGTGGTGGCTATGGGCATAGCACTCCTTTCACTAGATGCTTCGTGGGAGGACATAGACCTAACTCTACACAGTGCAAACTCTAACTCATAAGACAAGCTTGAAAGAATACTGTGCCAAACATACCAGGATGGACAAAAACACAAAGATAACAAAGCTCTCTCTCTCTCTCGTTCTGTATTCATAAAGGGCATACGGGTGTTTAATCTAAGCCTCCAGCAGGTTTGTGTGGTGTGATCTCACCACTAGCCAGACTCCATGTGATCACAGCTAACCCCAAGCAGCCAGCGCTGAGAGAGAATCCTATCTTCTTGGCTCACAGTAAAGTGATACCCTTTGAGGTGTGGCTGCAGCCACAGGATATCCTCTGAAGTTGGGAAATCCCTCTATCCCAGGCAGGGAACGCTTCCCACCCTGCCTGCGCCCTGCCTGTGAGCTAGCCTAGTGTCAGGGCTAATCAGTGCTTAAGGCTTCAGTAATGAGAAGCCCGCCACCACTGTCTGCCAGCCTAGCCCCACGCCAACGCCAGCCCTGAGCCCACAGTCACGCTTAATGACTGGTAATCACCCTGCATCTTACACAAACCACTGGGATACCAGCAGCAGCACGCACATGAGGGGAGCAGGGGGAAGTGTTTACATGGAGACTGGCTGTTGAGCAGCCTATAACCTCTTGTTTCATCTCCATACAACACTGAAAACACACCAACTGGAGTTTGAACCTGGTCTTCCGCCCACCACAACCGTGTTAGCCCGCTAAGCTAAAGCCTAAACATTAACGCTGGAGACTGTGGAGAAGCAGCACAGTGAGTATATTGAAGGCTACAAATAAATCTGCTTTGTTACGTTGTTTTAGGCATATTGCGACTTCCTCTTAATAAAATGGCTGAAAACAATGACCTTTGGGAGCTGGAACTGAGGGCAGGGCACATAAGGCTGTCGAAGCAATAAACAACCCTATTAACACTCATTGTGATGTCTTAGTGCAGGGGTTCCCAACCTTTTTTCCTCAGGGCCCCCTTTTTCACATTTAAAAAATGTCACCCATACACACTATATTAAATACAACACCAGTTTAATTTTGTTAGTTTGAGGAACTTAGGAAAATTGTTGTTTTGAAGATAATTTCCTGCAATTCTACATATATACAGTAGTTTAACAATACTTTAGGTAGGCTATTTCATGATAATGATCATAATCATTTAGGGCTCCCGAGTAGCGCAGCGGTCTAAGGCACTGCATCTCAGTGCTAGAGACATCACTACAGACCCTGGTTTGATTCCAGGCTGTATCACAACCGCCCGTGATTGGGAGTCCCATAGGGAGGCGGACAATTGACCCAGCGCGTCCGGGTTAGGGTTTGGCCGGAGTAGGCCGTCATTGTAAATAAGATGTTTTTCTTAACGGCCTCGCCTAGTTAAATAAAGGTTAAATAAATAAAAAAATAGATAGATAATCATAATAATCATGGATAAGGAAAATAAAGTTGACACCAAATGTTAATCCGCTACCAAAGATGTTTTATGATGATAATTTATATGAACCCTCAATTTAATTGTACATATTATCTTTTACAGAAAGTGTTAGATCAATTGATAGCGACAGTCACACATTGTATAAGATTACTTCCCAAGAAAATAACAATTTCTTCTACTCCTCGACTTTAGAAGGTCGTAGATCAGCTTCTGAATGCCATAGAGATAAATCAAAGATATTCCCATGTGCATCAGAGTCATGTCTTCCTCTGGCATTTTACATTTTAGCCTAAAGCATTATGGATTAATGCATCGTTTTATATTTGTATAAACAATTGTGAATTGTACAAATAATTACATTTAAAAAATACACTTAACCCTCAAATCAAAGAAAGTCCCCCCCCACCCCACGAAATGTTGGGAACCCTTGCCTTAGTGATTGGTAATTCACCATACGTAGCGTAGCTGTGGGTATGATTCCTGTATATGCCGCAGCATGTAAACTAAATAAAAACAAATGTCTGTTTGAGTCAGTTTAGGGCTTGCATTGAATGCAGTTTACAAGACCACAAAATGCCTTTCTATGGGCCAAAAGTAGCATTTAAATGAATGAAGTTAGCTTTTTTAACAGCATTCTGCTGAAACTCCTCAAGGTGAACTCTTCAGCTGGGGTCAACTAAGTGAACAATCTCACTCCCTTCACTTCTCGAAAATACCACCAAACAAAGAATATTCCATCAAGGTACAGTATTGTCTAAGCATGAGAATGAAACTGCAGCTAACTTCCCCAATGGTAAGCCTAATGATACTGGGCTGTGAGGGAGAAGCAGCACCTGCCACAACAGGCTCAACAGGGGAAAGTAAATGAGTGCTCACATTCTTGTGGTAAAGGATGACAATTTGAGTGGGTGCTTGACCATGCTAGGAATCCCACCCCACCTTCTGCCGCTGCAGACTACGGCAACAGAGACGGTGTGTTTACTTTACACTTACGCTCCACCGCACTCGGGAAATTGGGTATGCAACATCAACCATCTATTTTGAGTAAATCAGTACCCAGGAAGTGGGCCGGAGGATGTGCTGTCCTCGTGCTCATGGCAGATATTTATTTGAATAAGTGTGTGTTAGTATGTATACTCACTAGCAGTTCTGGGGGGGGGGGGGGCAGTGCCCCTGTGACAACAATTTTGGCCCCCCTAAATGTGGAGTATGAAATAATTGTTACATAACTAATGTTTGCTATAGTTCTTTTTTTACATCCGTTATTAGACAGTGGCAATGCGGAACATGGTCTTTTGCCTGCTAATGCCTGCAATGCAGTGAAGAAAACGATATGACAACAATAACGTCTAATGTAACTGGCCCCTCTAACAGTACAACTGGCCCCAGCTTGGCCCCCCCAGTTGAAATGGTCTTGAACCGCCACTGTGTATACTCCACTCAATGTCAGACAGCCCAGGTATGTGTGTGTGTGTGTGTGTGTGTGTGTGTGTGTGTGTGTGTGTGTGTGTGTGTGTGTGTGTGTGTGTGTGTGTGTGTGTGTGTGTGAGTGTGTGTGTGTGTGTGTGTGTGTGTCTGTCTGTCTGTCTGTCTGTCTGTCTGTCTGTCTGTCTGTCTGTCTGTCTGTCTGTCTGTCTGTCATTCATGCCCAAATCAAAGCAAATTCATGGGTAACCAGGCAGTGTCAGTGGTGTCCTGTTTCTGGGTAGTCGGTTTGGCTTTGGAGCAGTATCAGAAACATTTTCTGTGTATCTATGTCACCTATGTCATCTGTTTGTCTCATGTTCTCTGGTTTAAAGGGATAAATTATTCACTAACACTCATCTCATTCATAGTATCATCGCATCCTCATACCAAATGACCCTTTGCGCTTCAATCTTATTACATGGAACTGGTTAGTTATTGAGGGCCAATGGTAATGTTGTTGGATGGTTATGATCTACCACTATGTCTCTATACATCAAAAGCTCACTTGATACACATGTGACTTTTAGCGATGTGGTTTCTATACAACTGGGCTGCTGAACAACTCTCATATGTATCATTTTCAAGACAGCATAACAGTCCAGACTGAACTAGCATAGATCTAAACTCTACAGTAAGAACACTAAGTAATGACAGTTACCCTAATATTAAGGGTTACTTATGTTTATTATCTGTAATAACATGTCAGATTTATGGTGATAGTAACTTCCTCTAACAACATACTGTACCGGTCAGGGGACATAACCTTTTCAGGAGTGACATATTAGACCTAAATGGACACTCCTATCATATCACACAACCTCTGGCAATGCAAACCACGATCGTGATCCAAAAAGTAATTCTTTCCAAACAGCGCTATTCCTTCCTTCCACCCTAGTCCGCTTTGTCCGGTCCTTCCTAATTTATTGGTTTCCTTATATGAGATCTGAGAGAAGGTTAGACACAAATCAGCGGCCCCTGAGGCCTAACAAACCAGTTTACAGCTTCATAATGTCCAAGGGGTCCTGGAGGGCCCTTCCCATCCCTGCGTCCCCCCACTGGTTCACAGCTAAACAATGCCCTTATCTAATATAGATGGCAGGTAGCCTAGTGGTTAGAGCATTGGGGCAGTAAACAAAATGTTGCTGGTTCGAATACCCAAGATGCAGAACCTGTTGATGTGCTCTTGAGCAAGGCACTAGACCCTCATTTATTTCAGAGGTGCCGTACTATCACTGACCCTATAAAATAACACATTTCACTGCACCTATCTTCTGTATATGACAATTTTATATTTATTTGATACCCCTGGAACTATACTGCTGGTGTTATCACTCACTCTAATCACTCTACAATTTGTTAAATAAAGGTTATAAAGCCCAGTTAAATAAAGGTTCAATTAAAATACAGTTTAACCAGCCATAATATTTCAGTGCTGCCATGAGTCCACATTTGTTTGTGTGAATGACTCAAATCAACTTCATGAGAACTATTGTTTGCAACACAAAGTGGTGGTGATTACTTCTGTCATCAACAATCTATTGTCTGTATATTTTATACAGAATGTGATTGGAATGATATGGTGTTCATGATAGAATAAATTATCCCTAAAAATAATATTAGATTATGACTGAACTCTCATAGTTGCTGCGAGGTTGCAGGTGCCACTGAGAATAGATTAGTGATATATAAACCACCAACTGGGAAGGAACTTTCTGTTTTAACATATCCAAGCTACAACATGCCTGCTGTAGGCTACTTGTAACCTTCACACAAGAAATTTGAAGGTGATATTGCTTCTTTTTTTTTAGCTATCTATAGGTTAATGGTCTTCCAAGGAAGTCTGAATCCTAATGAATGAAATTCAGCAGAAAAGACAAAGGCTGCCGGTAGCCTCGATATATTGAGGTGGTCATAGTAGGCTACACCGAAAAACGAAGGCGTTCCCTGGGAATAACTTGTTTAATTGTTCATTAAATTAAAAAATACTGTCCTTGATATGATAGTGTCTCATAAGATTGGGAAACGAACTGTAAATTCTGGACACATTCTTTCAAACTGTTTCTAAACTTAGTGGGAGCGCGAAACATATGCCAGAAATGTCTCTATATCGATGTTTATGCTAGACGGGGAATTTTCTATGCAAGCTGAACAGACGTTTCAGACACCGGTTAAGTGAGCTGCATTGCTTTATTGTAACCAGCTGTAGCGACTGAAGCCTTCACTCACGTTTTGCCCCATGTCTGTTTTCAGAGCCGACTTCAACAAAATAATCACAATACTCTGCTACTTTTCATTGAAATATGCTTGATAGGCCTATCAATGGCTTAGCGTAGGATACCTGTCAGAAGACTAATCGCTTTTGGGATCACCTTTCTGTTGAACAACACTTACATAAGGGTTTTGTCAGATCCATGTGAATATGTGTTAGGCAAATGCATGCTGTGTGTCTAAACCTGCCCAGAGACAGCTGATATTGGTTATTTTACTGTTGATAACCCCAACTCCTACTCCCCCTAAAAATAGATATGCTACAGCATATTACCCCACAAAAAACTTTCGGTAGCTTGAGCTATTACACCGGTCTGTAAACCCACTGCAATGCCGACTAATTAATCTCACGTCTACCTGCTCTCACCACCCGTAGTGACAGCCTACCCCGCTACACAAGTGTCTCTGACAGTTCTGTGCAACAATGTTGCAGATACTTGCAACAAATCACAATATAGCTACAAGGACACCATGCAGCAAGTAGCCTAACCTATTCATTTGCACCACGTTTGATATTACTAGAGGACACATCAACAGTGATGAATGTGAGTGCCATTCTTATTAATGTATGCCATATTTACGCGATACGAAAGTTGAAACAATTGAATGAACCGTATGCTAATATAAGTAAAGCAATTTATCCGCTCTATCAAAGTTGCTCTAAGAGCGCATGATATCTCGTAATAAACTCTAATCAATGACAGTGTCATGAACATGTGGATGGATACAGTGCCTACCCGAAATAAGCTGTTGTCGGTCCGGGCAAGTTGAAAAGGTACACTATAACTGTGAACGATAACCATCCCAGGAGTAGGTGTCCATCCAGCATTTTGCTGCGGCTCCAGGGCAGATCATTTCGTTTCTCCTGAGTTGCTGTGTAAAATCCCTTGTTGTACGTTCGGCACTTCTTATAGAGAGAGGACATTTGCGCTCCTCCCATTAGCGGAGAGCAAATCTGAGTGAGGGAGAGGGAGTGGATGTGTGTGTGTGTGTGTGTGTGTGTGAGAGAGAGAGAGAGAGAGAGAGAGAGTGTGAGAGAGAGAGAAAGAGAGTTTGCATTGTGAACCTGTTTGTTACAGATTATAAATATAAATTACTTTCAATATTTTAAGTATCACTGATGTTGTCAAATTCGCACGCAAACACGCGCGCGCACACACCACACACAGCCTAACTTGGCAGATTGATCATATAGAGCTGTTAAAAGTTTTTGTTATAAGCCAAAAATATGATTATTATGGATTAATTTGTCAAGAACATGTTTTGATATATATATATTTTTTTATATATATATACATATTATATACATATCAAAAAAATAAAGGGAACACTTAAACAACACAATGTAACTCCAAGTCAATCACACTTCTGTGAAATCAAACTGTCCACTTAGGAAGCAACACTGATTGACAATACATTTGACATGCTGTTGTGCAAATGGAATAGACAACAGGTGGAAATTATAGGCAATTAGCAAGACACCCCCAATAAAGGAGTGGTTCTGCAGGTGGTAAGCACAGACCACTTCTCAGTTCCTATGCTTCCTGGCTGATGTTTTGGTCACTTTTGAATGCTGGCGGTGCTTTCACTCTAGTGGTAGCATGAGACGGAGTCTACAACCCACACAAGTGGCTCAGGTAGTGCAGCTCATCCAGGATGGCACATCAATGCGAGCTGTGGCAAGAAGGTTTGCTGTGTCTGTCAGCGTAGTGTCCAGAGCATGGAGGCGCTACCAGGAGACAGGCCAGTACATCAGGAGACGTGGAGGAGGCCATAGGAGGGCATCAACCCAGCAGCAGGACCGCTACCTCCGCCTTTGTGCAAGGAGGAGCAGGAGGAGCACTGCCAGAGCCCTGCAAAATGACCTCCAGCAGGCCACAAATGTGCATGTGTCTGCTCAAACGGTCAGAAACAGACTCCATGAGGGTGGTATGAGGGCCCGACGTCCACAGGTGGGGGTTGTGCTTACAGCCCAACACCGTGCAGGACGTTTGGCATTTGCCAGAGAACACCAAGATTGGCAAATTAGTCACTGGCACCCTGTGCTCTTCACAGATGAAAGCAGGTTCACACTGAGCACATGTGACAGACGTGACAGAGTCTGGAGACGCCGTGGAGAACGTTTTGCTGCCTGCAACATCCTCCAGCATGACCGGTTTGGCAGTGGGTCAGTCATGGTGTGGGGTGGCATTTCTTTGGGGGGCCGCACAGCCCTCCATGTGCTCGCCAGAGGTAGCCTGACTGCCATTAGGTACCGAGATGAGAACCTCAGACCCCTTGTGAGACCATATGCTGGTGCGGTTGGCCCTGGGTTCCTCCTAATGCAAGACAATGCTCGACCTCATGTGGCTGGAGTGTGTCGGCAGTTCCTGCAAGAGGAAGGCATTGATGCTATGGACTGGCCCGCCCGTTCCCCAGACCTGAATCCAATTGAGCACATCTGGTACATCATGTCTCGCTCCATCCACCAACGCCACATTGCACCACAGACTGTCCAGGAGTTGGCGGAAGCTTTAGTCCAGGTCTGGGAGGAGATCCCTCAGGAGACCATCCGCCACCTCATCAGGAGCATGCCCAGGCATTGTAGGGAGGTCATACAGGCACGTGGAGGCCACACACACTACTGAGCCTCATTTTGACTTGTTTTAATGACATTACATCAAAGTTGGATCAGCCTGTAGTGTGGTTTTCCACTTTAATTTTGAGTGTGACTCCAAATCCAGACCTCCATGGCTTGATAAATTGGATTTCCATTGATTATTTTTGTGTGATTTTGTTGTCAGCACATTCAACTATGTAAAGAAAAAAGTATTTAATGAGATTATTTCATTCATTCAGATCTAGGATGTGTTATTTTAGTGTTCCCTTTATTTTTTTGAGCAGTGTATATATATAATTGTAGAATAATAGTGAAGACATCAAAACTATGAAATAACACATTTTACATTTACATCATTTAGCAGACGCTCTTATCCAGAGCAACTTACAGTAGTGAATGCATACATTTCATACATTTTTTCTCCGTACTGGTCCCCCATGGGAATCGAACCCCAGGTGAAGCCAGTTGAGAGAATGCCAAGAGTGTGCAAAGCTGTCATCAAGGCAAAGCGTGGCTACTTTGAAGAATCTAAAATCTAAAATAAATGTTGATTTGTTTAACACTTTTATGGTTACTACATGATTCCATATGTGTTATTTCATAGTTTTGATGTCTTCACTATTATTCTACAATGTAGAAAATAGTAAAAATAAAGAAAAAACATTGAATGATTAGTGTCTAAACTTTTGACTGGTGTTTTAGGCTAGTGAAGTCAACAACACCTGATTGACATTTATGAGCTACCTTTCTTTGTTGGTAAGTATCCAGCAGTAGCTGTGCACCATGCTAACTGAGGTCAGCTTAGCAGAGGTGTCAGCCTGCTACAGTATGTCCCCTTTGTTTACTGCCAATTGGTCAATGACATGACAATTCATTTCTGGAATGTTAGCCTTTAGGGGTTAGTAGGGGTTGTGCAGTAGTTGCATGTAACCTACACTACTAAAAATAGTGCATTAAAACAAAAAAGTTTGTGCAGTACTTATTTTTCACTAAATAATCTCTTGTATTTCTACAATACAGTATCCTGTGTTTGCAGTGACTAAATTGGCTCTATGCTCATACAAAAACGTTCTGGCGCTGAGAAAATCTGTCAAGAAGACATATGGACAAAAATAATTGTGTATGTTTTGTATATTGTCTACACGGAGACAAACACTATTTCGATTAGCTGCAGAAGAAGCCTGCAGCTGGCCTGGGTATGTACAGTGAAAACATCATATATCCCAGACAGTCTAACTATTATTAATTATTTTTGGTTAAACTATTTTTGGTTAAACTAAGTTAAAGATCAGTGTATGTGCCTATCCTTTGTGGTATATCATTTTCTGTGTTTATTTGAACTAAGTAAGAACATAGGTTAATTTATAGTTAACAACTGCATGTGCAAAGCATATTTCTTGAGGCTAATATTTCGCAAGAGCTGAAGATGGAACCTTTTAATTAGTAAGCACAAATTTATACTCAAAGCCATAAATCAATAGGATTTTGGCAAGTATGGTTAGGAAAAGATTGTCTATGCTTGTTCTGATCCTCCTATTCTGATCTACAGTATTCGGTTCCATAATAGAGACTGGCCATAAATTAAACATATAATCAATACATTTCATGATTTTCAGACACATTAAGATCATTTCTGTGTTCATTTAGTTCATTTATGGATCAAGGAGTAAAAAATAGATATGGATCTGGACTTGGGAAGGATCCAGCTTTCTTAACATACCCTACACCTGGGGAGAACTAATGCCAGATCCAGGGATGAAGTCTATTCATCCCCAAAATTAAACAATATATCCCCATTCATCACAAAGATCATAGCAACATCAACACAAGTGCCAGGAACAGCCACGCTTCTGCCAAGTTTCTGTTTACCGAATGGCCAGTTCTGCAAGCTCACAAATAGTGGATAAGAATGACTGATGAAAGGAATTACCAAAGATCAGCATCATGCTGAAGAACGTTCCACCTCACCCATGTGATATAGAGGCCTACTGTATGTCGTTGTGCTTCATAAATCATTGTGTAGTTAGTTACTGTTACTGAAGGGTTGCCAATGTCATAGAGATCATTTGTGTTGTGTTCACCTGAGTAATGGCATAGATTACTGTGAGGCTCAAGGCAGTGGTGTAGTAGTGCCTGGAGAAGTGGTTATACTCTAATTTAGCAAAATAAATCCCAAACGGCCCCGCCTGTCCAAGGATTAACAGGGCCCTGTGTGAAAAATTCAATGAGAAACAGTGACATACCTTAAATGATGAATCCCATATTGGTCTTTCACAGTCAGGCCAACCCAAGCTGTACTGTACAAGTAGGCTAATAGTAGGCCTACTACTGAAACAGATAAATTAGGATGTCATCTGAGTTAGAAATTTACAGGTTTCTGTTTTTTTGTTTTTTTTAAACAGGTTTTCGCTCTCAGAGCAGCCTGGTCTCATAGACTAACATAGTAAACGTAAATCCGGAACACTGAAATGAGAATGATATGTTACGTTAGGTATGGTTACATAAGACAGAAGGTTATCTAAGGCAAAAGCAAAAATAGGGTGTATGGTCGGGGTGGATGGGTGGGCGTAAAACTAGAATGTCTAGGAACTCAAAGGTTGTGTGTTCGAATGTCATCATGCAAAACTTTAGCTAATTAGCAACTTTGCAACTACTTACTACTTTTTAGCTACTGTGTAACTACTTAGCATGTTAGCTAACCCTTCCCATAACCATTTAACCTGCCCAGTACATCACTGGGGCCACGCTTCCTGCCATCCAGGACCTATTTACAAGGTGGTGTCAGAGGAAGGCACCAAAAGTTGTCAAAGACTCCAGTCACCAAAGTCATAGACTTTTCTCTCTGCTACCGCATGGCATGCGGTACCGAAGCGCTAAGTCTTTGTCTAAAAGACTCCTTAACAGCTTCTACCCACAAGCCATAAGACTGCTGAACAATTAATCAAATGGCCACCCGTCTTTACTATATATTTTTAATTGCGTTGTTGGTTAAGGGCTTGTAAGTAAGCATTGAATTCGGCACATGTGATAAATGAAATTTGATTTGATTTGATACATGGTAAAGTACTGTGGGCTTTTTACAATGAATAACAACATTATTCCTGAATATTGAAAGAATCTCAATACAGGTGTCCACTTGTATCCCATTTCAGAGAAAGGCTTTTTACAGGGTTACAGTTACACTTGTCAGTCAGTTCAGTTCTGACACTGTTGTCAGTTAATCTAGGCTTGAGTAAGAGAGAGATTCCTGGCCTGCTTCTTAATAACACCTGGTTTAAAGGAGATAAGCTGGAGGGTTTGTCAGCTTCATGACAAGAATGGACACTAATCCTGGTAGTCAATACCCACTGGTCCTGCATGTCTGGTGAGTGGGGTAATTGATTCCCACACCCTGCTTGACTTAAACGCTCTCCCTCAATTCTCATTACACCAGGCTGAGAAACCAGGAAAACAGTCTTTCACCGGTGTGTGTGTGTGTGTGTGTGTGTGTGTGTGTGTGTGTGTGTGTGTGTGTGTGTGTGTGTGTGTGTGTGTGTGTGTAAAGAGAGAGAGATAGAAAGAGAGCGTGGTATATATTCTCTGTATATATTCTCGCTATTGTTATTTTACTGCTGCTCTTAATTTCTTGTTACCTTTATTTCTTATTCTTATCCATATTTTTTTAACTGCATTGTTGGTTAGGGGCTCGTACGTTACCATTTCACTGTAAGTATTCGGCGTATGTGACTAATACAATTTGATTTGATTAGATTGGAAGACAGAAGTGTTTAGTCGTAAAGAGACCGTGAGGGCTGAACTAGAGGCCGGTCACACGTAGGTGGTAGTTGAAATTAGTTTTGTAACCTAGTCTAATCTCTGAGGTCTGTCAGGAGTTTTCCCTCAAACTTGTTGCTAGGACCCTACCCTACCCTACCCTAACCTACCCTACCCTACCCTACCCTACCCTACCCTACCCTAACCTACCCTAACCTACCCTAACCTACCCTACCCTACCCTAACCTACCCTAACCTACCCTACCCTACCCTAACCTACCCGACCTTACTCCGCTCTTCTTTTCCTCTCCTGACTTTATTCTCTCTCTCTCTCTCTCTCTCTCTCTCTCTCTCTCTCTCTCTCTCTCTCTCAATAAAGGGGCTTTATTGGCATGGGAAACACATGTTTACATTGCCAAAGCAAGTGAAGTAGATAATATAAAAAAGTGAAATAAACAATAAAAATGAACAGTAAACATTACACTCAAAGAAGTTCCAAAAGAATAAAGACATTACACATGTCATATTATGTACCTATACAGTGTTGTAACGATGTGCAAATGGTTAACGTACAAAAGGGAAAATAAATAAACATAAATATGGGTTGTATTTACAATGGTGTTTGTTCTTCACTGGTTGCCCTTTTATTGTGGCAACGGGTCACAAATCTTGCTGCTGTGTTGGCACACTGTGGTATTTCACACAGTAGATATGTGAGTTTATCAAAATCAGGTTTGTTTTCGAATTCTTTGTGGATCTGTGTAATCTGAGGGAAATATGTGTCTCTAATATGGTCATACATTTGGCAGGAGGTTAGGAAGTGCAGCTCAGTTTCCACCTCATTTTGTGGGCAGTGTCTTCTATTGAGAGCCAGGTCTGCCTACGGCTTCCTTTCTCAATACCAATGCTATGCTCACTGAGTCTGTACATAGTCAAAGCTTTCCTTAAGTTTGGGTCAGTCACAGTGGTCAGGTATTCTGCCACTGTGTACTCTCTGTTTAGGGCCAAATAGCATTCTAGCTTGCTCTGTTTTTTTGTTAATTCTTTCCAATGTGTAAAGTAATTATCTTTTTGTTTTCTCATGATTTGGTTGGGTCTAATTGTGTTGCTGTCCTGGGGCTCTGTGGGGTCTGTTTGTGTTTCACACACCTTTGATATGGGAAGCTGGATTTGATGCTTGAAACCTTTCATACATTTGTTATGCTTTTTGCATTTGGGAATGAGAATAATATTTTGTGTCGAGATATAAAATATCACGTTAAAGGTATACGTAACTAAATGTCGGTGTAGCCTTGTCACGTCCTGACCATATACTTAGGTATTTTTGTATTATATTTGGTCAGGACGTGGCAGAGTTATGTTTGGTTTTGGTATAGTGGGGTTGTGAGTGTTGTGTTAGGTTCTAGGTTAGGTTTTCTATGTGTAGGTGTATGTCTATGTTTGGTTAATTGGGGTTGGGACTCTCAGTTGAAGGCAGGTGTTGTCTATCTGCCTTTGATTGAGAGTCCCATATAGTGGGGTGTGTTTGTGTTTGGTATTTGTGGGTAATTGTATTTTGCACTGTGTTTCGTTTCGCCTGTGAAACTGTCACCTTTCGCCTTTGCGTGTTTATTTTGTTTTGTCGTTTCCATCTATAATAAATATGATGTGGAACAGTCAACCTGCTGCGTATTGGTCATGAAGTGATTTCGACATATCTTCCGATGAGGGAGAATACGAGGAACGTGACAGAATTACCCACCAACAACGGACCAAGCAGCAGAGGAAGGAGCAGCACAAGGAGAGGCACCAGGAGAAAAGCTATCTGGAGTCATGGACTTGGGAGGAAATCCTGGATGGGAAAGGACCATGGGCTCAAGCTGGGGATTATCGCCGCCTGCAGTGGGAGATCGAGGCGGCGAGAGCTGAGAGGCGCTGGTATGAGGAGAGGGAGCGCAACGGACACGGGAGGCAGCCCCACAATTTTTTTGGGGGGGGGCACACGGGGAGATTGGCGGAGTCAGGTGGTAGACCTAAGCTAACTCCCCGTGCTTACCGGAAGCAGCGTGGTACTGGTAAGACACCGTGTTATGCTGTGGAGCGCACGGTGTCCCCAGTGCGCGTTCAAAGCTCGGTGCGCTACATACCAGCCCCCCGCAAGTGCTATGCGAGTGCAGGCATCGAGCCAGGGCGGATGGTGCCAGCTCAGCGCGTCTGGTCTCCAGTGCGCCTCCTCGCTCCAGGTTATCCTGCGCCGGCGTTGCGCACTGTGTCTCCAGAGCGCTGGGAGGGTCCAGTTCGCCCAATGCCTGCTCTCCGCCCGTGCCGGGCCAAAGTGGGCATTCAGCCTGGAGTGTGGGTAAAGAGTGTCCGTACCAGAACTCCAGTGCTCCCCCACAGCCCGGTTTATCCTGTGCCTCCTCCTCGGACCAGGCCTCCAGTGGGTCTCCCCATCCTGGTCCATCCTGTGCCACCTCCCAGGACCAGGCCTCCAGTGGGTCTCCCCATCCTGGTCCGTCCTGTGCCACCTCCCAGGACTAGGCCTCCGGTGGGTCTCGCCAGTCAACAGTCGTCAGAGCTGCCCGCCAGTCAACAGTCGTCAGAGCTGCCCGCCAGTCAACAGTCATCAGAGCTGCCCGCCAGTCAACAGTCGTCAGAGCTGCCCGCCAGTCAACAGTCGCCAGAGAGGTCAGACTGCGCTGAACTGCCGGAGTGGCCAGACTGCGCTGAACTGCCGGAGTGGCCAGACTGCGCTGAACTGCCGGAGTGGCCAGACTGCCCTGAACTGCCGGAGTGGCCAGACTGCCCTGAACTGCCAGAGTGGCCAGACTGCCCTGAACTGCCAGAGTGGCCAGACTGCCCTGAACTGCCAGAGTGGCCAGGGACGCCCGCCAGCCCGGTGAGTCCTGTGCCTACGCCTAGGGCCAGGCCTCTGTCATGTCTCCCCAGCCTGGTGAGTCCTGTGCCTGTGCCCAGGGCCAGGCATCCATCATGTCTCCCCAGCCTGGTGAATCCTGGGTCAGGGCCGTCGGAGTATCCGACACCGGTGTACGGCCCAGAGGATCCGACACCGGGGTGCGACCCAGAGGATCCGACACCGGGGTGCGGCCCAGAGGATCCGACACCGGGGTGCGGCCCAGAGGATCCGACAACAGCTTGCGACCCGGGACTGAGGGGAGCTGCCTGTGACCCAGAACCGGGTGAGTCTGGTCACAATTCTAAAGTAAAGTTGATTAACTATGACTGTGATGATTCTGCCTACAACCCAGAACCGAAGGAGTCTGCTTACAGCCTGGGACCGAAGGAGTCGGCCCACGAACGAGAACCAAAGAAGTCTGCCTACTGTCCTAAGCCCAACAGGTCTGTCTACGGTCTGTTGGACAGTAGGCCAGAACCGGAGCCACCTCCAATATAGGTGGGTTGGGGAGGGGGGGTGTAGCACTGTGCCGTCGTTGACGGCAGCCACACTCCCTTCCCTCCCTTTAGTTAGGGGGTTAATTGTGTGTTGTTTTTTTCTGTTGGTTTGGTGCATTCAGTGTATGCACCTTTAGGGGGGGGGTAATGTCACGTCCTGACCATATACTTAGGTATTTTTGTATTATATTTGGTCAGGACGTGGCAGAGTTATGTTTGGTTATGGTATAGTGGGGTTGTGAGTGTTGGGTTAGGTTCTAGATTAGGTTTTCTATGTGTAGGTGTATGTCTATGTTTGGTTAATTGGGGTTGGGACTCTCAGTTGAAGGCAGGTGTTGTCTATCTGCCTTTGATTGAGAGTCCCATATAGTGGGGTGTGTTTGTTTGGTATTTGTGGGTAATTGTATTTTGCACTGTGTTTCGTTTCGCCTGTGAAACTGTCACCTTTCGCCTTTGCGTGTTTATTTTGTTTTGTCGTTTCCATCTATAATAAATATGATGTGGAACAGTCAACCTGCTGCGTATTGGTCATCAAGTGATTTCGACATATCTTCCGATGAGGGAGAATACGAGGAACGTGACAAGCCTTGCCTTTTCTTTTGGATAAGTCAACCTGGTCTCAACTCCTAGTGTGTCTATAATACCCAGACATGATTGGAGTTAGCCTACAGTACATTTTTTTACAATTACAATCAGTTTCTTCAGGGAATTGTGGTTAGGAGCACTTCTGATCACAGAGTAGACTCTTCAAATTAGCTGGAATGTGCTGTAGGGGGATGATGGAGTTCTAGGTATTTCCTTCAGCACAGGCTAAAGCTAAACCCAATGGCCAATGTATGTCTGCAGCCAGATAGACTATGGACAACAAACTGTGCAAAATGTTATGTTACCATGCACCTCTACACAGTGATGTAAAGTACTTAAGAAAAAATACTTTAAAGTACTACTTAAGTAGTTTTTCTGTACTTTACTGTTTATATTTTTGACCACTCTACTTATACTTCACTACATTCCTAAGCAAAATAATGTACTTTTTACTCCATACAGTTTCCCTGACACCCAAAAGTACTTGTTACATTTTGAATGCTTAGCAGGACAGGAAAATTGTCCAATTCACACACTTATCAGGAGAACATTACCGGTCAACCCTACTGTCTCTGATCTGGCGGACTCACTAAACACACATGCTTCATTTGTAAATTATGTCTGAGTGTTGGAGTGTGCCCCTGGCTAGCAGTAAACCAAAAAATATAAACTTGTGCCATCTTGTTTGCTTAATATAAGGATTTTTGTGTTATTCATACTTTTCCTTTTGATACTTAAGTATATTTGAGCAATGACATTTAATTCTGATACTTAACTATATTTAAAACCAAGTACCAAGTATTTTACTAGGAGACTTTCACTTTTATTAGAGTCATTTTCTATTAAGGTGTCTTTACTTTTACTCAAGTATGACAATTGGGTACTTCTTCAATCACTGCCTCTATCAAGACCATTTGTATTTGTTTTATTTGTTAAGTAACTTAAAACTGAAAGGATGAGAAGAAACCCACAGTATCATCTTCCTGACTGAAACAGTGAGCACAGGAGACGCCACAGAAGTTCTAACAGGGTCCTAATCCTACTACAGTTCTTCCAGTCTCTTGCGTATTAGCCTTGCTATGACCTTGTCTTGATATCACATCCCTGGAGAAGGAATGCAAATCGTATCCGTCCAATCCGACTCTGCTACCACCACGACCAACCTCCTCTCTTGCTCTCACCACCCCTACTCTGCCCAGCTGGCCCACAGGATCTTTTCCATGCCCCAGACATCATTTGTGGCTTGGGTCTGGAGGCTGACGGTGCGTCTGCGCTCGCTGCTCTGCTGTTTAAGGCGTCGGGTTGGTCAGGTCGCATCATGTACACTGTGCAGTTCTCAGGACCAGCTAGCCAGTCACTCCTCCTTCGGAACCGGATAAGTAAATGTTGTTTTTGAAACGGCAATCTGTCAATTCATGGGTTGTTTTGATTGTGTCCCTGGGTACATTCTAAATGACATAACTCACCAACTCACCCAACACTGCTAAGCGAGGATAAGTGAGGTAACTAGGGGGAGAGAGGATATACCCTTATAAACGCTGTTCATTACAAGTTATTTAACCACATACCTGCAGACTTGATTGAATATCATAACAAATACAGTAATCAATGTAGGGGGGATTGATTTGTATTAGAGAAGCCAGGCATTTAGTTCCATTGTAAATGAGGGACATCACCAGGCAGGATCTCTCACAATGCAACTTTACCTCATCCTCTCAACTCCCTAATGGTGTGCTAATTCACAGTACAATTTTCTGACATGCATTACATAATGAATTGAAGTTCAAAAAGAAAATCTTAACTTAACAAATACTGGAATTAATTTAGCTCGCTGAGTATGCTGAGGTCTTTGTTGATATTTCTCAAAATGAGACAGTATAATCTGTACATAATGGCGGCAGGAAGCCTAGCGGTTAGAGCGTTGGGCCAGTAACCCGAGCCAACAAGGTGAAAAATGTGTCATGTGTCGATGTGCCCTTGAGCAAGGCACTTAACCCTAATTTGCTCCAGGGGTGCTGTACTACTATGGCTGACCTTGTAAAACAACAAATTTCACTGCACTGTGTAAATAATATATATAAAGAGATTTAAGGTAATACAGTAGGTGATATGGGCGGCAGCGTAGCCTGGTGGTTAGACCGTTGGACTAGTAACCCGAAAGGTTGCAAGTTCAAATCCCTAAGCTGACAAGGTACAAATCTGTCATTCTGCCCCTGAACAAGGCAGTTAACCCACTGTTCCTAGGCTGTCATTGAAAATAAGAATTTGTTCTTAACTGACTTGCCTAGTTAAGTAATATAAAAATATGGCAGCATAAAGTGAAGCTCTGCAGTCCCATAGAATACTTTACTGGAACTTAATCCCAAGACTTCATTTGTGGCATGCACATTTTTCTGTGAAATATTATGACATACTTGAGCCAAATTGTATGTGCATGTAGTGGCATGTCCATTCTCGAAAATCCCTGTTTAAAAGACACCTTGCCATGGAGACTTCACTAATGGAGTGCAATGTTGTTGAATGATCAGGTTATTGTTTTTTGTCATGAATCTTGTTCTGGAGGCAGCTCTGCAGAGTGGTCATGAAATCTGATTTTAAACCTAACCCTAACCTTAACCCTAACCTTAACCACACTGCTAACCCTAATACCTAATCCCAACCTTAAATTAAGACCAAAAAGCATATTTTATTTTCATACATTTTTACAATATAGGCAATTTTGACTTTACAGCTGGCCTGTCTAAGGTGAAATTGCTCAATTCTGCCTCCAGGACAAAACTCAACCTGTGTCTAATGCAGCAGTTTTTATCACAGTATCAAATCACTACTGTGATTGTTTTCAACTAAAATGGTCAAAAAGAAACAAAAATAGCTTCTTAGCAAAGAGACATTTCTCAAGCAAGAATTGTATTAAGACTGTCTGGGAGTGGTCTGAGTGGGAAGGGGACAACTGAAAACTAGCTGTTACTGGGAGAGATAATTAAAACTCTCTTTCTTATTGGTCTATTAACTAATTTACCACCTGGTGATGTCATCAGGCAGGCCAAAACTCCATCCCACCATAACAGGTTGAAATTCCAGATGGTCTTTTCAAACAGGTCTTACACAAAAAAGGCATATCATGATTTTCACAGTATTATTCCAACCTCTTTGTGTGCAAATATATATAAAACACAGGAAAATAACATTTTGGACTGCAAACGGCCTTGAAACTGAAAGTGCATGCCTTTTCATTTGGAAGCAGGGCAAAATATAAGAATTTGTTCTTAACTGACTTGCCTAGTTAAATAATGGTTAAAAAATAATAATAATAACAATAACAACATCTACATGTACATTACCAGATCCAGGGTTGGCCCTAGCCTTTTGGGGGCCCTAAGCAAGATTTGGTTGGGGGGACCCCCACTTCGCGGGCAGAACATTTTAGTAGCCCCCCTTTTGACAGCGGAGGGAAACATTGTAGTTTTAAGGTTTTCACGCGAGTTCCAAATAAATCATGCCCCAGCATGAGTTTTTTAATGCATGTGATGTCAGAATGCACTCACTGTTCCAAAACGTGATTGTTACGCAAGAGGACAGTTAACCCGCGCTGCCTTCAAACCAACACTCGCTGCCTGCTAATTATCTATAGGCTATGTTTCAACTTGTCAATTTCTTGTTAGGACCTGTGTGCAGTCTTATCAAAGTAAGTGCTTTATTTTATGTATGACATGTTGTTGTTTCTACTGTAGCATACAGTTTGTACAGAGCATTCAGAAAGTATTCAGACCCCTTGACCTTTTCCACATTTTATCACGTTACAACCTTATTCTAAAAAGGATGAAATAGTTTTTTCCCCTCATCAATCTACACACATTACCCCATAATGACAAAGCAAAAACAGGTTCTTAGAAATAAAAAACGGACATTTCTCATTCACATAAGTATTCAGACCCTTTACATTATTGAAGCACCTTTTGCATCGATTACAGCCTCGAGTCTTCTTCGGTATGACGCTACTAGCTTGGCACACCGGTATTTGGGTTTTTTCTCCCATTCTTCTGTGCAGTTCTTCTCTGTCAGGTTGGATGGGGAGCGTTGCTGCAAAGATATTTTCAGGTCTCTCCAGAGATGTTCGATCGGGTTCAAGTCCGGGCTCTGGCTGGGCCGCTCAAGGACATTCAGAGAATGGTCCCAAAGCCACTCCTGTGTTGTCTTCGCTGTGTGCTTAGGGTTGTTGTCGTGTTGGAAGGTGAACCGTCGCCCCAGTCTGAGGTCCTTAGCACTCTGGAGCAGGTTTTCATCAAGGATCTCTCTGTACTTTAATCCGTTCATATTTCCCTCGATCCTGACTAGTCTCCCAGTCCCTGCCGCTGAAAAACATCCCCACAGCATGATGCTGCCACCACCATGCTTGACCGTAGGGATGGTGCCAGGTTCCTCAAGACATGATGCTTGGCATTCAGGCCAAAGAGTTCAATCTTGGTTTCATCAGACAAGAGAATCTTGTTTATCATGGTCTGAGAGACCTTTAAATGCCTTTTGGCAAACTCCAAGCGGGCTGTCATGTGCCTTTTACTGAGGAGTGGCTTTTGTCCGGCCATTCTACCATAAAGGCCTGATTGGTGGAGTGCTGCAGAGATGGTTGTCCTTCTGGAAGGTTCTCCCATCTCCACAGAGGACCTTTGGAGCTCTGTCAGAGTGACCATCAGGTTCACATCCCTGACCAAGACCCTTCTCCCCTGATTGTTCAGTTTGGCTGGGCAGCCAGCTCTAGGAAGAGTCTTGGTGGTTCCAGAATGACGGAGGGCACTGTGTTCTTGGGGACCTTCAATACTGCAGACATTTTTTGGTACCCTTCCCCAGATCTGCGCCTCAACACAATCCTGTCTCGGAACTCAACGGACAATTCCTTCGACCTCATGGCTTGGTTTTTGCTTTGACATGCACTGTCAACTATGGGACCTTATATAGACAGGTGTGTGCCTTTCCAAATCATGTCCAATCAATTGAATTTACCACAGATGGACTCCAATCAAGTTGTTGCCCTTTAAAATAACATAAAATTGATCAGAAATACAGTGTAGACTTTGTTAATGTTGTAAATGACTATTGTAGCTGGAAACGGCAGATTTTTTATGGAATATCTACATAGGCGTACAGAGGCCCATTGCAGGACATTTATTTAAACTCTTTGACATATACCAACAGACGGGTGTGATCATTCTACAGTGGTCCCTGCATTTTGAACGTCCAGTTTTGATTGACGCAACAGTCAACATTTGAGCTGGCCACACTGTTTTTTCACAGAAACATTTTTCGCAAACACAGTCCTTGTAAAGTGATGTCCTGAATGTGACTAGTTTATTTTCGGATGCAATGGCCAGCATCCCGGAGTCGCCTCTTCACTGTTGACGTTGAGACTGGTGTTTTGCGGGTACTAATTAATGAAGCGGCCAGTTGAGGACTTGTGAGGCGTCTGTTTCTCAAACTAGACACTCCAATGTACTTGTCCTCTTGCTCAGTTGTGCACCGGGGCCTCCCACTCCTCTTTCTATTTTGGTTATATCCAGTTTGCGCTGTTCTGTGAAGGGAGTAGTACACAGCGTTGTACGAGATCTTCAGTTTCTTGGCAATTTCTCGCATGGAATAGCCTTCATTTCTCAGAACAAGAATAGAATAATGAGTTTCAGAAGAACGTTATTTGTTTCTGGCCCTTTTGAGCCTGTAATCGAACCCACAAATTCTGATGCTCCAGATTCTCAACTAGTCTAAAGAAGGCCCATTTTATTGCTTCTTTAATTAGCACAACAGTTTTCAGCTGTGCTAACATAATTGCAAAAGTGTTTTCTAATGATCAATTAGCCTTTTAAAATGATAAACTTGGATTAGCTAACACAACGTGCCATTGGAACACAGGAGTGATGGTTGCTGATAATGGGCCTCTGTACGCCTATGTAGATATTCCATAAAAAATCTGCCGTTTCCAGCTACAATAGTCATTTACAACATTAACAATGTCTACACTGTATTTCTGATCAATTTGAGGTTATTTTAATGGACAAAAAATGTGCTTTTCTTTCAAAAACAAGGACATTTCTAAGTGACCCCAAACTTTTGAACAGTAGTGTATGTATGTATGTATGTATGTATGTATGTATGTATGTATGTATGTATGTATGTATATATGTATATATGTATGTATGTATGTATGTATGTATGTATGTATGTATGTATGTATGTATGTATGTATGAATGTATGTATGGAGCATAATATATTTACAGTTTTTTTCACAAGTGAATAAAGGGAAGTGAATGGTCGTAGACGACACACCCCCTTTAACATGCATACTGCAAACAGACCAAACTCATCTTGTCTCTTCTTATCTTTGGTTGACGTGAAAAAACAAACATGGTGGCATGCACAAACTATCCATTGTTGGATTACTTTCGATTTTTAGAAAGTGTTTTACTCAATTATTTATATCAATGGTGAGCTTACCCGTGATGTGATGAATTGTAAATAATAATTGCTATTAGCTATTTCATATTGTGGTTTCTGTCAGCCGAAAGTTAGCTAAATATGACCGCTTGTGTTACATCAATCTTTCCTCAGTTAGTGCTTGGACTAACGTAGCCTACATGTTCTGGTTTGGATGATTGTGTTATGCTGTTGCTACTTCTGTGAATGTCTGAACATTGCATCCAAAAATAAACTGGTCACATTCAAGACATAATTTTGCAAGGACTGTGTTTGTGCAAAATGTTTCTGTGAAAAAACAATGTGGCCAGCTCAAACCCTGACTGTTGCATCGATCGAAACTGGACGTTCACAATAAGTGTTCTAATCACACCAGGTTGAGTGTACGCTGCAGGGACCACTGTAGAATGATCACACCCGTTTGTGGGTACGTGTCAAAGGGTTAAAATACATTTCCTGCAATTGTACACATTTTGCCATGGGGAGTAGAGAAAATGTACAATTTTAAAGCAAGCTGTCTGCAATTCTACATATTTTGTCAAGGGGCAAAATGTGTAGAGAGAAGTTTAGCTATTTTCCCCAAAAAAAGTTTCGCCATGGGGCAGAGATAGTTTTTTTTCTTCAGTTCTAAAGCTAATTTCCTGCAATTCTACACATTTTACCAAGACTTATGCCTTATGCATGTGAATGATATCTGAGCGAGTGACAAACAAAATCAATGGAGGCCCCCTGCAGGTCAGGCCCTTCGACACATGTCCTGCGTGCCCGGTCGGTAGCTGGCTAGAATGACTTACCAATCTTAAAATGTTTAGCTCACATGGCTAATTGAGTGACTGCCAGTGACTGACATAAAAGACAGAAACTGCTGAAGCACAACCACATTTCTAAATTGCACCATGTGTATTCTACTATTCTAACTCTCAACAGTAAGTTGAGACCCCGACTACATTCCTGAACATGTATTTTTTGTTTAATTTATGGTAGGGGGCCTCGTAGTGGCTGGGGCCCCTAAGGGACTGCTTATGTCGCTTATGCCTGGAGCCGGCCCTGACAAGATAAAACATTTCCTCATAGCAAAGTTTGATCTTAGTTCAACAAAGTCAATATTTGCCAGCAAACCTCGGTACAGTATCGTAGACAATAAAGAAACACATTGTAGGTGGGTTAGCTTAAGCAGCCCAACAACAAGGTATATTTGACAAGTCGATCTGGGAAAGATTTCAAAGGTCTATTTATTAATGAAACATTATCTCTCAATGTTTGTCTTTGCCTTAACGATTCACTCAATTGACTACCTTCCGTTTCAAGCAAGTGAACTCTTTGTGCGTATAAACCCACAACATATGCAATTTGAATTGACCCTCAGCAGACTTGGATACTATTCAGTTATGCACAAGAGCCACAAGATATGATCAGTCGGGTGGTTGCCAAGCAAACCGAGAACACCCAGGGTAAACCATGTGTACAGAGTGACAAAGCTCCAGGAACCATTATTTGCCTTTACTCTCTTGGGCACCCAAGTTCATTTTTTTAACATGAAAAAGAAAAGGCTTTGAACCTTACAGGATGTTAAACAGTAATTCATTTAATTTTTTTAATAGAGTTAATGTGTACAGATGTAGGATTCTAATTTGAGCCACTTTGCTACAGCAGGAAAATAATCCTGCAGCAACAGGAGATGTAAATTATTATGTGTTTCATAATTTTTCATAAGGGAAAATTAAGTCTGAAATTTCAAAGTGGAATTACAAACTTCAGAAGCCTTTTCAAGCCTCAAATACATAACATGTTTTAAATGTCCTGCCTTGCAGGAAAGTTCTCCTGCAACAGGGTGATCAAATGAAGATCCGACATCTGTATTAGTTTGGAATGGGTTATGGTGTTTTATTTTTTAATAACTAAAGTAAGAGTCCACTAAAGGAACAGCTGTAGTCATTGGTGTGTCTCTCTTGGGAGACTGTATAAGGCCATTGCTGATCTGGAAAACGATGAATCAAAATCTAAAACTGACCCTTACTTTAACCTAACCTTAACCAAACCCTTAACCTTAACCCTTACACTAACCCTAGCCTTTCCCATCTCTCTTAGCCAGCGATGACGACCGGGGATGACCTAGAGAAAGTGTCACCGTCTGTAGGAAGGGGGATAGGAAGGCATGGAGAGAGGGAGAGAGGGGGAGAGGGAGTAAAGGAGAGAGGAAACTGTCAAGGAGAGATCCCTGTATCTCTGCTCCATGTGTCCGTCCTGCCAAGCTGCAGTTGATGAAAGCCACTCTGTCCTGAGTTGACAGGGATGTCAAATGTCAAAACCTCCTGTTCAGGCACTCCACTGTTTTATCTGTGACCTCAGCTCTGACACAACTGTCCAGGTGGCTTGGAGGAAGAGCCCAGTGATCAAAGGCCAGGGCTAAGGCGACACATGCAGATAAAGAACACAGCGATGGGCGGAGTGAGACTTTACAGCCTACCTACAGCTTTCCTCCCTTCCTACCATCCTGATCGCTGCTCATCCTGACACACACACACACCTGCCTGTCAATGTGTGTCCTTACTCCTCCAAAACTGGCAGTACAGTGGCCACATACTTGTCCTTCCTTCCTGACGTAGCATGAAGTCCTAGAGACTGTCCAAAGAGGTTGTGTCCAGATTGGAGGTCACCTTCAATTATGTGTTTTATCGATATGGCACATTGCACCCAGGGAGGGAGAGGTAGACATAGTGT
Organism: Salmo trutta; assembly: GCF_901001165.1. Classification (NCBI taxonomy): domain Eukaryota; kingdom Metazoa; phylum Chordata; class Actinopteri; order Salmoniformes; family Salmonidae; genus Salmo; species Salmo trutta. The sequence continues at coordinate 32,779,335 of NC_042977.1, read as the reverse complement.
TGTCAACACCCATGGCAGTTCCCTTCCTGCCGATAAGGAACAGTGATGGCACTAGCCCTGTTTCCTATGTCTTGAAAGTTCTATGTATTGTATTTGAACTGAGGCAGATCTCAGGAGCTGTGGTAGGAAAAGGGAAAGTGATGGGTAGTTTCCAGGTGAGTTGAGCTCCTCCTGGGGTGTGTCCTGACTTAGACAGAGACTTATCAAGACACCGCTAGCCTAGCTCCCTCCTCCCTTTTCCTTGAGAACTTTGTAATGTAAACAGAGCAGCAGCAGCGGTGCTGGAGGAATGGCTGGCTGTGTTTAATCAATAGGTTGTGTCCATCTGGCCTGGCCTGGCCTGCTGCTATGTGTTCCTGTTGACTGGATTTGAACTCACTCACAGTCAGGACACAGTGGGATTGTGTTCCAGACAAGAAACATTTGACGGTGCCGATACAGGTCAGATGGGACTGTGTGCACAGTACCGCATCTTGGTCAACTACAGTTGTCAATGTTTATGTTTGAATGCTGATTTTACATCAATATGTTTTTTTAACAGCATGAAACCAATATTTTTGGGGTGGTGGTTAACATGCAGTTTGCCTAGACTTGTAGCTTGACCTTTGGTTTGTCATATATGCTTGTTAGAGAACATAGCCTACTGTTGCAGGAAATTAGCAAATACTTAATTAGCCACTACTGATTGTCAGCTCTTTTTGTTTTATGTCATTATCAGCTGTCAACAATGATACTGGTTGACAGTAACGAAAGCATAGTCTCTACAGTATATCCAAAGAAGACAACGAAACAACAGAGCAATTGCGCAATAAAAAGCTAAACCATAATTTCCTTAGACAATGCTGACATCTAGTGGTTGAGATATAGTTGCACACTTTGTCTTATTCAAACGCACTACTACGAAAACACAGATAGACCACCCACCAGTTGGGTTATTTTCCCTGGACAGCAAGTAAAGCAGATACTCCAGTCTATGAGTCAATGTAGACTAAAACATCAACATTATTAGACTGTCAAAACTGTAGAGAAAAGAAAATCAGGAAAATAGAGAGAAATGTCCTCACTGCAATGACATGAACTTTGTACACTTTGAGTTATAGTAAAATAACGGTGGATAGTCACGCTTCTGTAAATTCATAACTGGTGTGTTTCAAGATCTCTTTTAAATATGTCCACAAATATGTCGACAGTGTAGGCACTCTGAAGGAATGCAAATAATCAGGTTGTTGTTAGACTGAACCAATGATGTACAGTATATCAGTGGAGGCTGCTGAGAGGAGGATGGCTCGGAGCAAATGGAATGGCATCAAACACATGGAAACCATGTTTTATGTATTTCATACCATTCCACTCATTCTGCTCCAGCCATGAGCCCGTCCTCCTCAATTAAAGTGCCACCAACCTCCTGTGAAATGTACGTCTATGGAATCAACTAACGCACGTCTAACTCTCCATGTCTGAATAACACAGTGGAGTCATTTATTTTCTTGCCTCAGCTAAATAATCACATTAGCAATTCACTTTTGGATTGATTTGATTTTTCATGTCATGCCGTTATAGTTTGCACTGCTGTCTTCTGTCAATGAGAGGCTGAATGAGCCATGTGCAACCAGGGATACATACTGGCTGGCCAGGGTCACCCGCTGCTCTGGATTTGGCTTGGCTTTGACAGCATGCTGGATGACATCATCATGGCAGTGAGGTCAACATGGCCACATAGAGGTGCTATAATGGCCAAGTCCCACAATGTCCCCCTGTTTCTCTCTGAGGAAAAACTGAATGGGCTGCCACTGCTGCTGCCTGAAACCCTCGGAAGAGAGGACCGAATCACACTTTAAATCAAATTGCACAGATACTGTTTATGTATATTTTTGTATGTACTGTTGTAATTATACAGTAAGTACATATCAACTAAATAGTAGCTAACTATACCAAGAACTACCGGTAATCTGAAACATTATTTGACCAGTTATTTAAGTTCAGTAAACAATCATCTTTCTTTAGTAAAGCTGACAGGCAGCTAGGACTTGGGGGGTTCAACACTTCAACCATGAAATCAATCACGCCAGTGAAGAAGTCAGCACTAACTAGCACTACACAGTCACTCAAATAATGAATTCCCCACATTGGGACTGTCACTGAATCACAGCAAATGTAATGCTGACATTTAGCTGGCCTTGTATGCAAGCTGATTTGTAAAGATGAATAATGGTCAAATCGTATCACACAGACGTCATGCAATGAGAAATGGTGTGACCGTCACCTCCTGGCAGGGCAGTTACATTGCACAGACATTCACATGCCATGCCATACTATTACTGTAAATTGAGCAGACATCATGTGTTTTCCTCACCACCCCTGACTTTGCCCGCTTGCCAATGCAGACTGACGGCAGTTGGAAAAAAGGCATCGTTCACACCTCCTCCCCTACCAGTACCCATTGACATATGGCCAGTACCCCCTTGCTTCTGCCTGTTTCCAGATTCCCTCTTCTATACTAGGCAGGTCTGGCACCCAGTTCTCTCTGCACCCAGTTCTCTCTGCACCTGTAGCTCTCTGCACCCAGTTCTCTCTGCACCCAGTTATCTCTGCACCCAGTTCTCTCTGCACCTGTAGCTCTCTCACACTGTAGCTCTCTCACACTGTAGCTCTCTCACACTGTAGCTCTCTCACACTGTAGCTCTCTCACACTGTAGCTCTCTCACACTGTAGCTGCTGAACCCTTTGACTCCACACTTCATTTCCAAAGGTTAAACCAAATAAAATAAACACTATATTTCCAGAGTTAGACTATTTATAGATTTATTGCAATGTATTATGTCAGAAATCTAGTGTTTAATCCCGTCCTCATAGTTAAATATAACTCACCAAGAACAGTGACACTTTTCAATATTCATTATTTTGTCTTGATCCATAGTAGTAAATGGAGGAATCACTTTCCTGGGAAGAAATTGGGGCCCCATTGCCTCATTAGAATGAACAGCAAAGCATTCTGTCAATCAAGTGGACAACTGTAGTGGATAAAGAGAGTTTAGCATGCATACAAGAGCAATAATCAATGAGACAAATGTTTATGCAGCCCGTTCAAAGCAGTGTATGTCTGGAGGTCCTACTTCAGTGACCTTCTCTTCCTTATACAAGTTGTTGATCTAGTTGGTCCCCCGTCTTTCTGCTGGGTGGATGTGTGCCCATCATGCGCCTTCTAAAAAGTAACTTGGTTCACAGGACGCTCAATGTCCACAAGATGGCGATAGAATCAAATGTTTCACACAGAATTTCATGTAGCTATGACTCATCATACTTACGATGGTTAGGTCTTGGGGGCTTTTGAAATCATTACGAAATACTTTTATGAGTGAGTGAGGGGTGGAGTGAATTCATGAATCACCTGATTGATGATTGCGATTGGGTATCACATTATAGTAACATACATACATTTTATAAAGCAACACATCCATAAGAAACAATATTTATGAACAAGAATAAAGTATTTCATTGATTCACTAAAACACAAAAATGTCAACGTGTTTATTGGGAACAGAAAATGTGTAAAACGTTAAAGGGATTATAACTGCTGCAGAAAATATTTCATTTAAATGCGTGACATTGGACTTAAGTTTAATCCATTTGGTTGGCATCCTATCCAGTTGTAGCCTACTATCTTGGTTTCCCTTTCTTGTCAATTAAAAGCTTATGTCAGTGGGAATTCACAGTCCGTGCGACTATAGGTAAACGGTATTAAACAATCACCGCAAAAATATAGTTAAAACGAAGATATGCACATGCGAGTGCATATCAATGGAAAGTGGGGACTAGTCCACTTCCTATTAGATCACCTATCAACAGCCACTTGACACTGAGAGAGAGGAAATACAACACCCTGCCATTTAAACTCGGCACGGCGCGGGACGGGCAACCCTATGGGATGCTCGCGTTGCAATGACATGAAGTGGAGTGGAGCAGCCTATAGATAACCCATAAGCACCATGGACAGTTCATTGAAAAAAGTCTGGTTTATCTCGCCAAAAGTTCTTCTTTTAAAAAAACAATCGTATTGTAATCTGTGTAAAGTGAACAATATTTGATTCCAGATGATATTTTACTAGTTTGCAGATGTTTTATGATGCTATTTGGACATTCGACATGAATTTCACTCTTGTATGCCTATAATTTTGTCATATAAATTAGACAAATGGCATCAATAATTAAGGCAATATGTGAAAGTGAATATAGCCTAGGCTATCTGAATGGGTATAATATAATAAGGACCATTATCAGGATCATGCTTTGGGCTCCTAAATTAGAAGTACTGACATAACTACATCTGCAAGTTAAAGCTCCATGTATTTACTACTCAGCTCATCACTTACAAAATAACTTTTCAGGGGAATGTAGATGCATCCATGATGGCATACAGGGGACAAATGAAGGATTAGGAAACTGAATAGCGGGGCTCAAGCAATTCACACATATCTATTTCTGCATTTTAGCAGCTTCAAACCAGGGAGCGAAATCCGGACAGGTTGTTATAGCTACCCAATCCACGGGGGTTCGATGTCTATTTAAAAGACCTCGGGCCCTCCCTCTTCTCCTTTAAACAACATTATATATCACACACAGCATGTCAATGCGACCATGTCTCAATGAGCACTAAAACACTATCTTCTTCAAATTAGCTCATTCTTGTGTTTGCTTTCAGCCTGACTGACTCAGGGATAGCGCGCTCGCAAGGGAACAGTATGACCAGAATTTCCCCTTTGGCAATACCTGCTGATTGGGTCCTAAAAGCAAGCTGCTTTTAACTTTTTATATTTGGCTCCCTTCTGCCATGACTAGTCGCAAAAGATTGTTTCTCTAGCCTATCATTATTTTTAGGACAAGGTGAGAAATATTGGTCAGCAGCACAGATTGTTTTGGGGTTTTTTTCTAATTGAAAAACGGAGTGCGCGCGTATGAACGCGCGTGTATGTGGTGAAGATGTTTTGCGAAACTTTTTTAAGGATGATATACCTTGGATGTTTCCTGTTTCTTTGTGGGTTTACGCATGCCATACCAAGTTATCCTATCTGGTGGTAAGTTTTATCTTCACTCTACTTTTAACCGCAACATGTTCGGAAAAATTATAGCGACCTATTATTTCATCAATATACTTGTTCGTTTATTTTTGCTTTCAGTTCGTTTGTTTGAAAGAATAATATCAGCATGTGGTTTCCGATGCTGGGCGCCCCGGCAATTAAGTTGTAGCCTGGGCTATCATACCGGTCTAATTGACCCTGTCAGCGGACAGTGGATATCGACGTTAACCAGCAGAGACAGAATCGTGAAGATGGGTTATAGAGCTAGTCAAGTGAAATTGTATGAAGAAAAAAACAGCACGTGAGTCACTGAAGCTATTGATTTAAAAACGCATTCAGTGTGGAAACAATAATAGCCTACTTACCCCTACTGGTTATGCAAAATAAAATTCAAAGAGATTTTTGTGTAAACTAGTTTCAGTTTGCTTTGACTACCCTAAAAAGAGGTCATGCTGCATTCTACTTGATAAGAGATCGCTGATGATAGATATTGATTCAAATAATAACGCAAAGGAAAGTAAGCTGAACGTGTTTTGTTGAATGATGATTTCAAATTATTATTATTATTTATTAATATTATTATTATTATTGTTGAATATTACATGCGTTTATGAGAGGGGCGGTGCGAAACGGAAAGGTTATTAGTTTCATGATACTAATATTCAACAACAATAATAATAATAAATAATACAAATAATGTGGAATCGTCATTCAACAAAACACGTTCAGGTTACTTTCCTTGAGTTATTATTTTAATCAAAGTTTAAACGCAACATTTAAATGACCTAATAATCTCAATGTTTTATTCGATATGTATAATATAGATTTTATTGAATACACGAATTTCACGATTGAGAATACTGATTATTTCCCAAAGCTCAGTATTTAATTGAAATTGGCCAATCAGTTAAGTCATCCAATGGAGTGGTGTAACCCTATACTACAATTATTTGTATAGCCTCAGACACTGATTATCCTGGCTTCATCATTGAAATGAGCTTTCAATGATGCTTCATAAACTACAGCCTAACATATGTTGTTTGGTGGTACCCATACGCAATTGTTATTTATTCGTGTTTCATTAGTCTTCTTAAAGGACTGGTGTTGATCATTTCCCAAACAGTCAAATTATTTTTCGCATGTGTTAAGGCCGCCTAAGGAGAATGAGGGATGGCTGTAGGCCTTGAGTTGGGGGTCAGTTGAAAAAGGAATTAGACCCAATGGTCCATTCACAGACAAATGGAAATGAGGATGTAAGGTTTTCAACTGGAATTGCATTTTGATTGAAAATAATCCATAATTGACCGAATGTCTTATTTGAAAGGTAAGAGATGGCTGGTGTCATCTCATCACAAAATACTGACTGTTTTCTGAGTTATTGAGTAGGCTTATTGCATGCTATAAAAGTATCTTGATTGAAGGTGACATTTATAATGTAAGTAGGACTGCCTTAGGTCATTAGAGGAGCTTCAATTGATCATTCATTGATCTGTGTTGAAAAAACAACAACAAAAATAGATGCAAGAAAAGAGTGGGATTTGAGCCAACAACACTGGGTGAACTGGTTGAGTCAGCTGATCAAACTGAGACAGAAACAATGATGGAAGAGTGCAATTGGAGAGGAATTCATTGGTGACAGTGGGTTGAAAAAGGATAGAAAATTGGATGAATGTGAATTCCATTTATTCATCTTTAGGATGGATTTCGTAGAAAGGCTAGTGGAACCCTCTTTTGAACAACTAACTCCTCTTCCCTTGAGAGGGGAGACATTTGTCAGTTGCTGCAGCCCAGAGGCATTATAGCCGGAGGACAGGGGATGCTACAGTATAGACACAGTCCTAGATCAGAGATCCTCAGCCCCAAGAAATTCACTACAGATTTATATTTCACCAATCACACACTGCATCCTTCCTCAAATCAATGTTTCCCCATGAAGTATTAAAGAGGCTGTGTCCCTGCACTTAATTCAGCTAATAGGTCTCCTATTAATCTAATTACACGCTCAGCTGGACAGATATCCAACATAAACAGTGGTGGGCTCTAGTCCTAAATCAGCACTCCTGCTCTGAGACCTAGGGCTGAGAGACTGGTCAGGATCAGGATGGGTTCATTCTGAGGGGAGAAACCTAAAGGCTATGGTCTACTTCTGTGGTTCCCAAACATCTCTTTCAGTACCCCCGCTAGCCGTTCCCCTATTTGATCTATACCAGTACTAGTACCCGATTCAACTAGTGCTAATCATCAAGCCCTTGATCGGTTGAATCAAGGTGGCCTAGTAGAATACCGTAGCTCAATTAAGTGGGAGTGGCTAGGGCTACTCAAGGAGAGGTTTGGGAAACACTGGTCTACTACAATGCTGACAGAGGGTTGGTCCCCAAGTTCCACCAGATGGGTTCCAGAATCAAAGTGACAGAGTTATAACTTATGTCAATGCAAAACAGTATGTTCTTGAGGTACAGCCCACAGTACACAATCATTCACCCTCTCTTTTTGGATCATAAAGGAGCTTTCTTTTTTGTTTATTTTTTGTGGGGCCAAGATTGTATCAAAACACCAGATCCAGTCATGATGACTGACAAAGAGGATGGCAGGCAGGCTTCCATTTGGTCACAGTAACCAGCCTCTGTCATCAACTTGTGTGTTTATGATTTGCTATTGGCGGGTGGGTCAGAGCACTGATTCAGTCTGGGCAAGAGTGCAACGACGGAAGCAAAACAGAGGCGAGCGTGTCCAATGACGCCATTGAGGTCTCTCTGGGTTTATTGTATCACCCCTACCAATACAAACAAAGCTCAGCTGGAGCTGCAGCACCAGGCTATAAGGAGCTGAAGTGAAGTCACCATTGAACTCTGCATACTTTACGTAATATCGAGTTTTGATTGATTCTGGCTTCATGGAAACTAGATACCTCACTAAAGAGTGAGATAAGAAGCTAAAATAGAAACGTGTGTTTCATGGTACTATAATTCAATCCAATTTGAACACCATGCTGTTGAACAATAGGCATTTTTTAGATCCTCTCACCAAATGTGACTTTACTTTAGCAAATAACCTGTCAACCATCCAATAACTGACAGATAATATTATGATGAAAAGTAGCTTTGTGGAGGTATGTTAGTGGAAGCTGGTGCCTGAATGCCGCTTGGAATTGGAATGGCCACCAGAGGTATTTCACCTTTAACTACACTCTTAGAAAAAAAGGTGCTATCTAGAACCCAAAAGGTTTTTTTGGCTGTCACCATAGGAGAACCCTTTGAAGAACCCTTTTTGGTTCCAGGTAGAACCCTTTTAGGTTCAATGTAGAACCCTTTCCATGGAGGGTTCTACATGGAACCAAAGGGGTTCTACCTCCTATGGGGACAGCCAAAGAACCCTTTTGGAACCCTTTATTCTAAGAGTGTATACTGTACAGTGGCAGGCGGATCATGGTGGAGGATTGGTGGAGGATGTGGATCTCAACCAAGAAGGTTCATGTCTGTCTAACTCCCTGACCTGTCATGGCTCAGCCTGACTGCACCCGCCACACACCCACCCCACACCACCTTAAAAGATAAATATCTGGAGGTGAAAGCTTGCCGCACATTCCTTTTCCCAAACATGCTCTCTTGATGTCAAAGTCGGCTCCAAAGCCCCGGGGCCTGCGAGAGTAAAGTGGTAATTCTACGGTACCCTGCTTGGGCTTGCTGAAATATGCATTAAACCTAGGCTGGATACACTTCAGTGAGAGGAGGAATGATCTATACTGACTGAGACTAGAATCAAACATGATATCTATTCTTTTCTCTTGTGTGTGTATTTCTGATGATAACATGCAGCTACTGTTTATAGAGATGATACAGGTCTGGTTTATATGACTCCTCAATGGTCTTGATTTTGTTTGAGTTTGTGTATCACCAACAGGAAATGTTTTTTCTGCTCAGTGGCAAGTGGTAAGGAATGCAATATCAGACACATTATGCATTATTTACCTATGAGGAAATAAAAATACCTTTTGTAATATGTTCACTTTAGATCTATGAATTACAAGGAGGAACCATTCACTAATAAATACAAACAGTTTGCATTCAACCTTAGACCACAAACTCCATATATCTGAAATGAAGTTGTACAGCATGTAAAATATGTATTTTTTAGCACTCAATAACACCATGTCCTTCATAGTCTACCTCTGTAACAAATCCATGAATCATATTCTGTTGAAGCATTGCCGCTTCTTCTCCTCATGCTTCCTTACAGGCATAGAGGTGACCTGAATCACTCAGCCTGTATGGGACGTCTTGAGACTTATGACTATGTGTCCAGGCAGGTTCTGTCTATCTCTCTGTCTGTCTGTCTGGCTTGTATTGATCAAATCATACACTGCTCAAAAAAATAAAGGGAACACTAAAATAACACATCCTAGATCTGAATGAATGAAATAATCTTATTAAATACTTAATTCTTTACATAGTTGAATGTGCTGACAACAAAATCACACAAAAATAATCAATGGAAATCCAATTTATCAACCCATGGAGGTCTGGATTTAGAGTCACACTCAAAATTAAAGTGGAAAACCGCACTACAGGCTGATCCAACTTTGATGTAATGTCCTTAAAACAAGTAAAAATGAGGCTCAGTAGTGTGTGTGGCCTCCACGTGCCTGTATGACCTCCCTACAACGCCTGGGCATGCTCCTGATGAGGTGGCGGATGGTCTCCTGAGGGATCTCCTCCCAGACCTGGACTAAAGCATCCGCCAACTCCTCGACAGTCTGTGGTGCAACGTGGCGTTGGTGGATGGAGCGAGACATGATGTCCCAGATGTGCTCAATTGGATTCAGGTCTGGGGAACGGGCGGGCCAGTCCATAGCATCAATGCCTTCCTCTTGCAGGAACTGCTGACACACTCCAGCCACATGAGGTCTAGCATTGTCTTGCATTAGGAGGAACCCAGGGCCAACCGCACCAGCATATGGTCTCACAAGGGGTCTGAGGATCTCATCTCGGTACCTAATGGCAGTCAGGCTACCTCTGGCGAGCACATGGAGGGCTGTGCGGCCCCCCAAAGAAATGCCACCCCACACCATGACTGACCCACCGCCAAACCGGTCATGCTGGAGGATGTTGCAGACATCAGAACGTTCTCCACGGCGTCTCCAGACTCTGTCACGTCTGTCACATGTGCTCAGTGTGAACCTGCTTTCATCTGTGAAGAGCACAGGGCGCCAGTGGCGAATATGCCAATCTTGGTGTTCTCTAGCAAATGCCAAACGTCCTGCACGGTGTTGGGCTGTAAGCACAACCCCCACCTGTGGACGTTGGGCCCTCATACCACCCTCATGGAGTCTGTTTCTGACCGTTTGAGCAGACACATGCACATTTGTGGCCTGCTGGAGGTCATTTTGCAGGGCTCTGGCAGTGCTCCTCCTGCTCCTCCTTGCACAAAGGCGGAGGTAGCGGTCCTGCTGTTGGGTTGTTGCCCTCCTACGGACTCCTCCACGTCTCCTGATGTACTGGCCTGTCTCCTGGTAGCGCCTCCATGCTCTGGACACTACGCTGACAGACACAGCAAACCTTCTTGCCACAGCTCGCATTGATGTGCCATCCTGGATGAGCTGCACTACCTGAGCCACTTGTGTGGGTTGTAGACTCCGTCTCATGCTACCACTAGAGTGAAAGCACCGCCAGCATTCAAAAGTGACCAAAACATCAGCCAGGAAGCATAGGAACTGAGAAGTGGTCTGTGGTCACCACCTGCAGAACCACTCCTTTATTGGGGGTGTCTTGCTAATTGCCTATAATTTCCACCTGTTGTCTATTCCATTTGCACAACAGCATGTGAAATTTATTGTCAATCAGTGTTGCTTCCTAAGTGGACAGTTTGATTTCACAGAAGTGTGATTGACTTGGAGTTACGTTGTGTTGTTTAAGTGTTCCCTTTATTTTTTTGAGCAGTATATATTCTACAGCGTACACTCCCATTCACTACCAGGTTTAGCCAGCTCAAACATGGTCAAACATGAGTGTGAAATGTGAATCAACAGGTCACACCTAAAAATGTACGCTACCGGTCAAAAGTTTCAGAACACCTACTAAGGGTTTTTCTTTATTTTTTCTATTTTCTACATTGTAGAATAATAGTGAAGACATCAAAACTATGAAATAACACATATGTCGTAACCCAAAAAAAATGTAACAAATCAAAATATATTTTATATTTGAGATTCTTCAAATAGCCACCCTTTGCCTTGATGACAGCTTTGCATACTCTTGGCATTCTCTCAACCAGCTTCATGAGGTAGTCACCTGGAATGCATTTCAATTAACAGGTGTGCCTTCTTAAAAGTTAATTTTGAGAATTTCTTTCCTTCTTATTGCGTTTGAGCCAATCAGTTGTGTTGTGACAAGGTAGAGGTGGTATACAGAATATAGCCCTATCTGGTAAAGGGCCAAATTCAGATTATGGCAAGAACAGCTCAAATAAGCAAAAAGAAACTGCAGTCCATCATTACTTTAAGACATGAAGGTCAGTCAGGAAAGGAAGACCCAGAGTTACCTCTGCTGCAGAGGATAAGTTCATTAGAGTTACCAGCCACAGAAATTGCAGCCAAAATAAATGCTTCATAGAGTTCAATGAACAGACACATCTCAACATCAACTGTTCAGAGGAGACTGCGTGAATCAGGCCTTCATGGTCGAATTGCTGCAAAGAAACCACTGCTAAAGGACACCAATAATAAGAAGAGACTTGCTTAGGCCAAAAAAACACAAGAAATGGACATTAGACCAGTGGAAATCTGTCCTTTGGTCTGAGTCCAAATTTTTGATTTTTGATTCTAACCGCCGTGTCTTTATGACTGTGAGGCACAGAGTAGATGAACAGATGATCTCCACATGTGTGGTTCACACCGTGAAGCATGGATGAGGAGATGTGATGGTGTGGGGGTGCTTTGCTGGTGACACTGTCAGTAATTTATTTATAATTCAAGGCACACTTAACCAGCATGGCTACCACAGCATTCTGCAGCGACACGTCAGCCCATCTGGTTTGGGCTTAGTGGGACTATCATTTGTTTTTTAACAGGACAATGACCCAACACACCTCCAGGCTGTGTAAGAGCTATTTTACCAAGAAGGAGAGTGATGGAGTGCTGCATCAGGTGACCTGGCTTCCACAATCCCCTGACCTCAACCAAATTGAGATGGTTTGGGATGATTCAGACTGCAGAGTGAAGGAAAAGCAGCCAACAAGTGCTCAGCATATGTGGGAACTCTTTCAAGACTGTTGGAAAATCATTCCAGGTGAAGCTGGTTGAGAGAATGCCAAGATTGTGCAAATCTGTCGTCAATGCAAAGGGTGGCTATTTGAAGAATCTCAAATATAAAATATATTTTGATTTGTTTAACAATTTTTTGGTTTCTACATGATTCCATATGTGTTATTTCGTAGTATTGATGTCTTCACTATTATTCTAAAATGTAGAAAATAGTAAAATAAAGAAAACCCCTTGAATGAGTAGGTGTTCTAAAACTTTTGACTGGTAATGTATATAACCACAATCAACAGGTGTGGGGAACTGCATAAAGCAATACAGCAATAAGTGCAGCACAACGGTGAAATAAAACCACATACAGTAGCAGAGTATCAATGTAGCTAGCTAGTCAAACAGTTTGGAATCCTGCCTTTGTTTGTTTTCCTACACCTGCTAAACTCACTCAACACCCACAGAAACATTCATGAGTTCTTCCTGGCAGAACAGAACGTCTACAGGTCAAAATTAAAAGCTGTGCCATTTGTTTTCCCTTCTTCCCCCTTCTGTCTTCCCCCAGACAAGATCCTATCTGCTCACACTTGCAGAGGGAGTTATACTTGTGTTGCTGGTTCCACTTGGCATGGTTCAGTCTTCACATTTCTACTCTACACGTTATGTGTATTAGGGGCAAGTGTCTGAGGTGCGTTGTGAGGTGGACTCAGGTTTCTGTTGTAAGAGGTGTGCTATGCTATGCTCTGCTCAGCACCTCAGGATGCGGATTGACAAGGGGCCAAAGAGAGGTCATTTTGTATAGGAGTTTCCTTGTTTACTGATGCGCTTGCTTTCATTCATATTTATCGCAGACAAAATGCAGGCCATGAGGATGTGATTTCCTCACAGACACTTTTAAAACCTGTTTCTCTCTGTCTTTCTTTTTGTATTTCTCATATATGATTAACCAGAGGTCTAGTCATGTCTAAGAGTCAAAGAAAATAATATGAGAAACCCTTTAAAGTGAGCATGACACATTGCTCCGCCATTTGCTCAGGGATGTACTTTGGAAAGTACTAAATGGCTACACCTATTAGGTAACCCATTGAGGTATGTAGGCTAAAGACGAGGTGAAAGCAGACGCATGGGACTAGATGTGTTCAGTTGAGCTTCATTTGTTTAGAGCAAACAATATATTATCTTTGTGACTGTTGATTTGCGATGCATACGTATGGTACACAAGGTCAGTGTGTTTCTCAGGGACGACCAGGACCTCTCAGTGTAGGATAATACGGTAAAACATATATATTTTTTTAATTAGGGTGTAATTTAGAAGTGCCTGGGGGTAGAACTTTGTCTCTGTGTGGTTATCTTGTTCTTGTGATCACAGAGTGATTACTTCTTAAACATCGTTGCACAGGTCAACAGTTAGTGAGCTAATTGAGCTGCACAAGACCTGCCTGCTTCCACCTGCTCTCACTAGGGCTACTGTTGGAGCAGCAAAACACTGCTCTCACTCTAGGGCTACTGTTGGAGCAGCAAAACACTGCTCTCACTCTAGGGCTACTGTTGGAGCAGCAAAACACTGCTCTCACTCTAGGGCTACTGTTGGAGCAGCAAAACACTGCTCTCACTCTAGGGCTACTGTTGGAGCAGCAAAACACTGCTCTCACTCTAGGGCTACTGTTGGAGCAGCAAAACACTGCTCTCACTCTAGGGCTACTGTTGGAGCAGCAAAACACTGCTCTCACTCTAGGGCTACTGTTGGAGCAGCAAAACACTGCTCTCTCTAGGGCTACTGTTGGAGCAGCAAAACACTGCTCTCTCTAGGGCTACTGTTGGAGCAGCAAAACACTGCTCTCACTCTAGGGCTACTGTTGGAGCAGCAAAACAGTGGGTGGACATCGCTTCTATCTACTTGATCTTCTTTTTGTCCACCTCATGTTATTTTGGATAAGTGTAAAATTCCCTTGTTCTACTGTTGGAGGTTGGATTAGGTCGCTATGCAAACAAACACTGCACTGTCAGCCTCTGTCATTATGGCCAGATCACTCAGACTTGGATCACCAGATTACTGTCATCAATAGCAGCCTTAGTGTGGACTGATGTTACTGCAGAAGGAGCTGTTGAATGGAGTGCCAAGAAGGCACTTGTTGCTACTATGCGGTAGTTGCCTTGCCAATGACAATAGGAAGTCAGCTATTAAATCAAATGTTATGTTATGGCCGTTACATAATATGTTTATATTCATGATGAATTGATTAATATAACAATCTCATTCATAGAAAGAGGTTTGTCCAAACCCAGCACATCTATGAGCTGTATCTACCTGAGCTGACAAGGATGGATAGTAATTGAAATGGAATTAACCCCAACTCACCCACTCTAGTACAGTGGAAGAGGATGAATGGAAATAAATGGAACATGGTGGCTAAATCAAAACAGAGTGATGGGATGAGAGGAGCAGAGCAGAGAAACAGTGAGTGAGGAGGGAAGGAAACATACTGTATGTAACAAGCTTCATGTGGAAGTGTCATGAGAGTGGTCTGAGTATATCTTCTTAATATACTGTAATAATACATGGGTACAGTAGGATATCAACTAAGCAGCCATATTGGGGTATGGAAAATGGAACTGTGTCCTAAACAATGTCCCCCTTGGTGACAATAAAGTTTATATGCTGCTGTTAGAATATAGCGGCCATAAATTCATCTAATTTCATGGCCACTGTACAAAACAGTGGAAATACAAACTGACTGGAGCCAGATTGACTGGTGCCTTACTGCCTTCTTTAGATCAAACAATTACAGCATGCTGCTTGAAAAGTCTTCTACAAAAGTACTAGGATGACATAACACGAGATGACACAGCAGTGGACTAGTTGTCACGGTTCAATGGTTATGAGCGATGTAAATACCTAAATTGAGACACACACACAAAAACACAGAGAGAAAGATATAATCAGAGAACAATCAAGTTTGCACTTGTTGCAACCCAGAATCCCCATCCTCAAAGGGAGGGGACGATGAGGACGGATGGATATATAATTAATACATACCTCTGAAGTCTCAGTGTACATTTGCACTCTCATTACCCTAAGCCAAGGGTAAAAAAAAGGTTGTGGTTCTCTGTAATAACAAGGTGCCGTTTCAAAGTTCTCAACCTAGAGGTCTATGAACCACTTGGGGTTCACTGGGGACTTTCATCTTTCCCCGTGGCCCTGCTTTGTTACTTCTGGAGTATAGGATTGAGACTGTTTTAAATCCACACAAAGGCCAGGTGGTTACAGAGGGGATAGATGCAGGGATAAGGCATGGATGCTTAATGGTAGCATCTGATACACCAACCTGGTCTCAGAGCATTTCATATTATTCTGTACGTTACTCAGTAACACTCCATTTAGTTTAGTTTCGTATGATATGTATTAATTTGTGGATGTCTATCACCCATCTCGTATGATATGTTACGAAATACAATTCGTATTATATGTTACAAATTTGCGAAACATACAATATGTTACGAATTTGCCAAACGTATTATATGTAACGAATTCTAGGTAGGTGGCTAGCTGACTAACGTTAGCTTGGCTAGGGGTTAGAGTTAAGGTTAGGGTTAAGCTTAGGAATTAGGTTAAAGAGTTAAAGTTAGGGTTATGGGAAGGATTAGCTAAAAGTGTTAAGGTTAGGGTTAGGGGAAGGGTTAGCTAAAAGGGTTAAGGCTAGGGTTAGGATTAGGGGAAGGGTTAGCTAAAAGGGTCAAGGCTAGGGTTAGGATTAGGGGAAGGGTTAGCTAAAAGGGTTAAGGCTAGGGGAAGGGTTAGGGGAAGGGTTAGCTAAAAGGGTTAAGGCTAGGGTTAGGGTTAGGGGAAGGGTTAGCTAAAAGGGTTAAGGCTAGTGTTAGGGTTAGCTAACATGCTAAGTAGTTGCAAAATCGCTAAAAAGTAGTACCGTAATTTCCGGACTATTAAGCGCACCCACTGAATTTTTTATTTATTTTTATTTTGAACATAAATAAGCCGCACAGGTCTATAAGCCGCAGGTGCCTACCGGTACATTGAAACAAATTAACTTTACACAGGCTTTAACGAAACACGGCTTGTAACAAAAATAAATAGGCTTTAACGAAACACGGCTTGTAACAAAAATAAATAGGCTTTAACGAAACACGGCTTGTAACAAAAAATAAAACATTTGCAGTAAGCTTTAGTTGTCTTTTTTTGAGTCAATTCCTCACGCTGCTGTTTCCAACGTCTTATCATCGACTCATTAAGACCAAGCTCCCGTGCAGCAGCTCTATTTCCTTTTCCAACAGCCAGATCAATCGCCTTCAACTTGAAAGCTGCATCATATGCATTTCTCCGTGTCTTTGCCATGATGAGGGTGACAAAATGACTACCGTAATCAGAATGATGGGAAGTTTGAGAGCGCTCGATTTAATCTAAACAGTAAACAAAAAAGTTGTTTGACCTTAACCCGTTCGGCAATTTCATTGGTCTAATGAAAGCTTCATGCGCCAAAAACTGAGTACGTCACAGAATGTGTTTTTTTGGAGAAAAAAAATTGAAAGCGGGAAAAATCCATATATTAGCCGCGTCATTGTTTAAGCCGCGAGGTTCAAAGCCTGGGAAAAAAGTTGCAGCTTATAGTCCGGAATTTACGGTAAGTAGTTGAAAAGTTGCTAATTAGCTAAAATGCTGAAGTTGTCCATGATGAGATTCGAACTAGATGCTAGATTTTCACATTATACGCCCATCCATCCATGGGTTTACATTTTGTATGTTACGTCTAGTCTATGAGACCATGCTGGATACACACACACGTGCAAACGCACACGCACACACACTGCACATACACACTGCATACACCCGCAAACAGAGATAAAGAGAGAAACACACACTCAGTATATCATGGCACTAACCAGCCTCCTGTTTCCCCCATGCAGGTCCCTAGCGGTGGGCCACCAGTACTCGTCCCTGGGCTCCCAGCCCATCCTGTGTGGCTCCATCCCTGGCCTGGTGCCCAAACAGCTGCGATTCTGCCGAAACTACGTGGAGATCATGCCCAGTGTGGCCGAGGGGGTGAAGATCGGCATCCAGGAGTGCCAGCACCAATTCAGAGGCCGCCGCTGGAACTGTACCACCATCAACGACAAGGCCATCTTTGGACCAGTGCTTGACAAAGGTAACATACCATAATACCCCTAAAAGACAACACAGGTTACACTCATAAAACAGTGCAAGCTAGCCATCTTTGGACCAGTGCTTGAAAAATGTAACAACATATCTTGAGAAGAAAAGGCACTGTAATAAAACAGCGCAGCCTTGCCCAGTGGTATTTTTCCCACTGAGTTGGCTACTCCTCTCCAGAACAGGAAGGCTGTGGGTGACAGGCCTACAATCTACATTTAATAACACTTAACTGTGAGAATCATGTCTAAAACCAGTTGAATTGTTGAGGGACTTGGCTACATTGGAAATAACTTTCTTTGTGCTGTACAGTACAGGTAGCAACCAAATTGCATGAACTGCATGACTTGAATACCTGAAGTGAGTGTTTTCCCCATAGCTACCTGTTCCCATGTTCTTGGAAGAATACTAGGGTACTATAATAATTTCCTTGTCTGTCAATGTTGGTTATGCTTGGCATGTCAAATGACAAACGATACCTAACCCTCTCAACTGAAACTATATCACTCACTTTACTCAAGGCTGCTACCTGTGTTGATATTCAGAGAGTTTAAGAGCATTATGTTGTTAGTTGTTGTTATCATGTAGTTAAACAAGCAACAAACGTTTTTACTCCATTCTGCCTCAGTCAGTGTGTGTGTGTGTGTGTGTGTGTGTGTGTGTGTGTGTGTGTGTGTGTGTGTGTGTGTGTGTGTGTGTGTGTGTGTATGTGTGTGTGTGTGTGTGTGTATGTATCATATGCACTTAAAATCCTTGTTCAAATAGACTTGAGAGAGTCCTTCAGCTATGAGCAGTGTAAACAGATGAAATGATGTGTGTATACACTTTGGGTGGAGAACGTTGTCTTTTGTTGGGATTTTCTCTAGAAGGGAATCCCCTTTAAGCCCCCCCCCCCTTCAATGTGAGGAGTGTAAAATAAGGATAAAGACAAATAACTTACGTTAAATTCAAAATTCTATTTGATATGAAGTTAAACAACGAATAACCCATATTTTGCAAAAACATTTTTGTAGTTGTATCATTCAGCTGTGATATCGTGAAGCTAGTGTTTTTTTCTGTCTCCACATGTTTGCACCGTGACCCCAGGATTGTTGCCAGTAGTCAGGGATAGAGAGATGAGGTGAGAGGAGCATGGAGGGGTGATGGAAAGGAGAGGGGGAAGGAGGAAAAATAGGGAGGGGGTCTAAACCTGTCAACTGGGTCTGGAAAAGACTGATGTTTACTATAGTGGGAGGTGGGGTTAGTTGGGGCAATTGCTTTTAATAAACTCTTGAGCCAGTTGTTCCATTGATAGAGAAGGCTTGAGCTCAAGTAGGTGGGTAATGATAGGGGTTCACAGTCCCTGGCCCCATTGTGGTGTAAATACCTCCACATCTCCCCATGGCTTCTCTCCCTCCTTGTCTAAATTGCAGGGCCACTGGGTGGAAAGGGGAGGCGGGGAGGCAGGCGGCCAGGCCAGGCTACTCTTGGGCTTTGGGCTGGGGGGGGCTTTAGTAAATCATTTTGATTGGATTAAGGTCAGTGAAGCCCTTAATAACGTGAGAGGTCAAAGTGGTTGGATTAAGTGTCTTTGTCAGGGTCCGGGGAGAGTGACTGGCGGGGGCTCAGGGCCTTTTGATAGGGGAGAAGTTTCTCATTTCATTTGCTTTGATTGATGCTTGTATTTGTCTGTGGATTCTGGGCCATTGTCCCCCGGCACGGCCAGTGTCTGTTCTGTTTGTCAGCCGTGCAGATGGATGTGTGTTTGTTTCCTCCTCAGGCCTTTTTAGTGGGAGAAAAGCTGAAAGGAACAGTAGGCCTCAAAAGCTTTGCCACCTATCTGTTACAGTAGTTAGCCTACTATTGCCAATACCTTGTCCTAACCAGCTCATTGGCAGACGTCTCCCTGAACATCTAACAAGCAAAGATGAGTAAAGATCAGGGCTCAAGTTTGTTCCTTCAGATACCTAACCTACTGTATACGCCATCACTAGGTAGGAAAAGGATGAATGAAGGAAAATATGTGTGATATATAATGGACTTGACAGAGGATAAAGTTATTTAAATATGCACACAGGTTATAGAATGCCTTGAAACATTAAGTGGAAAACAAGTTTGGATTTTGAAACATTTTGTTGCAGGTTCTGGCAACAACCCATTGTACTGATCATACCCTCTCACTCACACTATCTCTCTTTTTATTCAGTACACATCAAACAAACAGTATCATGCAGATGTTGTGTTATGCAAGCTTTCTACGTAGTATTTACATCTACAAAGTTTTTGCATCTACAAGATTTTTCCATGATTTGTTTACTTGAATACATGTTGAACCGTCCATATCCGATAAGCATGACAGAGAATATGGGCAGCCAGTGATCCTCCTGATATCTCTCTCTGTCTCTGTCTCTGTCTCTGTCTCTCATTCTCTCTCTCTGTCTTGCTCTCTCTCTCTGTTTCTGTCTCTCTCTCTCTCTGTCTCTTGCCTTCTGTCTCTGTCTCTGTCTCTGTTTCTGTCTCTGTCTCTGTCTCTCTCTCTTGCTCACTCTCTCTCTCTCTCGCTCACTCTCGCGCTTTCTCTCTGTCTCTGTCTTTTTCTCTTGCTCGCTATTTCTCTCTCTCTCTCTGTCTGTCTCGCTCTCGCTCTCGTGCTCGCTCTCTCTCTCGCTCACTCTCGCGCTCTCTCTCTCTGTATCTTTCTCTCTGTCTCTATCTTTTTTCTCTCGCTCGCTATTTCTCTCTCTCTCTCTCTGTCTCTGTCTCTGTCTCGCTCTCGTGCTCGCTCTCGCGCTCGCTCTCTCTCTCGCTCACTCTCGCGCTCTCTCTCTCTCTGTGTCTCTGTCTCTGTCTCGCTCTCGCTTTCTCTCTGTCTCTGTCTCTATCTCTATCTCTTATGCTCTCTCTCTCTCGCTCGCTCTCTCTGTCTCTGTCTCTCTCTCTCTCTCGCTCGCTCTCGTGCTCTCTGTCTCTGTCTCTGTCTCTGTCTCTGTCTCTGTCTCTGTCTCTCCTGCCCTGCCCCTCTTACAGTGTCTAGCATACCTCCAGGCTATGTCTGCGTCAGCACTCATTAATTTACATTAACCAGTGTCAAAACATGCACCGCTGGAATCTGCCTGTGATGAAAGGGAAGGCAGACTGTGCAGGTGTTCTCAGTGTGTGAGAAGTCCTCACAAGGATAGTAAATCATGGAACATTTGGACATTGTGGGGACATTTTGCCAGTCCCCACAAGGAAAAGGCTATTTTAGGCTTAGGTGTTAAGTTTAGCGTTAGGGCTACAATTAGGATTAGGGTTAGAATTAGGGTTAGGTGTTAGGGTTAGGAGTTAGGGTTAGGGGTTTGGGGTAAAGGTTAGGCTAAGTTAAGGGTTACGGGTTATGAAAAATAGGATTTTGAATGGGTATCAATTGTTTGGTCCCCACAAGGATAGTAAAACAAATGTGTGTGTGTGTGTCGGACTTGGACAGTGTGTGCTTTGGGGAGCTTGCTCGGCACACTTGGCAGAGTAGGAGGAGTATAGGACATTGCAGCATGGCTGCAGCCAAGCCCTAGCCTAGTGTGAGTCATAGAAATGCTTAGAACAGGGAATGCCAATGAGAGTGGACTGGACAGACACAGACACAAAGCTCTGTTTCACAGATATAAACATGCACTGTTAGTCACCCCAGTGGATTAAATGGGTAAAAAGGAAATGTAAGTGTCTCTGATACAATAGGTCTCTATTATGTAGAAGTGGATATGATAGGGACACGTGTGCTTACATTGAGTTTGATCAATAGTCTGTGGCATTGTCCCGATAGTGAATTATAGTTCAGCTGCAGTAGTTGTTCATGTGGTATCACAGCTTCTCAGTTTGACTTTATTGTACTGCAATACTATTGAGAATAATGTGCAACTGGACAACCATAGCCACAAGGCTTGGGAAATCAGGATGTTTGTACTTGCTTTAGGGACTGACATATCCACAATAACCCTGATAAGTGTCTTAGATGGAAAATACATGGAAGATATACATAAAGGCAGTGCATCTACTTCTATAATCTAGGTATATTCTATATGCACTGTATGCATTTCTCCTTGGTGCTTAATGCCTAAACTAAACCAAACAGGGAAAAGGCCATACACGGAATTCAGGTTACGACCCCTGACCTCAGGATGAGAAAGTGTTAGAATTTAGGATGTGCTAAGAGGACCCTGCTTTTCATAAAGTGCATGTTTCTCCATGCTGGGGGAGGTGAGGTTAGTGCACCGGTATATCATTAACTCTAGCTAAGAAAGAAAGAAGGGGTATGGTAAATGGAGTTGATGGGGGACCTTAGCTCCGCTCCCCACTGGGCGCTGTTCGAAGCACAATATCTCCGCAGCCATGAGATTAAGCCGGGAGAGAAAGCGCTTTTCCCCATTCACACGCCCTTTAGATTGTTTTATTAAACCATTTGAATAGGGATTTCCCAGTCTGCCGACATGCGGGGTCTGGACAACGCATAGTTCTCTGTTGCTATGACTTAACTTGGTCCCCACTAATCACTGGCAAGGGCAGATTTCATATAAAATATCTGGGGCCATTGTGGGGCTAACGCAGTGTGACAGTGGCAACACAATAGGGGATTCAGCCCCCCAGCAGGTCGTAGGGACCACTTGCCATGCCAGGGTCCGGCAAAGTAGGGTGGTGGGGGGGGGCGATGTCACAAACAATCAGTCCACTTAGACTAGGCACCCCCCGACACATTCTTTTCCCAGGTAAGCCCTGGTCTGTCCCAGCCACCACCCACAGTCATCACTAGTTATCACAGTCATAAACCCCACCTATT
Source organism: Salmo trutta (assembly GCF_901001165.1). Taxonomy (NCBI): domain Eukaryota; kingdom Metazoa; phylum Chordata; class Actinopteri; order Salmoniformes; family Salmonidae; genus Salmo; species Salmo trutta. The sequence continues at coordinate 32,757,061 of NC_042977.1, read as the reverse complement.
TCTTAAATGTATCTTCTTAAAATTTGATTTTAAAGCTAACCCTAACCTTAACCACACTGCTAACCTTGTTTTTGTTTTCATGAATATTTACGATATAGCCAATTTTGACTTTTTGTTTTTGGTAACTAGTGGTAACCACCACCAATGTTTTTCTCATCTTGTCCCCAGATAATCTTATTTTCCATCATCCCTCCATTTCTCCCTTCCCCTTTATTTGCTCTGCAGAATCATTGTCAGTTAGCCGTAAGGGTTTGACCCACGGTTTATTGGCATCCTGATAATAAAAGTGGAAGACTCAGCGGTTTTAAATTGAAGTAGAAGAGGCGCCCTCTCAAGCTTTAGACCATTCACACCTCCGACTACCAACCACCACCTAGTGACTACTTCAGGGACATGGAATAAGAATACAGTCAAAATGAAAAGAGCTGACATTAGTCAAATTCTATCTGTATGTTTCAAAGAAAGGAAGACATTTTCTGATGGGGTTCAACTTGGTACAGTCCTGCTAAGGGAGTACAGTCCTGCTAAGGGAATACAGTCCTGCTAAGGGAATACAGTCCTGCTAAGGGAATACAGTCCTGCTAAGGGAATACAGTCCTGCTAAGGGAATACAGTCCTGCTAAGGGAATACAGTCCTGCTAAGGGAGTACAGTCCTGCTAAGGGAATACAGTCCTGCTAAGGGAATACAGTCCTGCTAAGGGAGGGTGTGATGGATGCCAGTAAACCTCTGCTGTATCATTGCTTTTAATGCCCCTTATTCCTCAAACTGGTTGAAACCTGCAGCCTGGGAGGAGCTCTCTCTCTCCCCACTCCCTCCCTCTTTCTCCCTCTCTTTTCCAACTCTCTCACTCTTTCTCTCTTATTCCCTACCCCGTCTTTCTATTTCTCTCCTCCCTGTTGCACTCTCTCTCTCTCTCTCCACTCTCAGACCCTCTCACCCTATCTGTCTCTCTCTGTTGTTGTCATTGTGCAAGACCATACAAGACCTAAGTACATATATCCAACGAATCCTCCCTGTCATAAGGGATCCTGTAAAAAGCAGGGACAGTGGAACGTCAACAAGACCTCTGTGAAAAATTGACATGTAAGACACATCCCTGAAACTCTCTCTCTCTCTCTCTCTCTCTCTCTCTCTCTCTCTCTCTCTCTCACTCTTTCTCATCTCCCTGTCTCTTCTCTCTTTATCTCTCCCTGTTGTGTCTCAGCCTAGAGTCTTATAGTGAGGCCATTTCCTAACCTTTCAAAAGCTTAATTGAGTCTGTTAATTATAGCCCTGTCAGGCCTGTCTCTTCCTCTCATCTCCCTGGAAGTTCCTGATCTTGATTAGTCATCAGTAAACTATGCCAGATAGACAGAGGCCTCCTTCCCTCTATCCCTTGCTCTCTCCCTCCATCTCTCCCTCTCTCCCACACACAAACACACACACACACGCACACACATACACACACGCATGTACACACACGCACATACACACACAGTCAACATTGTCATTCATTCCAGATGTCTATGACATGTTTTCTTTGGAAGGGTTGATGTGTGACATTTACAGTATTATACAGGACAGAACAGTAGCAGGTGTCAACATCATCATTCCGCAAACACTGACCTGCATTCCTATGTACTTGTTGAGATACATTTATGGGTACATTCCAGCAAAGTTATTGGTAACAAAAATCAATCATTCTCTGCCATGGTTTTAGATGTATAGACCTGTAACCATATACATTTGACATTTTAGTCATTTAGCAGACGCTCTTATCCAGAGCGACTTACAGTAGTGAATGCATACATTCATTCATTCATTTTTCTCCATACTGGTCCCCCGTGGGAATCGAACCCACAACCCTGGTGTTGCAAACACCATGCTCTACCAACTGAGCCACACGGGACCTCATTCATGCTTGAGAAATTGCTCTTTGCTAAGAAGCAATTCGATTTATCACAGTAAGGTACTTAATTGTTACCCAGAAATGATCTGAAATTGAAATAAAAACGTCTGCATTGGAACTTTAAAAACGTATGTGGTTGTTCACATCTGTAAAAATGCACCCATCCCTCTAGGATAAATATATCAATCTGACATCTACCTCTCCCCCTCCTTCTCTTTACAGCCACGCGGGAGTCAGCATTTGTTCATGCCATTGCCTCAGCGGGGGTGGCGTTCGCGGTGACGCGGTCCTGCGCCGAGGGCTCAGCCACCATCTGTGGTTGTGACACACGCCACAAGGGCCCACCTGGAGAGGGCTGGAAGTGGGGCGGATGCAGCGAGGATGTGGATTTTGGCAGCATGGTGTCCCGGGAGTTTGCAGACGCCCGTGAGAACCGGCCCGATGCGCGCTCCGCCATGAACCGCCAAAACAACGAGGCGGGACGAACGGTGAGACGTCTTCTCTCTGAATCACTGATAATATCAGCCTTATGGATTAAACATTCATAAAGATCACCAAGTGTTATTAAGACTTAGTAATATGGTGTTACTTTGACATTCGTTAAACTAATTGCACCCCCGTGTTGTCCCGTCTGTCTCTCCCTCAGTCTCTGAACGACAACATGTTCCTGAAGTGTAAGTGCCATGGCTTGTCAGGCAGCTGTGAGGTGAAGACGTGCTGGTGGTCCCAGCCTGACTTCAGAGTTATCGGAGACTACATGAAGGACAAGTATGACAGCGCATCAGAGATGGTGGTGGAGAAGCACAAGGAGTCCCGCGGCTGGGTGGAGACTTTGAGACCCAAGTTCACCTTCTTCAAACCACCCACGGAGCGAGACCTGGTCTACTACGAGAGCTCGCCCAACTTCTGCGAGCCCAACCCAGAGACAGGCTCTTTCGGGACACGCGACCGTGCCTGTAACCTGACATCACACGGCATCGACGGCTGCGACCTGCTGTGCTGCGGCCGGGGACACAACACCCGGACGGAGAAACGGAAGGAGAAGTGCCACTGCATCTTCCACTGGTGCTGCTACGTCAGCTGCCAAGAGTGTGTTCGAGTCTACGATGTTCACACCTGCAAATAGATAGGGCCTTTGGGACTGCTCTTTCTGCACCTCACCAAATGTTTTTTTTAATACTTCAACGTATAAAAGAAGAAGCTACTGTACGAGCCAGGCTCAGAGAACTTGAGAGGCTTTGATTGGACTTTGATCAAGCATTAGTTGACTTGTCTGTGGATTCAGCTACAGTACAGTCACCTAATAGGCAACCAAGATGGCTGCCTGTCATGTGATGCTGTGGTGTCAACCGCTCTTAGAATGCTGCGGTAGTTGTAGAATACAGAGGTGGACTCATGGAGGCTCCATTCAGAAAATCAACATGGTTATGTTGATGATGATGTTGATGACCACCATCTCAACGATAGAGGCAAAAGAGGAGACCATTACAGTCAACTAAGAGTAGCCAAGGAGTGACTTTCAGTGACTTCCAGAATGGTGTTTCAAGGCCTTGGTTTCCTTCCTGACACAACAAAAGAAAACTGTAGGTTGTATATGGCTATATAAACTGTACTGTTGACAAGCACCATGTTGGTGAAAAGTCTGTATACTCTGTGTTGACTCCTTCATGTAGAGCAGAACAGCACTGTCTAAACCTTTAGGACACCATACAATCTATTTTTCTAAATATTAAGTGGCACTCTGCTCTCCACCTTCATGGTACTCATTTTGTATTAATTGCTTATGAGTTTTATATATCTACAAAAAAAGAACAGCATTTCTGAGCTGTGTTCACAACTTTGTATGACCATAGTGCACTCAAAAGTACACATTCTACTCAACATTTGCAGTATGTAAGTGGTAACTAACTTTTCAACTGTTTTATGATAAATATAGTGTTAACATGTTACTAATGTTGGGATTAGAATGCACTTGCACCTAAGTGAATGTAGTTTTTACATTTCTGTGTTCATGTATTCTCAAATCCTCTGTCTTTTTTAAATCTGTGGTATGAAGTAGGATTATTCTGATCTCAAAAAGCACATGAGCACAAATCAACCAAATCAAACAGGTTTGAAAATAATTTATGTTTATCCCTACACAATCTTCTATCAATGTCTCGTCAGGAACCCTGCTACAACTGCAAGCTCTTTGAAGAAAGTTGCCAAGAGGTTTGGCCATAGAACGTTAGATGATAAAAACAAAGTTTAGCCCAAAGACAAATGACTTTCAGCTGGTGGAGGATGAGGTGGTCAGAGAGTCTAAAGTGAGTTTGAAAGTTCAGCACTTGTGTCTAGTTGAAGAGAATAAAGCTTGTTCTACTCGTTTTTATCAGTGTTAGTAACCGTTCAGCAGAACACGGTATGTGTATCATCACGTGTCCCGGTGCAGACAAACCCATGCTATTTAGTGTTTGAAAATGAAAGTATGTGAAAGAGACATGCCCACTAGTATAATTCTATTTTCATTATGCCCATGAACGCATGTATACAATCTTACTGTTTCCTATCTGTAAGCTTTTACTAACTGTAATCTGAAATGCTTCTCAGAGTATACTTTGTACAGTATGTTATGAACAGCAATCTGATGTCACGTGGTAACCCAGCTGTAGTTGCTGTAAAACGATGACCAAAACCTGTGTATCTGATTCCGATTCCTGGCTTATAGATGTAGGATCTTAATTTGATCACCCTGTTTCAGGAGAACCTTCCTGCAATACAGGACATTTAAAACTTGTGGTGTATTTAAGGTTTAAAAAGGCTTCGGAAGTTTGTAATTTCCACTTTGAAATGAGATTTTCCCATACGAAAAATGTATCAACCAACTACAAAAATGTCCATTAATTATAATCCACATAATAATTCACAAACTGGTTCAAATTATGATCCTACATCTGTTTTCTTTCTCCTCCAACCTTACAAACTGCAGCATCACTGAAACTATCAAGACTTCCCCTTTGTATGCTGCTAATTATACATGTATGTATGTATGTATGTATGTATGTATGTATGTATGTATGTATGTATGTATGTATGTATGTATGTATGTATGTATGTATGAATGAATGTATGTATGTATGTATGTATGTATGTATGTATGTATGTATGTATGTATGTATGTATGTATGTATGTATGTATGTATGTATGTACACTACATGACCAAAAAGTATGTGGACACCTGCTCGTCAAACATCTCATTACAAAATCATGGGCATTAACCCTTTAGAGTCCAAGCCCTGTCTAAACCGGGGGATATATGTAATTGTTTTAAGAAGGTCGTACCAAGGATAATTTAGCTATTTGATTTAGAATTTTAAGACCCCTTGAAGTATCAAAAAAATATATTAAAAAAATATTTGATGAAAATGTATTTTTGACCTTACTGCTATTAGCCCATACAAACGCATTGAATAACAGATTCACTACATGGAACAACAGACAGTCCCCCAAAAATATCAAAAGGAGGATTGTTTTGAAGTGTCTCTCCTATATCTGAGAGAAATCAGAAATATCAGGAAACATTTGATATTCTTTTTTACTTAAGCCCTTATTTTTGGCACCAAACAGTGTAAGCCGGGGGAAATGGGTTCTACTAAACTATATGGAATTGTTTTAAGAAGGTCATACATTTAGCTATTTGATTTTGAAGTGTAAGACCCATTGAAGTATATTCAAAAAAATATATATAGGGGCCTCCCGAGTGGCGCAGCGGTCTAAGGCACTGCATCACAATGTTGTGGTGTCACTACAGCCTGGGGTTTGATCCCAGGTTGTGTCACAACCAGCTGTGACCAGGAGGCCAATAGGGCGGCGCTCAATTGGCCCAGCGTTGTCCGTGTTAGGGGAGGGTTGATTGTTACACGTTACATGCTTCAGCACTGGGCCGTCCCATTCTGTGAGCTTGTGGCCTCCCACTTCTTGGCTGAACTGTTGTTGCTCCTAGACGTTCCCATTTCACAATAACAGCGCTTACAGTTGACTGGGGCAGCTCTAGCTGGGCAGAAATGTGATGAACTGACTTGTTGGAAAGGTTGCATCCTATGACCGTGCCACATTCAAAGTCATTGAGCTCTTCAGTAAGGCCATTCTACCAATGTTTGTCTATGGTTTGTCTGTGCTCGATTTTATACACCTGTCGGCAACGGCTGTGGCTGCAATAGCCAAATCCACTAATTTGAAGGGGTGTCCACATACTTTTGTATATATAGTGTATGTATGTATGTACTGTATGTTAGTTATTCTTCTTTCTATGAAAGACAGCGTTTAGATGTAGGTTGAACAAAAATGTGAAGTTTTCTACTAATTCATTTTGCATACAGACTGGATAGACATGTACATGAATGTTAACCAAATAGACATATTTTGATAAGTATTGTTTACTAGTCTGTGTTTCGGTTGGGGAACCATGTATTCACTGGTCCAACTGGACTAAAAGTTATGTAGAGCGTAAGCTTAGATGAGCTACTGATTGTTTGGACAAATATGAAACCTATATCACTTATGTTATATGTGAGATCAAATACAACATAATATTCACACCTTTGCAGAACAAAAATGAGACTACTGAACCTCGAATCAAGAGTTATGAATTCCATAAGGAGCAAAGAACTTCAGCAATAGTTTTGTTGGTTCCAGAAGCTCTTGGGAAATAGGAAAGGTTGATGGTTGATAGTAAACTATGTATTTTCCTGTCAGGCATGTGTAGCTCTCACCATGTTCATCTTCCATAGACATCCATAGACTTAAAATGCCTCATACATTGACTGCCACTATGCTGTATAAATGAAAGCCCCAGAATGACACAATCATGTTTCACATGAGATGACATTTTGACTATGATAAACTACTGAGCAACCATTTTCGATACAAGCTGTGCTTTTCTGCATTTATATTTGAGTTCATGTTTTGTTTGTTTGTTTGTTTGTTTGTTTGTTTGTTTGTTTGTTTGTCTGTCTGTGTAGACAATTTGCTGACGTTCAACATTTTTTGTTATGGTCTTTAAATCCAAAGTTTTGTACAAATTTGTTATTTGCGTTTATGTATTTCTAAAGTCTGATGTTTTTGTAATGATTATTTATTTTACTGTAACTGTATATATTAGTAAGTAAGAGTATATATTTTAGTTTCCGAGACAGTGTTGTTACTTTTAGCACTGTAACAGTTTTACCTCCAATGTCTGTTTTATCACTGACTGTACACAGGATACTGTCTGTAATAGATTGATAGATGTTAACTTTAGAATAACATAATAAAACAACATAAGAAACTACAAACATGGAGTCACTTTGAATCACAGGAGGTTGGCGGCACCTTAATTGGAGAGGACGGGTCGTGGTAATGGCTGGAGTGGAAGGATTGGAATGGTATCAAATACATCAAACACATGGTTTGATGCCATTCAATCTGCTCCGTTCCAGCCATTATTATGAGCCATCCTCCCCTCAGCAGCCTCCACTGCTTAATGCATTTTTCTATATAGGCCTATAGTACAACATACAAACATCCTTCCAGAATGATGTGGGGAACTTCCATGTCTCACCAACCACAAACATGTTTAGTTCTAGAGATCATGAAGTCGTTCTAACCATGTACCCATCCATATATTTCTTTAATATAGATAAAGGTAATTCGATTACAAGAATATGGCTTGTTTTAGCATCGACTGATAAATGATGTTAACTAAAGCACGTGTAGAGGTAAAATTATGCTCTAAACTCTAAAAACAGAGAGGATAATATATAAATAAAACATGTCCCGTAAACTCCATTCCTTCTCCAAGTGAGGTCACACTTTTCTTTCTCGCTCTAAAATCATATTACCATGTGGAGGATAGGTGCAGCTGACAAGAACTACAAGAACAACTTGGCAGGTCTCCAGAATACAGTTTCTTAATTCCCTATATTTCTGCATTGAGCATGGAGATACAATAAAAATTCCAAAGTGAGGAGAGAGGAGAAGATTGATTCATTTTAGGAGAAGCCAGTTCTAATTGACTGGAGACAGAGACAGGGACAAAGAGAGAGAGAGAGAGAGAGAGAGAGAGAGAGAGAGAGAGAGAGAGAGAGACAGAGAGAGAGAGAGAGAGAGAGAGAGAGACATGGCCATAGAAAATGGCAAATGGGTTGATTATGGTTAACCTTCATCTCCTGTTTCTAACAACGCTACGTAATTTAGTACCCTAGTAGTTTACGAGACCTGGTTTAAAATACTATTTCAAATATCCCAATTAATGTCACATACATTCAAAGTAAGTATTCAGATATTTTTTGGGGGAACGACAAGTAGTTGAATATTTTAATGTATTTGAAAATACACTTGGAAGTATTTGAAATACAAAAATACACAAGACTCAAATACACTTCCATGCATTTAAACCAGGTATTTAAAAATATAATTTGAAATAAGTATTTGAAAATGCTGTCAAAAACTATTTGGCAGAACTTTTTTATTTTTTTTATTTTTTACAAATAACCACTCAAATACTCAAATAAAAGTACTTGTTTTGGGCTGTGCATTTGAAAATACTCAAATACACAGAAAAAGTATTTGTAATACCAGATACTGAAATACACATGCATTTGAACCCAGGTCTGTAGTTTACATACTAATGTGAACGTTGGGCTCCTCCTCTGCTGTGCCTTATTTGGTCACAGGGAGAACATTGCCTGAGGCCTATTAGGGAGGACCATAGAGATGGCATCATGACATGTCTACCCACACACTCCAACCACCCCTTGAAGGTTTTGCACAGCATTGCCTATTGGCATGCCAATGGACAAACTACATGTTCACTTGTAAAGGGGATAAGATAGATAAGATGCCTCACTGCATCAATGCATAGACTGGCTGGACAGACAAATGCAGCCAGCCTCAGTGGGTCCTTCACAATAACTATCTCAACATGCAGGCAAAAGTACAATTGACACTGAATGGACCTAGTCCCTTGAGCTGCCCTTTCATACGCCTTAAGGTCATTGTATCCTCCATGGCTATCTCCTGCTGATGGGGAGACTATAAATGACACAAAACAAATTATTAAAGGGGGGGGGGGTAGAGAGGGAGAGTGGGGGGAGCTTTGCGAGGAGAGAGCGCTGATCTGATCTGGGGGTAGATAGATTAGAGGGGGTGCTCTGATGAATAGAGCCCACCAGTGCTCCAGCTCTGCCCCTCATTCCCGAACCAGCCACCTGATACTCTTTCAGACCCACAACAATATCACCACCAGAGGCCAGGGCTCAGTGCTAACTAACCTCATTATCAGAGAATACATTGATACACAACCCCCACTCTGAGAGGAATGGCTACAATATAGCCAGGCAACTATGATACCCATTTCATTCTGTTCTTATTCATGTGGATTCATGTCTTTCTCCTGACTCAAATGTTATCGCAGGCTGTCATTCACTGTTAAAGTTCTTCGTAGGCCTGGGGGTCCAGCAATAAATTAATGAAGGAATGACGGCAGTTGTGCCATGCAAACACTTTATCTCTCAAGATAAAGAATAAAGAAAGTGTTGATGTTTATCTAGTAACATTCACTCATATGTGTCCCCTCAAGAAGAGAGCAGGCTTGCAGCTAGAGCGGATTAGTGACAGCCCAGACCAGTATAGCTCACTCATTCCACACACTTTGATTCTTCCA